>NC_133665.1:86659691-87259691 GCF_037893015.1 Macrotis lagotis
GTCAAGGAGATATAGACCCAGAACAAATTGGAAACTGAATAACCTCATTTTAAAAAATGAGCGGACCAAAAAAACAAATTATAGAAAGAATTAACCATTTTATCATAGATAATGATAATAATGAAACAACATACCAAAACCTATGGGATTCATTCAAAGCAACTCTCAGGGGATATATTATAGCTCTAAATGTTTATATGAATAAATTCGAGAAAGAGGAAATCAATGAACTAAACATACAACTAAAAAAATTAGAGAAAGAACAAATCTAAAATCCCCAATTAAGTACCAAATTAGAAATTCAAAAAAATTAAAAGAGAAATTAATAAAATTGAAAGCAAAAAACTTGAATTAATAAATAAAGCCAAAAGTTGGTATTATGAAAAAAACAATAAAATTGATAAACCTCTGGTCAATTTGATTTAAAAAAAGAAAGAAGAAAACCAAATAGCTAATATCATAAATGAAAAAGGTGAACTCACCACCAATGAGGAGGAAATTAAAGTAATAATTCAAAATTATTTTGCCCAACTCTATGCCAATAAATATGATAATCTAAGTGAAATGGATGAATATTTACAAAAATATAAGTTGCCCAGGTTAAATGAAGAAGAGATTAAATACCTAAACAACCCTATCTCAGAAAAAGAAATTCAACAAGCCATCACTGAACTCCCTAAAAAAAAATCTCCAGGGCCTGATGGATTCACAAGTGAATTCTACCAAACATTTAAGGAACAATTGGTTCCAATCCTATATAAACTCTTTGGAAAAATAGGGAA
Source organism: Macrotis lagotis (assembly GCF_037893015.1). Lineage (NCBI taxonomy): Eukaryota > Metazoa > Chordata > Mammalia > Peramelemorphia > Peramelidae > Macrotis > Macrotis lagotis. Next base: position 86,660,474 of record NC_133665.1, read on the forward strand.
AGATGGAACTCTGCCTAACTCAAAACCAATATGGTACTGTTACCTAAACCAGGAAGAGTTAAAACAGAGAAAGAAAATTATAGACCTATTTCCTTGATGAATATAGATGCAAAAATCCTAAATAAAATCTTAGCAAAATGATTACAACAAGTCATCACTAGGATAATACATTATGATCAAGTAGGATTTATTCCAGGAATGCAGGGTTGGTTCAATATTAAGAAAACTGTTAGTATACTTAATTATATCAACAACAAACCTATCAGAAATCATATGATCATATCAATAGATGCTGAAAAAGCTTTTGACAAAATACAGCATCCATTCCTATTAAAAACACTAGAGAGTGTAGGAATAAATGGACTGTTCCTTAAAATAATTAGCAGTATCTATCTGAAACCATCAACAAGCATTATACTCAATGGGGAGAGGCTAGAGGCATTCCCAATAAGATCAGGGGTGAAACATGGGTGCCCATTATCACCACTATTATTCAATATTGTATTAGAAATGTTAGCATCAGCAATTAGAGAAGAAAAAGAAGTTAAAGGAATTAGAAGTGGGAAGGAAGAGACAAAACTCTCACTCTTTGCAGATGACATGATGATCTACCTAGAGAATCCCAAGAAATCATCTAAAAAACTACTGGAAACAATTAGCAATTTTAGCAAAGTTGCAGGTTATAAAATAAACCCTCATAAATCCTCAACTTTTCTATATATGTCTAGCAAGAAACAGCAGGAAGAGCTAGAAAGAAAAATCCCATTCAAAGTAACCTCAGACAATATATAATATTTCAGAGTCTATTTGCTAAGACAGACTCAGAATCTTTTTGAAAACAATTATAAAACACTTCTCACACAAATTAAATCAGATTTAAATAACTGGGCAAATATCAACTGCTCATGGATAGGTAGAGCTAATATAATAAAAATGACAATTCTACCAAAACTAAACTATCTGTTTAGTGCCCTACCAATCAAAATTCCAAAAAATTACTTTAACGAGTTAGAAAAAATTGTAAGTAAATTCATATGGATAAATAAAAAGTCAAGAATTGCCAGGAGCTTAATGAAAAAAAGTGCAAAAGAAGGTGGCTTGGCCCTACCCTATCTAAAATTATATATAAAGCATCAGTCATGAAAACTGTTTGGTATTGGCTAAGAAATAGAGTGGTGGACCAGTGGAATAGACTAGGTGTAAAAGCAGGAGAGGATTATAGTAATCTGCTGTTTGATAAACCCAAAGAATCTGGCCATTGGGATAAAAACTCCTTCTTTGATAAAATTGCTGGGGAAAATTGGAAGTTAGTATGGAAGAAACTTAGATTAGACCAACACCTCACACCCTTTACCAAGATAAGATCCAAATGGTTACAGGACATAGACAAAAAAAAACAATACTATAAGCAAATTAGACGATCAAGGACTAGTCTCCCTGTCAGATCTATGGAAAGGGGAAACAGTTTATGACTAAGGAAGAGTTGGAGAATATCACCAAAAACCAATTAGATGATTTCGATTACATTAAATTAAAAAGCTTTTGCACAGATAAAACCAATGTACCCAAGATCAAAAGAAATGTAGTAAATTGGGAAACAATCTTTACAACTAATGATTCTGACAAAGGACTCATTTCTAAAATATACAGAGAACTGAGTCATATTTTTAAAACAAAAAGCCATTCCCCAATTGACAAATAGTCAAAGGATATGCAAAGGCAATTTACAGATGAGATCAAAGTAATCCATAGCCATATGAAAAAATGTTCTAAATCATTAATTATTAGAGAAATGCAAATTAAAACTTCTCTGAGGTACCACCTCACACCTCTCAGATTGGCCAGTATGACCAGGAAGGATAATGATCATTGTTGGAAGGGATGTGGGAAATCTGGGACACTATTACACTGTTGGTGGAGCTGTGAACTCATCCAACCCTTCTGGAGAGCTATTTGCAACTACGCCCAAAGGGCAACAAAAATGTGCATACCCTTTGACCCAGCAATACCACTACTGGGTTTATACCCTGAAGAGATGAGGAAAAAGGGTAAAAAGATTACTTGTACAAAATTATTTATAGCAGCCCTGTTTGTGGTGGCAAAGAATTGGAAATCCAGTAAATGTCCTTCAATTGGGGAATGGTTTAGCAAACTGTGGTATATGTATGTCATGGAACACTATTGTTCTATTAGAAACCAGGAGGGACGGGATTTCAGGGAAACCTGGAGGGATTTGCATGAACTGATGCTGAGTGAGATGAGCAGAACCAGAAAAACACTATACACCCTAACAGCAACATGGGAGTGATGTTCAACCTTGAAGGACTTGCTCATTCCATCAGTGCAACAATCGGGAACAATTTTTGGCTGTCTGCAAAGGAGAGTACCATCTGTATCCAGATAAGGAGCTGTGGAGTTTTAACAAAGTGCAAGGACTATTCCCTTTAATTTAGGAAAAAAAAACCAGATAGCTTATTGTCTGATCTTGTTACCTCTTAGACTTCTCTTCTCTTTAAGGATATGATTTCTCTCTCATCACACCCAATTTGGAACAAGGTACAACATGGAAACAAAGTAAAGACTGACAGAGTGCTTTCTGTGGGGTGGAGGGGGGAGGAAAAATGTAAAACTCAAATAATATCTTTAATAAAAATAAATAAAAAAATAAAGTAATCTGTAAAAATGCTAGAAATTATATCTCCTTCTCCTCAAGAGTATTCAACTTCACCCTCAACCCTAATCCCATCTTCTTCCCTATGATAACTGTGACATTGCTAGAATGCAAGAAGAGGAGTTCAAATTCAGTTTCACATGAATAAATCACTCTATTGATTACTTCATCTATAGAATCTGTATAATAAAGCTTATAATCTATATAATAAAATTATCATCTATATAAAAAAAAGATTTGGCTCAGGTGCCATTTCCTCCAAGAGGGTTTTGGGGAATTTCTCAATCTAGAAGTCCTAAGTGCTTTCTGGAAAGTAATTCCTCTCACCTAGGTCAATTAGCATCAGTTGATGAAGCATCTAGGCGGCACAGTGGATATACCCACATATATGATTTTACACAGCTTTAGGGCAGGTGGCAAAAAGCCTATCAGGTGAGGATGTTCAGCCATTTTTTTTAAGTGGAGAGGTTGAATAATTGGGATAGGATGTTAAGTGAATTTTGGGGAGAGAAAATAATTTATTATACCTTGTTAACCTCGGTGTTACTCATTATTAGGGCTATTCTGTTCAGAATGGGTCTATTTCTTGGAGTTGATCTCATCAAATATGTTGGAGGTTCAGTTGACTACTAGTTAATCTTATCAAAATGAACTGGTGAAACCTGAGGTTTAAGATAATGAAGGCCTCTCTTTGAGATGTGATGAGTATTGAATATAAACTTAGAGTCTTTCCCTATTTACACAACCCTGCTGGCAATACTTCTTTGACCTCTAAGCCTATAGTTATTGTTGAGGTGTTGTTTCCCCCCCCCCCCAACTGCATAGTAAGAGGGTTTTGTCCTTTTCTTCTACAAAAGCTTCTCTCATCTTCTAGTTCTTGGTAGTCTGTCACTTCTCAGTTACTGTGTATTTACATTACTTTGTATTTTTCTAGGTGTTGTATTCATCCCTTTAGTTTTATTATGAATTGTTTTACAATGTAAGCTCCTTGAAGATAGTAACTTTCATCTTTGGCTTCTTTTAACAAGGATTCTTTTAACAAGAGGTACTGCTACCAATCATATTAATCAATGACACAGATATGGAAAAAACAGTTTATTATATTCAGAACATAGACATCACTGTATCCAAAAAAATCAGTGATCACTGAACAGCAGTTTCAGCAACTTTATATAATAGTTTTTTGTTACAAAAACTGAAAGGATATAATGGAATTTCAAAGAGAAATAAGAGAAGATGAAGATTTACAGTTGGCAGAATGGGAGGATTTGAATCAAGTAAAATAGGAAACTAGCCAATAAATATTGAATTATAGCTGATATCTGAAGTTGGAATTTGCAAACAGAAAGAACAGGAACTAACCAGATTACACAAGAGCTATAATTCATGTCTTAGCTTGATTTTGCATGCTTTATTTAGTTACTCATAACCTGCTCATCTTAAGGAAATGGCAGTAATAAAGTTGAATTAGAAATTTTCTTAACAGATTTTTCCTATTATTTCTAGGTAAAGATTAGAGTATAAAATTGACAATTGATGAAATCAATCAATCAACAGGCATCTATTAATTGGTATGTGCTAAATAAATACTGGAATACAAAAAAAGAAGCAAAAGACAGTTTCTGCCCTCAAGGAGCTTATAATCTAATATATGAGTATATATACATATATATTTTTGTATATTTATATATGTATATAGCAAGCTATATAGAGGATAAATAGGAAATTATTAAAAGAGGGAAGGAAATGGAATTAAGAGGAGTTAGAGAATACTTCCTATGAAGAAGGTATGCTTTTCATTGGAACTTAAAGATAGGAAGATCAGTAGTCCCAACTGAGGAAGGCAACCTTAAAACTATGTATAGCCAGTTGTGCTATGATACTTATTTCAAAAATGTGGATTTGTTCCAGTGTAATTTATGTATTAGGGAATACTGTGAGCATAATTCAAAATTTGAATTTCCTTTTGGATAATTTCTTTTATAGGAAACAGCAAGAGAATGCAGAAAACTGCACTATTTCAAAATAATTCACCAGGTGCAACTTTTGGGGGGTGGGGGAGAGGAGAGACCATCAGGGCTAAGTGATTTGCCCAGATAGTAAATATCGATGTCAAATTTGAATTCAATCTTCCTGAGACTGGTGTTCTATCCATTGTACCACCTAACTGCCCCTATTGCAACAACTGTTTTGACATTTATTTCCAAAAGCAAATTTTAGATCTCTGTCAAGGAAAAGTGTAATACATATATGTGTATACACACACACACACACACACACACACACACACACACACACACACACACAGAGTATATTTTCTGGTTCAGTAGGACTTCTGAGTGGACAAGGGCTAATTTTTATCACCCCTGATCTTATGTCACTCTCTGGTCCCTGCCCAACTCTTCTGGTACTTTGACAGCCCTGTCCATGGAAACTTGAACAGCGGCCTAAGAACACTGAGACTGTGACCACATTGTCTTTCTCTTTTTTATTTGTCATTGTTTAAGTTTTTGAGTGTTTTGTCCTAACCCTTTTTCCCACAAAAGCCCTGTGGTTTTTATTGCATGGGTTTGAATAATAAGGTGCTATTTGGGAATGCATATGTAATGTTATAGCATAACTGATTGTATTTTCTGGGGGTTGAATAGTCAGGCCTTTGGCAAAAAAAAATATTTTCCCTTTTTTTCAAGGGAAGGAAAACAGTTGGGAAAGAATAAAGAAGGCCCTCTCACAATCTTCCCTAAAACGTCTTCTCAGTCCTTTCCTTCAAAACCCATTCATCCACTTGGTACTGATCTAATATTCAGACATGTTGTTCATTGCCCTTTTGGAGGCAGTTTACTAACATTTCCCCTTTGCAAATAGGAATTCTACTTCATCAGTATAAATACCTTTACAACAGAAATGGTTAATCTAGGATCAGAGTCATAGGCAAGTAAATGACAATCTATTATGCCAATAGGTTCCACTTTATATAACAACTTTCATTGTTTACAATCATTAGGAAATCTTTCAGGCAGATTATATAAATACCTTGCTGTTAATTTTTATCTTTTAAAATATTAACATTCCACCAAGTGGTTTGTTTATTTAGCATAAAATATGATGGGAATCCTCCCCTCTATCTCTTGTTTTAATAATGGTATTTGAGTCAACACTACCAATTCCTCTATTGTCTATTCACTATCCTGGTGACTTCCCTGACTGAAAATACCTTTCCTTATCCACCATTTTTCCTATACATGTTGCCTTATTTTATTAGAAAGTATAATAGGAATGAGCTGGCCTATGGGAAGGGGAAGGCAGCTGTTAAGCCATATATAGGTATTCTTGGCCTTGTTCCAGTTCAAAAACCACAGGAAAACTCAGTATGATTATGGAACTGGCATTGTGGGATGATAAAAAGGCTTCTATCTAGTTTGAGATTCAGAAGAATTGATGATCAGGGGTGACTGAGTTAGCATTCAGTGTGCCTACCTACAAAACGGATGACCTGCCCTTTTGTAGTGCTCTTTTCTTTTGCAGCTGTGAGAAGGCAGGACTATTCCCCAAAAGCCAGGTGGGAGAGAAGAAGCTTACTTCATTCCCCTACCCAACAGAGATGACTGTGAGTAAATAGCCTTTTCTATCTCTTATTGTATTTGTTCTTACATCTTAGATAAGAGTATCTTAAAAATGGAATTGTCCAAGCAGTGTCCTAATGAGTTTGGAAAATCCAGAGATGCTATTAGCTATCAGAACTGAAGGGTGGCAGTAACATTGTCTACCAAACATGGTAGTGATATCCACTGGAGAGTGGATTAACCTTGAGGTCAATATGTCCAAAAAATCATCTTCTGGGCATTGCAAGATCTAGAGAGATTTCAGGACCATAACTGGTGATTTTTCTTTCCCTAACATCAGAAAAGGTGAGGGGAACTGTTGTTCAGTTGTTTCAATTGGGCCTGACTCTCCATGACCCCATTTGGGGGTTTTCTTGCTATTTCCTTCTTCAGCTCATTTTACAGATGAGAAACTGAATCAAATTGGGTTAAGTGACTCCCCCGGGGGTCACACAAGAAATGTCTGAGACCAAATTTGAAATCAGGAAGAGCAGTCTTACTGATTACAAACCCAGGCTTCTATCCACTACTTTACCTAGCTGCCCTTCTTTTCAGGATAGGTGAAGCATTTCACATCTTACAAAGGATCTGAGGCTTTGAATAACTCAATTTGCATGCATAGGAAAAGTCCAGCAAGGAAAATAAACTAGCTCCAAAGCACAGGTTGCCTCAATACCTTGGTTTTTAAAATATTTTAAGATCTTAAAAGGAATCTAAACAATTTAGCTGACTCGTCAACATATGTAAGGATGTAGTTTTTCATTGGGGGGGATTGGGCAGAATTGTCAAATGAGAGAGACTAAGATGTCTTCCACTTCCTGCCTGGTGACAAACCTTGGAGCATAGGTAATCAACCGTTTAGCTTTTCTAAGTTACATTGCCCAACAAAAACTGGTTGCATATAGAATGTAATATTTAATTTTGACTACAATGTAAACCATATTACCAATGACTATAATAATAAAATATAATAATGTAATAATAAAAATGAGTATAATAATACAGCATTTACTTTTAAAACTTTTAAAACCAAAAAAAACCCCCAAATTTAGTGCATGCCATTTTAATTTTTTTTACATGCCATTTTTTAAAGGTTTTTTGCAAGGCAATGGGGTTAAGTGGTTTGCCCAAGGCCACACAGCTAGGTAATTATTTTTTTTTTATTTTTTATACATTAATAAAATATTCTTGTTTAAGAGTAAACATAATATCCCTCCCCCCCAAAAAATATAGACCCCCATGCGTGATAAAGGGGAAAGAAAAAAATTAAAATTAAAACTAAAAAAAAATAAAAAAATAATAGTAATAATTTTAGGTATGGCCAGGTGGCACAGTGGATGGAGCACCAGCCCTGGAGCCAGGAGCACCGGAGCTCAAATCCTGCTCCATACACCCAACAATCACCCAACTGTGTGACCTCATGCAAGTCACCCCAACACCATTGCCCTGCAAAAACCAAAAAAAAAGGCACAAAATAAAATAAAATAGTAATAATAATTATGGGTGGCCACCCTTGAGCCAGGAGCACTTGGGTCCAAATCTGGCCTCAGACACCCAACAATCACCCAGCTATGTGACCCCAGGCAGGCCACCCAGCCCCATTTGCCCTGCAACCCCCCCCCCCAAAAAGAATAATAATAATAAAAAATGTGCTTCAGTCTGTGTTCCAACACCACCAGCTCTGTCATGGGTGGATCACATTCTTTAGGATAAGTCCATCACAAAAGTTACTTCCATATTTTTCCACCGTTGCCGTTGCTAATCACAACTCCCTCCATTCATACTTCTCCACTACCATGTACTATATTTTCTCTCTCCTTTCACTCTGTTCCTGCTATAGGGTAGCTGAGTGGCACAGCAGAAAGATCCCTGGCCCTGTGGTCCTGGACAGGCCATCCAATCCCAGCCCCTTGCAAGAAGTAAAAAAGAAAATGTTTATATCTGATCACTCTCCCCCCCATGGTCTATACTCTCCTCCATCACTCACATCCCCCCCCTTTACCCCTGTCCCCCTTCTCTCCTTCTTACTCCAGATGCCTATACCCCATTGAGTATATATGCTGTTTCTTCTCCTAGCCACCTCTGATGTGAGCAAAGATTCCCTCATTCCCCCTTGCCTTCCCACCTTCCATATCATTGCAATAGCTCATTGTAATAAAGAAAAATCTTATATGAAATATCTTAGCCTATTCCTCCTCTCCTTTTTCTTTCTCCCATTACATTTCCCTTTATCTATTGACTCCATGTTTATACAACATTATATATTCAAACTCAGCTCTCTCTCCTCTGTGCTTCATCTATAAAAGCTCCTTCTACCTGCTCTATTAAATGAGAAGGTTCATATGAATATTATCAGTATTATTTTTCTATGCAGGAATACATGTAGTTCATCATCATTAAGTCCCTAATATTTTCCCCCTTCTCCTCCACTCTTTATGCTTCACCTGAGTCCTATATTTGAAGGTCAAACCTTCTGTTCAGCTCTGGCCATTCCAGCAGGAACATTTGAAATTCCCCTGGTTCATTGAAAGTCCATCTTTTTCCCTGGAAGAGGACATTCAGTTTTTCTGGGTAGCTGATTCTTGGTTGCATTCTGATCTCTTTTGCCTTCTGGAATATTATATTCCAAGCCCTACAAGCTTTTAATGTAGTTGCTGCTAAGTCTTGTGTGATCCTGACTGCAGCTCCACAATATTTGAATTGTTTCCTTCTGGCTGCTTGTAATATTTTCTCTTTGACTTGGGAGTTCTGTAACTTGGCTATAGTATTCCTGGGGGTTGGTTTTTTTGGATCTCTTTCTGGGGGAGATTGGTGGATTCTCTCCATTTCTATTTTGCCCTCTACTTCTAGGATATCAGGGCAATTTTCCTGTAGTAATTCTTTGAAAATGATGTCAAAGCTCTTTTCCTGATCATGACTTTCAGGTATTCCAATAATTTTTAAGTTATCTTTCTTGAATCTGTTTTCTACATCAGTTATTTTTTCAGTGAGATATTTCACATTTTCTTCTAATTTTTCATTCTTTTGGTTTTGAAGTATTGAGTCCCGATTTCTCATAAAATCAGCAATCTCCCTGAGTTCTATTCTTTGTTTGAAGGATTTGTTTTCCTCAGAGAGCTTTCTTATTTCTTTTTCCATCTGGCCAATTCTGCTTTTTAAAGCATTCTTCTCAATAACTTTTTGAACTGTTTTATCCATTTGAGCTAAGTTGGTTTTTAGCATGCTAATTTTCTTCAGCATTTTTTTGGGATCTCCTTGATTAAGCTGCTGACTTCATTTTCATGTTTTTCCTGTATCTCTCTCATTTTTTCCCCCAATTTTTCTTCTATCTCCCTCACTTGATTTTTCAAAATCTTTTTTGAGCTCTGTCATAGCCTGAACCCAATTTCTGTTTTTCTTGGAGTCTTTAGATGTAGGAGTTTGGACTTCCTCATCTTCAGATTGAGTGTTTTGATCCTTCTTGGGATCACAGTCAAAGTATTTCTCAATGATGTTCCTCTTTTTTCTCTGCTTACTCATTTCCCCAGCCTGTGCCTGGTTTTGGGGTGCTTCCTGAGCTTTTGAGTGTGTGAGATTCTGTGTTCCCTCCTGGTCTGTGAATGACCACAAGTGCACCCCTCTGCCATGGGGTTGAGGTGGAGGGGGCCCCTGCTGTTCTATGGGGGGGCCTTAGACTGGGATCAGGATTTGAATGTGGTCAGAACCCCAGAGTCCTGTTCCAGGGGCAGAGAACAGAACTCTGCAGTCTCTCTCTCTTCACTCCCCTCCCTAGGCTCAGCGGGCTCATGCCCTGGGGGCTCCTGCTTACCAGCTCTGCCCGCTTCTGGTTCCTGGATCTGGGCTGCCACAACCAAGCTGCTTGCTGTGTGCCCTGAGGGTTGGGCTTCACGTACTTGCTCTGGCAGAGGTCCTCCATTGTTCCCCTGAGTTGTGCTTGATGCTCCCTGGGGTGTAGCTCAGGAGACTCCCCCGCTGCTGTGAGCCGGGCTCCCAGTGCCCTGGGGCTGCCTCCAGGAGGCTGAAATTCCTTTGCTCTGGTGGGCCACCCCTCTGGCAGGCTGCCCCTCCGACCCCAGGGAGCAGAGCATTTACACTCTTTTCCAGGTTATCTTGGGTTGGAGAACTGCCTCACTGGGTCCCTCTGTGGATTTTGTCTCTTGAAAATGTAGTTAGATTCCTTAGCTTATAAGTTTTAAGAGAGAGCGCCTAAGAGACGATCCTCTGTTGTCGCCATCTTGGCCCCCCCCCCCCCCCCCCCCCCCCCCCCAGCTAGGTAATTCTTAAGTGTCTGAGGTCGGACTTGAACTCAGGTACTCCTGACTCCAGGGCTGGTGCTCTATCTACTGTGCCACCTAGCCACTCCTACATGCCATTTTTAATGTGAACATTAAGCCTGTTTTTTTTAATAATTGCATCTATATCTGTTTTGATAGGAGTTGTAGCAATGCAAAGAATACTTTCAAGCTGCTCATCTGAAATTTTTGCTCTGTTTTTACTTTGTGTATTCAGATGGGAAAAAAAGTTGCTCACAAAGATATGTAATCTCCAAAGAGACATCATGAACAGGGCATGTTTGTGAAATGCTATATATTTTTCTTTAGGATGGTATAACTTATAAAAAAAAAGACATTCAAATAATTTTTTCTTTAAGTTGCATATCAGATAGCAATTCTCTATATTCTACTTGCAAGTTTACAAGAAATGAGTTGAAGACAACTGAGAATGGAATAGCAAATATACTGAAATGCAATTGATGTTTTCTAAAATCTTGAAAACTATTCTCAATGTCCTGTGACAAAATAGAAATTAATGCAGCACATAATAAAATTGTATATTGCAATTATGATGATTCATATAACATTTTAAAATAAAGATTCTAATTCCTATATGCATATCTTTTGTAAAAAAAATCAGGCAGTCTATGAGAAAGCATAATAATAATATGTGAAAAAAATGAAGTTGTGTTAGATAATGGCTAAGCTTGTTTATGATGTTACAATGCTGGTGCATGTGCTCACCTGTTGCTTCATTTTCCAGTTTCTCGATGGGGGCCCCAAGAATGGCTGCATGTGGGGTCTGCAGGTCATGGGTTGGATACATCTGCCTTGGAGCCTCCATGAGGGTGTCAAAGAGGAAAGGTTTCTATCAACTTTAGAACAAGTGTTTCTGTCCTTTATGAAAGTGTATACTAACAATTCAGCTAAAAAGAGTATTTACAGTAGCACTCTTGCAAATAAAGATACAAAACACCCAGCTGAGCCAGACTGGAGGTGGTAGAACATGAAGCCTCCCATTGAAGAGTGAGGCCAGAGACCAACATATCAATCTGCCTGGCAGAAGAAACCTGTCAGCTCAACTGGATGAATATACATGCCCAGTCCAGCCTGGCAGCAGCTATAGGGGATAGCTGGGGGAAGTCAACCCAGTAGCAGACTTCACACCCTGCAAGAACCGAACTCAATAAATCCACTGAAACAACATACCCTAAGAGGAACCATTCTAAGAGAATTGTGTAGTAATTCATCCATTAATAATGCCAGTGCTCCCAGTGAACTTTGTAAGGAATTTCTGGAGAAGAAACTTTGAGATCCTACAGTTCTAGAATTTTGACTTGACTAGGCCATAGGTATTATCTTCACATATCCCTTATCATTGGATTTTCTTCATCCATTCTCTACTTCTATTTGTAGAAGAGTGCATGCCAGATGTTGGGGGAAATGCATTCTAACTACTTTCAATGTCATTTGAGTAAATAAATACTTTTGCTTGGAATTAAATGAGCTTTTTGGGTCAGGTAATCATACTAGAGATGTTCACTTACAGGATTGCCCCTAGAACCCACGATAATAGTCACCCCTCTGGTTATCCAACTTGTGAGCTCAGAGAGAGTACAATAATAATAAAGGAAAAATTATTAGTCTTTAAAATAGTTTTCTCTGGTTCTCTTCCATGCTTGGCATGCTTTCCCTTCTTATGCCTGCTCACTACCTTCCCTGACTTCCTTTAATCTTTAATTTTCCAATTAAGATCCCATCTTCTACAGAAAGTCTTTTTCAGCCCCTCTCAACTCTAGAGTCTTCCCATTGTCAAATATTACTATTTATCTTACATATATCTTATTTGTACATATATGTTTGCTTTTTGTTTTTCTCATTCGATTTTGAGCCCCTTGAGGGCAGGGATCGTGCTTAGCAAGTTCCAGCCAGATAGTGGATACTAAATAAATGTTTATTAATTGAAACAATCTCTCAAATATCTCAAGATGTTCTTTATTTTGCACATCTACTTTCTTAGCCCAAAACACTAGTTTTTCTAAGAATCTATTTCATCCCCTCTTATTAATACTATTCTTCATAAACAACGATGACATTACAAAGTCACCAAAGGCATGGGCCTTGAGGTATTTTTTCTTTTTCTTTGAATAGGCGGTATCTAAGGTATCTTAGAGTCTTTCATTTTAACTTGTACTTGAACAAGTTTGTCCTCTACAAAATAACCAACAAGTCCCAGGGCAGGCCTTTGCTTGAAGATCTTTAATAATGGAAAATCCACTTCATCCTGGGCTAGCCCGTTCTACTTTTGTCTAGTTCTAATTATTAGAAAACATTTCTTCATATCAAATCAAAAGGTATCTCTCTGTAACTTTTATCAATTATTTCTAGTGCTGCCCTCTAGTACCACATGGAATAGATAATCTTTTTTTTAAAATACAATAGCTTTAAAAATACTCAAAGTTAGCTACCATGACCTTGATACCACGACCTCCCCAGGTCTTCTCTCCTCTAGGCTAATCATTTCCTTCAGCAAATCTCACATGACATGATCGGAAGTAGTACTTGTCACTCTTCTCTGGATGCTTCATTTTGACTTATAATCATCCTTCCTAAAATATAGGGTCTAGATATGCCAGATATATTCTGACCAGAGTAGAGTGCAATAGGTGAATAAAATTCTGACTTTTCTCAATACCTATATAAGCTTAGAAAAATTTTATTTATTTTGAGTTTTACAATTTTCCCCCCATTCTTGCTTCCCTCCCCCACCCCCCCACAGAAGGCATTCTGTTAGTCTTTACATTTTTTCATGTTATACATTGATTTCAGTTGAATGTGATGACAGAGAAATCATATCCTTAAGGAAGAAAAATAAAGTATGAGATAGTAAAATTACATAATAAGATAACGTTTTTTTTGTTTTTCTGATTTGAAGGTAATAGTCCTTGATCTTTTTTCAAAGTCCATAATTCTTTCTCTGGACACAGATGATATTCTCCATTGCAGATATCCCAATATTGTCTCTGGTTGTTTCACTGATGGAATGAGCCAGTTCATCAAGGTTGGTTATCACCCCCATGTTGCTGTTAGGGTGGTACACTGTTCTTCTGGTTCTGCTCATCTCACTCAGCATCAGTTTATGCAAATCCTTCCAGGCTTCCCTGAATTACCATCCCTCCTGGTTTCTAATAGAACAATAGTGTTCCATAACATATCTATATCACAGTTTGTTAAGCCATTCTCCAACTGAAGGACATTCACTTAATTTCCAAATCTTTGCCACCACAAACAGGGCTGCTATAAATATTTTTGTACAGGTGATGTTTTTACCCTTTTTCATAATCTCTTCAGGGTATAGACCCGGTAGTGGTATGGCTGGATCAAAGGGTATGCACATTTTTGTTGCCCTTTTGGCATAATATACCTATATAATCTTACAGAGCCTCAGGAATCAGGGAGACCTGAGTTCAAATCCAATATCAGATACTTACCATGTGATCATGGGCAAGTCATTTAAATTCTGTTTGCCCTAATCCACTTGGCAAGCCATTTTTCCAAGGAAACCCAATACTGTGGTCCAAGGGGTCACAAAAGGTTGGACATTACTGAGCGACTGAACAATAATCTTAAACAAATTACTCTGCTTTTCTTGGCTTTAGTTTCCTTTCCTGTAAAATGAGGGAGTTGTAATAGAACAGAAGTACTTCATGTGTGGTATCCCTGAGATGTTTTAAGGGCTCACCATATCAAAACTACTTTCACAGTAATACTAAGATGTTTTAATTTCTAACATGGTAAATATTGAGAGATACAAACCAAATCAAAATTCTTAGGAGGAAGATTCTCAGTAATTTTTAAAATGTAAACAGGTCCTAGGACTACAAAGTTTGAGAATTTCTGAATTAGATTATGGTATTTATAAATGAAAGAATACTCATATATCTTCTAGTCCAGCACATTGATGAAGAAAGTGAGACACAGAGGGTTTAAATAACTTTCTAATGCTCTAAACCTACAAAATAGCTTCCATCTCAAAATTTATGCTCCTGAATATTTTACCTCTCTTAACAAAGTCTAAAATCTCAATTTTTTTGCCCACTATATCCCATTGTAGACCAATATTGATCTTACAGTTCCACCAAAACTCCCAGATTTTTCCCAAATGCACAATTTTTCCATCTTGTGCTTTTGAACTTGATTTTTTCAATGAAAATGTTTTTTATATTCATCTCTATTAAATTTCCAAAGCACAGATTGTACCCAGTAAAAATACAATCTATGTCTTTATTCAAATAATTGATTAAAAATATTTATATCACAAGAACAAAGAGATCCCTAGGGTACTCTCATCAAACTATTAATGACTGATCTTCAAATCTATTTAAACAGCTTCAAATCCATTTAGCTATACTATTTACAGCCAACATCTATCTATAACTTGAGTAACTGTCGTATTTTGAAAAAATTCAGGTAAATTGCATTAATTGCAATTCATCGATCCTCTAATTTAGTAATCTTTTTCAAAAAGGAAATAATGTTAATCTAGAATGATTTTTTTTAGTTTTTTTTTGTAAGGCAAACAGGGTTAAGTGGCTTGCCCAAGGCCACACAGCTAGGTAATTATTAAGTGTCTGAGATCGGATTTGAACCCAGGTACTCCTGACTCCAGGGCCGGTGCTTTATCCACTACACCACCTAGCTGCCCCTGGAATGATTTTCTTTTTGGAAAATATGAAGCCTGATCATTGTTACCTTTTCTATATTTCAGTAACTATCCTTTGTAACAACTATTAAGGTCAAGTTCATTGGCCAATAATTTTCATACTGATCTCTTTCCTTTTCTGAACATCAGAAAAATGTTTGCTCTTTGATTTTGTACAACTTTCTCATTTTCTATAAATTTTTCAAAAATCTCTGAGAATGGGTCAACAATTATTTTAGCCTCTTCTTTTAGGATGCAGTCACACCTGGGTTTGTTGTATTGAACTTGTCAATTTTTTCCTCTTAGTTTCTTACTATGTTTGGTTTCAAATACATTGTTGTTTATCCTTTTAGCTATTTTTGATCTACCAAAAGTGTCCTTTGCAGAAAAGCACATGACAGTTGACTGAAAGGCATTTGATTCAGTGAAATGTTACTTCATAGACTCTTCTCCAAAAAAATACTTCTCATGTACATTTCAAAACTATATAAGATTCCTTGAAAGATTCCTGATACTTTTGAAAATGCCTGAATGTTATTATTATTTTGGTGGGACAATTGGTATGAAGTGACTTGCCCAGGGTGACACAGCTATTAAGTATCAAGTGTTGGAGGTTGCATTTGAATTCATGTCCTCTGGACTCCAGGGTGGATGCTATTGATGCTCTATAAGTGCCAGGTTATTAATATGAAGAAAGGCAAAAAAATAATAAGACATACATGTATCAAAGGTATTTCCAACTGTCACAAAGTTTATCCAAAGAGTCCAGATACAAAAAAATCAAAGATAATTATGTCCTCAGATTGTTCCTGATTACAGATGATAATGTGGTGACTGTTCTCAAGTCTCAGAATGTTACAGGGTCTGGGGCTATGAAAGGAGTTCCTGTGAAAGAAAGTTAGGGATTTTAGTGAACTGCTAGTTTAAGCTCAGTCACTCAAAAATATTTTGTATAACTTAAAAGTATTTGGGTTACAGTGATAGAATTCAAGTGTTTACAACAAAAGAGGTGATAGTTCTATTGAATTTTGCCCTTATTAGGTGATAATATAAGAGGCTAGTTTGGGGAGTCATAATAGAGGAAGGAAAATGATAGATTGGAGCATGCCCATAGAAGGGCAATCAACCAAGTCTGGGGCTTTTGTACCATGTAGTAGGTAGATTATTTGAAAGCACTAGGGATATTTATTTTGGAAAAGAGAACATGTGGGATAGAGGTGATATAAGAGGTAGTTACCCCTAAGCATTTGAAGATCTCTCATATGAAAGAAGGATATGGCTTATTTTGTTTGGTTCCTCAGGGTAAAGGATAAAAGTTTTAGGGAGACAGATTTTGGTTTTGAATTAAAGATGTCTATGGGCCTCCTCATAAGGTAGAAAGTTTCTCATTCTTGGAGGACTTTTTGAAGAGGATTAATGACCACATATTAGGAATTTTGTAGGTATTTTTGCTTAAATTCTTTTGGACAAGATGATCTCTGAACTATCTTCCAACTCATTTTATGAGTACGATATTTGAAAAGGCTTAATTATATTTATCATAGTTTTTGCTTGGCAAGATGTTTTGAGTTTCCTTTTCTTTCCCATTATTTTGATCCTGAAAACATTTCAGTGAGGATCCTGGGTACTTTTTAGTACTAGATTGCACCTACCTTTTTTAGTCTTCCTTCTTGTAGAGCTATAGAGGTTGGACCTCAGAATTCTTTGACTAAAGCTAAGCCAGAGTTGCTGCCTGACAGTTCTAAGCCCAACAGACTTCTTAGAGAACCCGACAGCTACTATGTTTAACTCTTCTTCCTAAAACCAGGAATCTTTCATTAAGAGGAATTATAAGGGGCACCTAGGTGGCACAGTGGATAGAGCATAGGCCCTGGGGTCAGGAGGCCAGTTCACATTCACCTCAGACATTTAATTAAGTAGCTGTGTGACCATAGGCAAGTCACCTAACCCTCATTGCCTTGCAACCCCCTCCCCCCCCAAAAAAAGAGAAATTATAAATTTTTGTAAAAAGAATTATGGCAAAACCAATAATGGAGATAGCCTCTTGATAGTATTGATTCCCTTTTATGCTTCCCCTTTGGGCTCATGATTGTTCCCAAAGTATCTTCCTGAGTGTGCAGAGGACACAGTTAAGGATTTTCATAAAATTGCTACATCTCACCTCTCAAAATATTCAATAATGGTGATTGAGAGGAACCTTGGAACAATGACTATATCAAGAACACAACTGAAGGCATCTGAAAGACCTTCTCATTACAGACAAAATCCTTTTTTTTTTCTTAGGTATTTTTAAAAATTTTATTTAAGGCAAATGGGGTTAAGTGACTTGCCTAAGGTCACCAGCTAGGCAATTATTAAGTGTCTGAGGATGGATTTGAACTCAGGTTCTCCTGGCCAGTGCTCTATCCACTGTGCCACCTAGCTGCCCCCAGACTATATCTTTATTGGAACTTTACTCCTTGCCATGTAAGGATGGTACCAAGTGATCAAGACATCTGAAAAAAAAAGATACATATATGCATACATTTGATCTCCTCTCAGCTAGCACCCTAAAGAAGGAAATACAAGGTCATGCTCACATCAGCAAAATTATTTGTTTTTTATTTTTAAACCAAGAAAGTAAGAGCTATATTAATGCCTCAAGCTTACCAGGCTTATTCTTTCTCTATGAGCAATCAAAATAAAAATCAGCCAGACTAATTGAATCTATTGGCATGGGTAACTGCCTTTTATTCTCCTTAAATGTTAGTTAATACTCCTCTTCTCTCCCCTCCACCTCTGCCAATGACTGTCCAATGCGAGAGAAATGTATTCTGTTATCCAAAATTTAGAGTTGAGCTGCTTAATCTAGCTTTTCAGTAACTGCTGGCCATGGTGCTGGTTCCCTTTTCAGTTAATAGAAACCATTTAAACATTTTTTTTCAAGTCCCGACTTTTCTATTCTTATATGTTGAAGATGTAGTATTCTCTGGTAAAAGATAAAAATAGTTTCTATCAGAGGTAATGCCAGTTGTGCAGAATGATAGAAGCTTACCAACCAGATTTGCTAATTTTATAAGTATCTAATGTAAAAATCTAATGGGGAGGAGGATGTTATTAGACCACTAAACAATATAATAAATTCTGGGCATGCAAGCAGCAAAGCAAGACAGTCCCTGCTCTCAGAGAGTTCATGTTTCAAAAGGGACATATAAGAGGTTTCAGTTTTAAGTCAAAAGGAAAGGTCTAGTGATCCTGAGGGTTCGGTGTTAGACAGTGATGCATGTTTTAATAGTTTTTTTTAAATTTAAGGCAATGGGGTTAAGTGACTTGACACTTATTAAGTGTCTGAGGCCAGATTGAATTCAGGTACTCCTGACTTCAGGGCTGGTGCTCTATCCACTGTGCCACTTAGCTGCCCCAGAAATGCATTTTTAATGGAATTTCCACTTATAGGGCTTGTGACATTTTATTATAAAAAAATCATGGAATCTTAAAGACTGAGAGAACCTTAAAGTTATTCCATTGCAACACCCTTATTTTAAAACAAGAAAACTAAGAACTATAGAAGGAAAGCAACTTATCTAAGTTTTACAGTCAATTAGTGGTTGAATGAAAACAAGTTGGCAGGAAATCTGTTGGTCAAGCACACACAAACACTCACACATAATGTACTTTCCCTCCCCCCCCCCCAAATACTTTTGTGTTAAGGAACAGAGGAATTAAAAACTTTCTAGCCACTAAATTGTGTTAAAAAAGTAGACTAAGACTTTCCTTTTAACCATTTCAAATAGCCCAAGCAAGATGACTTATTCATTTCTTGCTGTATCAGAGAGAAGCAATTGTTAGTTCAGAATAAACCACTAGGAATACTGGAGGGATCTTACTCCAAGAAGAATCCATGATAATTTAAAAAGAAGATAAAACCTGTGCCTCATTAAGCTATCACTGGGAATAATTAAAATGAGTAAGAAAAGGCACCATGCTAAACAAAGATTTCTTTAAAATAATTCTATGTTTATAATTTTTGAACATAGTTTCAGTGAGATAAAAAAGTCAAGGTTTTATACTAAAAAGTAGTTATACTTTTTATTTTAGAAAGAAATAAAAGTATGCTCATTTTATTAACAATTTAGCTTTTAGAAAATATTTTCATTGTGGACTTAGTGACTAAGCTTTATTGGCAATCAATGATGAGCTCTTACCAACTAGTTGTAATATACCCTAATTGAATAATGAATAAAGAATGAAAAATAAAACCATTTATTTAGAGACCACTAAGCAATATAATAAATTCTGGGCATGCAAGCAGCAAAGCAAGACAGTCCCTGCTCTCAAAGAGTTCACGTTTCAAAAGGGGAAGATAGCACATATAAAAGATTCCAACTTCAAGTCAAAAGGAGAGGTCTAGTGGTCCTGAGGGTCCAGTGTTAGATAGTAATGCATTTTTAATGGAAGTTTCACTTATGATGTCAAATCATTTGCAGATGTTAAGTGCATATAAGTGGCAATAATTTCCTCTCCACTATTCTGGGGTTCACTACTATTCCTGGGGTTCTTGGGCTCAGGATCTTAATGAGTTTGGCTTGAACCACTTGGCACATACTTGACTCTCTTTATGGTGCTTTTCTTTTTCAGCAAGGTAAGAAAACTTGCAAATAAATTGTCTACTTGGATAATTTGACATTTATGAGCTATTTATGTGGTGTCTGTCTCCACTAGTATAGATTATAACCCAACCAAATGTTCTCATCCTATATAATTCTTGTTAATATGGATATAAATTGGGCAGAGGTGCTATCCAATGTATTGAAGGTACAATGCTTCTAGATCTTTTAGCCTTTTATGTGTGACAGAATGCAGAACTCCATTCTTACTACATGACTGACCACTATATTTTCCAATCACACCTTTCTTTCATTATATGTTTTATGGCACTTCTAATGAGCAAGTCATAACTGTTAACATGAACCACACTACTTTATTCTCACCATAAATCTACTTTTTACTCCTGAGGAAAATTTGAATTCCTCAGAGATTGTGGCATACCATGATTTCTGGCCACACAGAATCACTGGGGGAATATCAATGCCGAAAGATGTTTTTTGAGATGGAAAGCAGTTTGGGATAATTGAAAGCATCACACAATTTCTAAATGAAATCCATCCTTCTCTTTTTCTTCTGGGTAATTCTGGACCCTGTCCAGTTCATCTTAGTACCTGTTTGAAATACATATGCTAAATTACTTATTCAGGTCTGGTCCTGGCCTCTCTGCCTGACTCTTATATTATGGGGCCTGAGTGTATGAGTTTTGAAAGGAAAATAATTTTTAGGCCTATATAATACATATATAGGTACATGAAAACCCCTTTTATCCACTCCCTAATCTCCATTACAGGTCACATTTAGGTACACATAAACCAGATTAGGGGGTGGGAAATATGGCATATGGTTATATTAATAACATAATTTGTGATACTAGGCATTCAGAGCACACTAATTTAACCTATTAGTTTGCATGAAAGAGTGTAAGTGATACTTACTTAAGAAAATCATGATTCAGTGTCCAAAGTAGAAAAACAGTTGAAATAATTCATCATTTCAAATGTACCATTTCAGGGATACAGTTAGTAAAACTATATTGAATTTCTATAAACAAGTGTGACTAATGCATATTCAGATACATCTGGGGTTTATGAGTTCATATATAGACAGTACTTATTATAATTTAAAATATCTCAAAGGTAATAGTGAATTAAATGTTCATGTTTATGTTGAACATTTAAAAAGTTTTCAAATAACATAAAACATCAAAAGCCTATGGTGTCACATTTCTACAACATAATTTGAAATTATATGGTCCTCAAGTTCTCAAAAATACACCAGAAATCTATAACTAGAATACTTATATTTAATAATGCAATTAGTGCTTTTACTGTGACTTCTTAAATTTGTATTTTCCCATTTAAAACTGTCTGTCAAATATGTGATTGAATTTTACTGATTTCCCAGAAAAGAAGCTAATGCCACTCAGTGGATAAGAAATATTACTGCAAGGTAAAAATAACTAGTAGAATTTATGCTCACTACTAGCTTGAGCTAATATATATATATATATATATATATATATATATATATATTATATGTACGTATAATATATATGAAAAGATGACAGAACTACATGCAACATTATTGATCAAACAGTCCAATAAATTTATTTTAGAGGTAAGGGAAGAGAGACTCGGAAGGTTCAGTAACTTGAGAATGCAGGTACTTATTTAAATCTCTGATTTAAAAAAGTAATGAGTTAACTTACCTCCAAAGGCATTTCTTAGGGAGCTGAAAAATAAGATTTCACAGTAAAACTACAAGTATGCCACCCACATGGTGTTCAGTACTGTAAGGATGGGCCACTCAGTTAAACAGGAAGTAGGTTGTCCTTATGTTCTTGGAAGATCAGTGCTCACATAGCCTTAGAAAAGGAGTGTTCTCACATCTTGGTAAATATGGGTATCTCTTCAATTATCCTATATAATCATCCCAAATAGACCTCAGTTTGTCCTTCTCTAGAAATATCAGTTTTGGATCAATGGCAGGCATCATAATAGTGAATGATATTAATACCTACACCAAGACTGCTTTTGGGGCTGTTTTTATATTTTTCCTGGAGGCCATGGCAACATATGGCAATATAGTAAATTTCAAACACCCCTATATCTGCTATAATTCAACTTGTCTCTGTGTAAGATAAACAAATTACTGGTACTAGGCCTTGGCTAATCACTAGGTTTAGGGATAGGTAAATGACAGGACAAAATTTCCCTATGGATCAATCATTGCAGAATTAGAATATATGTGATAAATTGTCTTAGGAATATTGCATGCCCAGTTAGTTTACTTAATGCAAAATTCAAAATGATAGATTCCATTTAAAAGAAAAAAATATAACGATCTCTACCTCTATCTCTACATCTTCAGACATAGAGTAGATTATAGTGGATAGAGTACAAACCTTGGAGTCAGGAAAAACTGAGTCAAAATTCATCTTCATAGATTTGACCCTGGGCAAATCACTTAACCTTTCTTTGTCTCAGTTTCCTTAATCCCAAAATGGGAACAACAGTAGCATGGGCCTGGGATATAATAGGTTCTTAATAAATGTTCATTTACTAATAAAGATAATCATGGAAGATAAATGATGATAATAACAGCTAGCATTTATATCATTCTTACAATGTGCCAGGAACCAAGCTAAGCATTTTACAAATATTATCTCACTTCATTATTACAGTGATGCTGAGGCAAACAGATGAAGTGAGTTGTCCAAGGTTTAACAGCTAGTATGTATACAAGAATGAATATGAACTCAGAACTTTCTCACTCTATGCTCAACACTCTTATTTATTGTGTCATCTTGTTGTTTAATTCCACACAGAAAGCTTATGATTTCATAGCTGTGGGTACTCCTGGTATAATGACTTTTCTCCATAGATGTCAACTCATCTACAATTTATAGTCTTGGAGACCTAAAGCTGAGAAAACTTAAACTGTTCAGGGTTTACATAGCTAGTGACAGAGATAGGATTTTAAGTCAAGTTTTTTTGACTCCAAGTCCAGTGCTCTAGCCACTATGGCACACATAAAAACTCTTTTTCATCTATCATGTATTGATATGAGATCATAGCTGATATGTTTAAGTGGATTAATTGAATGATAGGTACCAACTTGTATTTTGAAAAATAAGTTTTCAGAAATTAGAAAAACAAATTAACACATAAAATGTATACAAGCCTCAATGTCATTTACTTTTGCTAAGCTTGATTTCCCTCTTACTATCCCCACTTCCTTCTGTTAGTCTCCCTATCACTAGGCTAAAAACATAAGCATCTGTCAGGATCAAATGCACTAAGCCTTTTGGCAAATATATAAAGATTCTAACCTTTGTAGGATTATGATCTCATTTCCCTTAGGTCTTCTTAAGGCCCTAAGCAGGTGGGCTAATGCTTATTTGCAGTTTTAAAATTAACCCCCATTAATTCATGGACAAATTAACAAAATTTCAAATTATCTAGAGAGTGTAAATTGATTTCTGATGATTCTCTGCAATTAAATATATGCCCTATACTCGATAAAGGGAAATATTTCCAGAATATTTTTTCTAATCTAAAAATATTACCGTACCCCTCCACTAGTGTTGAATTCATTCATTCATTCATCAATTCAATCATTCAGCAAACAGGGATACCTAGTATATACAATATACACTTCTGGGTGCTAGAAGAAATATAAAAAGAAATCAAGAGTCTTGTCTGGTCCCTTCCTCTTCAACTTCTCTTCCCTCAAGAAATTTAAAATATGGTAGGAGAGAATCAAGAATTAATGACAGAAACATAAAACCTCAGAGCCAGAAGATACAGGCATAGCTCAGGCTATGGGGGTTCCTTCTTCCAGTCCTTACTAGCATCAGAATAAAGGCTCTTCCAAGTGACTTTCCTCTTTCCCTTCAGTGTCAGGAGCTTCTTCCTAATGCTTTATAAAACTCCTGAGTTCCCAGCAGTATGTTTCCCCCCACTGATTTTCTGTTGATATCAATTAACTAACCAGACTTAATTAGCTTTCAGAAATGAGTATTTAACAAGCAAGTATAGAAAGTACATTTGGTTCAAGCATGATTTTATTGGTTTTGATTACTCGCTGAGAGGAAATTCAACTCTATCAATAATAATAATTAATATTTATACAGCCTTTTAAGGTTTGAAAAAGGCTTTCCAGGTATTATTGAATTTTTTCCTCACAACACTCCTGATAGGTAGGTGCTCATTTTTTAAATAAGAAACTGAATCAGAGGTTAAGTGACTTGCTTACTCACACAGTAAATGTCTGAGAATGATTTGAATTCAAGTCTTCTTAACTTCAGGTCCACTACTTTATCCATTGTTAAGGATGGGGTGGGCAGGTTAATCCAATTCCCCTTTCCCCTTCACTCACCCTCCCACCTCCCCTTACACAGGCATGAATATGCTATGCAACACACTGGGCAACTGATTCTTGATGTTTTACTTGAAGACTTGACTCTTGAAAAATCAGCAAAACATTTAAATGTATGTATATTGTATGTATTTATATATTACCTGTAATATATAAATCTACATATGTATATTTAAAAGTTTCATTGGTATTTTTATTTTTACAGCATTTTTACTATCAATTACCTTTACTTCCTCATAGAACCCTTGCTTTGAAAAAATGTAGTCAAGCAAAGAAAATTAATATGAAATATATTCCTCATTCCTTACTTCTAATCCAGTTCTCTATAGAGAATTGGGATGCATACTGCACCATCAATTTTTTGAATTCTTGATTGTTCACAGTATTTATTGAAGCGCTGATGCATTTCAATTTTATTTTTACATTATGTGGTCATTATGTAAATTGTTTTGTTTTGCTTTCTTCACTTTGCATCATTTTAGAGTTTTCCAGAGTTTCTCTAAATTATTCATATTTATTGGTTCTTACTATGAAATCATATTTCACTTTAATCATATACCATAATTTACTTAACCTATTCCCTAAATGAGAATATGGGAAATGTTTCCCTCTTTCTTTGAGCTCCTTGGGTTATAAACCTAGTAGAGATATTGTTGAATCAAAGGGTATGCAAAGTTAGTGACATTTGAGAATAATTTCAAATGGTTTTTCTAGAACTCACAGCACCACTTATTGGTTAGACCAATTTACAGTACCACTCTCCAATATTTTTGTCTTTTGTCATTTTGTGGGCTTGTTTTTACAAGGCATTGGGGTTAAGTGACTTGTCCAAGGTCACAGGTAATTATTAAAAGTCTGAAGTCGGATTTGAACACCTGACTCTAGCACTGCTGTGCTATCCACTGCGCCACCTATCTGCTCCACCTATCTGCCCCATCTTTTGTCATATTTGACAATTTTCCAGGTATAAGGTGAAACCTCAGTGTTATTTGTTAAAAATCTTATTTTTTTAATATCTTTCATGAGAGTATTGACTTGTATTTACCTTTTGAAAAACCACCTTGTCCATACCTTTTGACTACTAATCTGTTGGGAAATGACTCTTGCTCTTTATTAAGTCAAAATCTCTGCCTTGGTGAAGTCACCTCTCATAGAACTTCACAGAATTATAGCATCTCATCTGGAAGGAACCTCAACCTGAACAAGAAACATCTCAACAACATACCTACAAGAGTAGGCATTTTGCCTTTGAAGATTTCTAGAAAGGAAAACCTATGCTTCCCAAGGCCTTTGTTTTGCTTTTGGCTAGTTTTGTTCGGTAGTTTTCCCCTTTCAATAAACCCCAATTTACCTCTTTGCAACTTTCACCTTTTGTTCCCTCAGATCCTTTAAGTTAAACTCTTCAAAGTGATACTTAATCATGGTTGTATTTTTCTCTCATCTAGGCTACTGTGATATAAATCAAGGAGAAAATGAGGTATCAGGAACTTCACAAGTATTGTATCAATATGTAAATATAGAAATTAGTCTCCAAAGCTTATTTATGTACTTCCTAGAAATGTGTCACCTGCTCTGGGAATGGGTAACCTGACTAGAGCATGATTACTAGGTTCCTTTATATTGGATACTATTTTTCTATTCATGAAGTCCAAGATTGCATTAGTTTATTTGACTGTCCTGTTACCCTCAGGTTATATACAATGAACTTTGCCCTGAAATTCCTAGGTCTTTTCCACATAAATCAGTGTCACCTGACACACGTTGACCTTTCAAATCATCAAGGTGCCCAGGCACTTTGCATGAGCTGCTGTTAAACATTTCCCATATTCTATGAACTTGGGCAGTCGAATTTTTGAATCCAAGTTCAGGACTTTGGCTCTTCTCAGCCTCAGTAGGGTGTGGGGGTTGGACCAGAAGATCCTTCTAATCTCTTCCAGTCTTAAATCTATCCTGTGGTTCCATGTTTGAAGCAAATATTTTTTTGACATTTACATTTTATTTTAGGATTTAAATGACTTATAGGCATATGATTCTTAAATTCACAACACACTATTAAAAACAGGGAACTGCAAACTAAACTCAAACCATCAAAATCTATTTTGTTGATTCAGTAAAATAAAGTATCAAATATAAATTGAATGTATTATTAAACAGCTGTTGTGGGTCAGACACCATGCTCAACAATTGGGGAGACAAAGAAAGCCAGGGAATTGACTGTCTAATGAGGGAGACAACATGAAAATAATCTCTGTACAAACAAGACAGTTGCAGGATAAGTTGTGGATAAGCAATAGAGGGAAGGCAGTAGGATGAAGGAGGATCACACATCTACTGTTCTATCTCAGGAAGAGCTTTAACTTTTGCCTTTGTTTCATTCTGAACACCTCTCCCTTTTTATACCATTTTAAGAATAGTATTCAAGAAAAGTCTTTTGATATGGAAGCAACTTCTCTGGTGGACTTATGATAAAGAAAGCAACTCAGCCCAGAGACAGAGCCATTGAAATCTGAACACAGACTTAAGTACATTCTCTCTCTCTCTCTCTCTCATATATATATATATATATATATATATATATATATATATATATATATATATATATACTTGAGGTTTTCCATCTTCTTGTGGGGGAGGGGGTTTATGTTTACTCTTATGTTTAGTTTACTCTTTTATAACACATTCAATCTCGATCAATGTGTAGCATGGAAACAACAAAGAGACTATCAGATAGCCTTCTGTGGGGGGGGGGAAGGGGGGGAATTGTAAAATTCAACACCTTGCCAAAAATGATAGGTAGATACTATTGTATATAATTAGAAAATAAATAAAAATTTTTTTTGCAAGGCAATGGGGTTAAAGTGGCTTGCCCAAGGCCACACAACTAGGTCATTATTAAGTGACTGAGGCCGGATTTGAACTCAGGGACTCCTGACACCAGGGCTGGTGCTCCGAAAACAAATAAAATGTTAATAAAAAAGTCTTTATAGTAGGGGTAGAGAGAATATTATACTGACACACACGTGCATACATGAAAGGAGAAGGAAGAGAGAGAGAGAGGGAGAGGAAAGGGAGGAGAAACAAGAAAAGAGAGAAGAGTTAGAAAGAAAGAGAAGAAAAGGGCGGAGAAAGAGAAATGTTTTCTAAGGAATTCTGTTTTCAATTGCTAAAAAAAAAATCCCTTGGGTGCACGTGTTGAGAGCCGGGGGCCTGGCCCAATAAGGCCTCAGTTCAAGTTCTGACAGGTGCATAACTGAGCAAACAAAAGAGGATGCAGCATCTTCTCTGGGGTGCTGTGCAGAATGGATGAGGTAACTTTGCCACCCATGCCCGGCATCTTCGGGCTGGCGGTGCCTCTGCCCCCGGCTTTACTTGGGCCAGGCCTCCCCTGCGCGGCGGGGCGCAGTTTGCTCCCATTTTACACAGTCTGCTCGTTCTCCCCCACAAGGCTGTGCCCGCGACCACCGACCCTGCTTTTCCCCCCTTTTCTCTGTTGCCGCCATCCTCTGGGATCCCGGGGCGCCCCGTGACTAAAGGCGGGTTCACGGCGCTGGCTTGTCCCGCGGGCTTAGCTGCGCTTCCATCTCCCGCCGGGCGCGGCGCTGCACACGCCGGAAGGGCCTCTGGGTGCTTTGGTTCCTCTGAGGCCTGGGGCCTGGCGCGCATCGGGCGCTTCCGAAGCGCTTCTCACCGCCGCCGAGGAAAGGAAGCCGAGTGTGGGCCGCCCGCGCGCAGCCCTCCGCTCGGAAGAAGGTTCTGGACTTGGGAAATGTGAAATCCTTGTAATCTCGCCTCCCGGGAGGGGACCGGCGGCCCCAGCCTCGAGCCAATGCGGCGGCGCCACTTGGCGCCTTAATTTTCCGCAGGCCTAGAGGGCCTCGGCGTGTTTGGAAGCGTGCGGGTGGGGGCGGGGTGAACGAGCTCAAGCCAATCAGGAGACGCGGCTCAGATAAGGCGGCTCCGCCCACCTACAACCAGCGCGGGGCTTCTCAGAATGCTGCGCCTTGAGTGGCCGAGGCGGGGAGCGAGGAGGCGGGGCCTAGCCTGCCCGCCGCCAACCGCCTTCCGCGACCGTTGGCGTCCCGCCCCCGTCCGCGCCTCCGCCCCGCCCTCCGGTTCGGCGGGGTGTTGGGCGCATGCGCGCCGAGCTCCGTGCGCCCACAGAGGAGCCGGAGCCGAGCCGAGGCCGCCGCTGTCGCTATGGAAGTCTCGTGGGACCAGCTGACCCTCTCCTTCTCCCGGATCTCCATGTTCCCCTTCTTCGATATCGCGCACTACCTGGTGTGTGTGATGAGGCTGAGGCAGCAGCTCGGTGAGTGCCGGGGCGGGGGGCGGGCCGGGAGCCCGGGGCCCTCCCCCTCCCCCTCCCCTCCACCCCTCTGTTGCCTGTTGGCAATAGGCTCGGCCTGGGGGCGCCCTCCCCTCCCCCTCCCTCCCCTCCCCCGGAGCCTGTCCATAAAACAGTTCCGAAAAGCCTCAGGGTCTCTCAGACCCCCGCCCAAGGGTCCCCGAGCCCGCATTTGTAACGCCACTATTTCTGCTGCCACCTGAGCATTTAGCGTTTTGGACTCGCTTTTGGTCTCAGGGTTCTCAGTGGACAATCCCGCAGCAGAAGTGGGTAGGAGAGTTTTTTTATCTCCCTCCGCATTAACCAAAAAAATGACATCTCTTGAAATATTCATGAAGTTAGGGAGCGCTTTGAAATGAGGAAAGTTTGGGGCGACTAGGTGGCGCAGTGGATAAAGCACCCGCCCTGGAGTCAGGAGCACCTGGCTTCAAATCCGGTCTCAGACACTTAATAATGACCTAGCTGTGTGGCCCCGTTTGCCTTGCAAAAACCTAAAAAAGAAAGAAAAGAAAAAAAAAGAAATGAGGAAAGTTCTATGTTTACCATAGCAATCTGAAGGAAAAGTTAGATTTATAGTGTTTGACTTGAGAGTGACCTGTTTGCAGTAGATTTCTTCAATATTTCTTTTGCAGATCTTTTCTTCTTTTTTCACATTTCCTTTCTTTTTTAAAATTTTTTTTTTTTAGGATTTTGCAAAGCAAACGGGGTTGAGTGGCTTGCCCAAGGCCACACAGCTAGGTCATTATTAAGTGTCTGAGCCTGGATTTGAACCCAGGTGCTCCTGACTCCAGGGCCGGTGCCACCTAGCCGCCCCTTTCCTTTTTGTTTCTCTTCCCCTCACTCTCAAGCTGAGAATGTTACTTTTGATTTTAGTCATGAGTCGATAAACATTTATTAAGATGCATGGGGTAAGGTGAGAAGAGAACTATGAAAGCAGTGGGAATAAGCAGGAAATCTGGAAGAAAATTGTATGTCCTCTTTAAGGAGAGGCCCCGGAACCTATGGCCCTCACTCTGGCCAAAGGGTGCACTCAGAGGGGAAGAGGGCATTGATGAGGACCAGGCAGATGATGAGATTCCCATTAAAGCCTTTCCTGGGGAAGGAGGACTGATGGTCCAAAAGCAGTGGAACTCTGGGAAATGGGGAGAAAAGTTTTGATGTTTTTCAGATTGAGGGCTTTCACTTAAATAATTAAATAATTACCAAATTATTATTAAATAATTAAATTATTTCTTTGTCATCTTACATCTATCAAATACCTTCTCCCTCCCCCCCCCCATTTCCCCCTTGTTTCATGTGAAGAGGTGGCTTTTCTTGCCAAGGTAGATTGTTTTTGGTACACAAATGACTCCCTTCCATCATATTATCCCCTCTATCTTCTCCATTCATTCTTTCTTTTTTTTAGTTTTTTGCAAGGCAATGGGGTTAAGTGACTTGCCCAAGGCCACACAGCTAGGTAATTACGAAGTGTCTGAGGCCGGATTTGAACCCAGGTACTTCTGACTCTAGGGCCGGGGCTCTGTCCACCTAGCCGCCCCCCCTCTCCATTCATTCTTAGTGGCTGCATCCCTCCTTCTTATAGACACTTCTTCATCCCCAGTCCTCAGACTCCTCTTACTTTACCCCTGTTAGTTCTTGTAGGACCAAGGGTCTTGAGAAGTCTTGAGGGCCAATTAGCCAATCTCTGATCCATACTTGCTATGAGCCAGACAAAGCAGCCTCTGCTCAGTGGTGGCACAGGTGGTAAGAGAGCAGTAGAATTCGAGGCCTGGAGCCAGGAAGAACTGAGCTCAAGAGCAGACCTTACTAGCATTGGCTTAGTGCAGTGACTAGCATGTCTTAGGTGTTACATAAGTGCTGTTATTGATATTATTGTTTACAAATTGAATAGATTTGGGATAAATTGGGAATTATCAGTTTGATTCAGTAAACATTTATTAAGCACCTACCATGTTCCCAACACGGGTGTTATAAAAAGAGGCAAAAGACAACCCTTGCCCTCAAGGAGCTTATTGTCTAATTTGGGAGACTAATGCAAACAAAGATATTCAAAGCAAGCCATATACAAATAAGTAAGAAAGATTGAATAGAGGGAAGGTCTCTTGTAGAAATTGGGATTAGAGGAAATCAGCTTGGAGTGGAGGAGGGAGAACATTATCAAGCAGAGAGTTGTTTGGAGCCTAGGGGTGAGTGTCTTGTTTGTGGATCATCAGGGAAGCCAATGCCCCTGGATTGAGAGGAGGAAGGTGTAAGAAACGTGAAAAGGTGATGGGGGTTAGGCTAGGATGCCAAACAGGATTCTGTTTTTACTCCTCTGAGGAGGAGAAAGTGAGACTGGTGACTTGGCACACAGTCACTCGGCACACACTTCATTCAACTCCAACTCATGTATAAACACCATCATCATCATCATTAAGATCTCCTTTGAGGTTTTCTTGGCAGAAATACTAAAGTGGTTTTCCATTTTCTTCTTCAGCCATTTTACAGATGAGGAAACCAAGGCAAATGGGTTAAGTGACTTGCCCAGAGTCACACAGAAGATGAGTTTTCTTGAGTCTAGGTCAGGTACTCTATCCACTCTGCCGTCTAGCTGGCATCTAGAAGGCTATCAATAGAGAGAAGGCACTAGAATTAACCAGGATGGGGAAAAACTTTACGTTGAAGATGAGATTTTAGATTTGAAGGAAGTCAGGAGACAGGAATGTGGAGGGAGAACCTTTCAGGAATGGAGAAACAGCCAGAGTGGGGAGATGGAACGTCAGTTGGGAGAGGCCAGTGTTCCTGGTTTGAAGGGGGAAGGGGGGAGGGGAGGGAAAAGAACACAAGATGTAAGAAAAGTGGAAAGATGGAGGGAAACAGGTGATGAAGGGCTTTAAGTGATCACTGATCCTGGAGAAGGTCAAAGGCCATTTACAATTGGTCTCTTCACTTTCTTCTCATTCTCTTAATTTTCTGCAGTCTGATTTCTAACCTCATTATTCAAATGAAACAGTTCTATAACCTAGAAGATTATCTGTGATTTCTTTTTTTTTTTCTTTTAGGATTTTGCAAGGCAAATGGGGTTAAGTGGCTTGCCCAAGGCTACACAGCTAGGTAATTATTAAGTGTCTGAGGTCAGATTTGAAATCAGGTGCTCCTGACTCCAGGGCCAGTGCTCTATTCACTGTACCACCTAACTGCCCCTCAGTGATTTCTTAATTGCCAGTTCTATTAGTCCTTTCTCAGCCTTTTTACCCTTTTGGACCTCTCTGCATCCTTTGACAGAGTTAATTCTCTTTGATGCTTCTTTCTAGGCTTTTATGACTCTGCTCCTTTCTTGTGGTCCACTTTTCTTCTTAATCTCCTTTGCTGAATCTTTATCCAGTCATGTTTGATAATGTTGGGTGTTCTTTAAGACTCCTGTGCTTTCTTTTAAACTTTTTTACTTGCTGATCTCGTCTACTTCCATGGGTTCAGTTGTCTGCTCTCTTGCAGATGATTCTGGATCTCGTTATCCCCCTAAACTCTCTTCTAACCTCTAGTCTCAACTATTTAACTGCCCATTATACATCTCAAATTGGGTGTCCCATCTTAAACTCCATGTGTCCAAAAATAGAACTCATTTTTCCTCCCCTACTGGTTCTAACTTCCCATTTACTGTCAAAGATACTAGCCAGGTGGACACTCTAGATATCATCACTCCTCACTCTGTCTTTATTTAACCTCTTCCTCTATATTTAACTTTTTCCCAAGACCTGCCAATTTTACCTTTACAAGTCTTTTTCTACTACACTCCAATCTCTTATTTGTTTACCACAATGATTTTCCTAAAGTGTGCAGGTCTGACCATGTGCCTCCTCTTGAATACTCCAGGATCAAATATTTCAAAGCCCTTGCTAATTCAAACCTTTTGTACTTTCCAGGCTTCTCATACTTTTGTCCCTGACCCATACACTTAATCTAGCAGGTTGTTCCATGGCTCAGATGTGCTGCCTCTCAGCTTTGGGCATTTCCTCTGGCCAACACTCACTCTCTCTCTCTCTCTCTCTCTCTCTCTCTCTCTCTCTCTCTCTCTCTCTCTAAGTTTGAACCACAGTTCCAACTTCTACAGGAAGTTTTTCCCAAACCCTCTTAATTTTTTTGTGCTTAGCTTTTAATTGTAGAGAACTTGTACACTCCTCTTTTAGAGTTTTGTCTTGGTTAAATATTTTATTTTAAATCTCTTATAATTTTGTATCTATCATATCTATAATTCTCATGTTTTAGATTCTCCCATCCTACTAGGTTACTAAAGCATACTTCAAAAAAATCAGCATGAAACAGTGTTGTTTGTTCTTAAAATAGCATGAATGGGACAGTTGACTTTTAAAGGGCAATACTAGTACAGATTAATTTTGGATGAACAGAAATAGTAAAATATTTATAAAGTAGGTCATCTATTTAAAAAACTTTAAAAAATTAATTAATGCAGATGATTTTTAAATATTTTATTTATTTTCATTTCCAACTATATGCGATGGTAGTTTTCAGCAATCATTTTTTCATATTTTTCTCCTTCCTTCCCTTTCCTCCCTCCTCCCCCTGACAGAGGCAATCTAATATAGACTATCCATGTATAACCATGCTAAACATAAATCCTTATTAATCAAGCTATGGAAGAATCAACTCAAAATGGAAAAGAAAACATTAGAGTGGAAAAAACCAAATAAGACAACTTTTAATAATTGAAGATAGTAAGCTTTGATCTGCATTTAAACTTCACAGTTCTTTCTCTGGATATGGATGATATTTTCCATAACAAGTTTTTAGAATTGTCTTTGATTATTGCACTGAAGTCCATCATAGTTGATCATCACCTGATCTTGATGATAGTGTATTCACTGTTCTGGCTCTGCCCACTTCACTAAGTATCAGTTCATTGTGCAGATGATTTAAAAAAAATGAGATATGGGTTTTGAAATTTAATTGCACTGGCAACATGCTTGTTGCCCTTGAAGCTGAAGGAGGGGAACTCTGAGCATAAAGAATATTGTAATGTTTCCTCCTTTTTTCTGTAATAATAGCTATATAAACAATACATAGCAATAGTAATATAAGCAAACCTTTGTAAGTAAAGAACCTAGCAGACACTCTGTTAAAAGTTAACCTTTTGGAACTGTTAAACCTTACCTATATTGACTCTGTACTAATCTGCTATGTAATCCTAACTAAACTAGTGTCTCCCAAGTTATCTCATCAAGTTCTAGTTATGCATCATAAATTCCTTGTGACTGCTTCAAGACCTTAATTCCCAGTTAAGCTGACCACTAATCTATAATTTTTGGCTCTCTCCCAGAAACACAGCCTTATGTCATGCATTAAACCACCCTTTAGACACTTCTAGTGACACCCTAATCCCTCCCCTAACTCCTCCATATGCAGGAGGTGGACTCCACTCCCTATTTTAGAGATCTCCAAGCTGACTGTAGTTAATCAGCCTGGCTGTTGCCTTAAAACTGTTTCTCTTCTTCTCCCTTTCCCCTTTCCCCACATTTAGCTGTCCTTTATGTTTCCACTAACCCATCTTGTAGCTATTTCTTTTTTGCTTAAACTTAGTGTCTTTTTAAGAACTCTCTTTATCTTGCTAAAGAACTCTGTGAATTAATGTGTAACCTTTTCAGGAACCGGAAAATTAAAATTTATGCCTTTTCTTACACTCCCTCCTCTCTCCGCCTCCCCATTCAGTTTTGTGATTTCTTTACTTAAAAGAACCACAACTGTTTCTAGAATCTCCTCACCTCAAGCCAACCTCTGGACCTGGCCGCAAAGTGATCCATTTGGTCCATATTCTTTTTCTTCCCATTATTTACATATATAATTTGTATTATATTAATGTAGATTTAATTTTTTTTTGTCTTAATAAGTTGTCAAGAGTTACTTGAACCATGTAGGAGGATGAATGACTGAACCATAGTCACACAGCTTCTTTGTTCTTGTGCTTCATTTGTATTTGACTCTTCATGATCCCATTTGTAATTTTCTTGGCAGATACCAAAGTGATTTGTCATTTCCTTCTCCAGCTCATTTTACAGATGAGAAAACTGAGGCAGTGACTTGCCCAGAGTCACAGCTAGTCTGAGACCCGATTTGAACTCATGAAGCTGAGTCTTTCTGAGACCAGGCCTGGTGCTGTATAGATTCACTATGCTAGATAGTTTTCCATCATATATTTTGTAAAAACATTTTGGGGGTTGGGGCCAAGATTAAAAAAAAAATATTTTTATTATTTTTTTCTCTTTTTCAAATCACTGGGACATTTTACTTTTTGTCCTGTGCAGTTTTCACTTATGATTTCTTGAAATACAGCTCTGAAAAAACAGGCTTGACTGTGCCTTTAAACCCAAATCACTCTGGCTTTTATTGAATGGTCAATAAAACCCCCAACCCAAGCCTTTGTGACTCATTGTTCAGTTTCTGATAGCTTAGAATGACTGTAAATAACAATTGTTTTCTGTTCTGACTAGAAGCTCTAAGGGTCTTCCCTTCTCAGATGGTTAGTTCTGTGATGGTAAACTGGACCAATCTCCTTTCTCTGTTCTTATTTAGCCTTTAGTCACTGAATGGGTATTGCCTCAAACTGAGACCTGGAAGAGACTCATTTAATAAGGTCAGTGTCACCCAGTGCATGGTGGGCCATGGCCAGTTATCTTGACATTTGTCTTGCCACTGGACTTAGATGACTCTGGAAGAGAGTGAGGCTGATGGCTTTGTCCAGTTCTATGTCATTATATCCAATTCATATGCAAGTCAGAACATCACCCTTCTGATTTCCTTTGGTCCTCTTCCAGAAGGCACAAAGTTAAGATTTGAGGCAGAGCAAACTCCAGATGTAGCCTGATTTTCATTGTGCCATGTTGTATTTCCAGCTCTCTGTTTTTCTTTTATCTCTGTAAGAATAAAATTATCATTAAGACATCAGCTGCCCTCTAATAAGAGTGTGAAAACCTGGCAGTAGATGACAGTTATAGTTGTAGTCTCTCATCATTAATTATAACATAATTCTTTTTTTCTTTTTTATTATTTTATTTTATTTTTCAAAGTACACACAAAGATAGGCAATTATAGGCAATTTGCAAGTTTATGAGTTTGACATTTTTCTCATATCCTCCCTTCCTAAGGTGGTGAACAGTCTGGTAAAAGTTGTACATATACAGTCGTGTTTTACATATTTCCATATTAGTCAAGTTGTGAAAGAGAAATTAGAATTAAGGGTGGGGGGGAACCATGAGAAAGAAAGAAAAAGCGTAAAAGAAGTTTTAAAAAGTGAACATAATATGCTTTTCTGTGCATTCAGACTCCATAGTTTTTTTCTGTGGATGTGGATGACATTTTCCATAACAGATCTTTCAGGATTGTCCTTTATTACTGAATTGTTGAGAGGAGCTGCATTTATAACATAATTGTACCAAATTTGTCTCTGAAATTTTTCATCTAATTCTTTCTGGCCTGGTTTGTAGTTTGTAGTGTGCTCTTACAACAGTATTACTTCTGTTTCTACTCTCTGATTCTTACCAAAATGTACTTTTAATATGGGAGAAATCCTGATAGATTTTTAGATCTCTTCATATCTGCAAATATTTTTGATATAAAATGCCACTCCATATTCCTTTTTTTCCTTCCTTATCCTTTTAAATATTTGTCCTTCTAGAATCATTTTTTTGAATTTTACACTTTTAAACTCAGTGTTAATCCATCATCATTATTTATTATGCATTTATAGACATATGAAGCCTTGAATTTCCTTGCTACTTTTTCTTTTTGGATGTTATCTCTTGAAAATTATTCTTTTTGGGGTGGCTAGGTGGCGTAGTGGATAAAGCCCTGGCCCTGGAGTCAGGAGTACCTGGGTTCAAATCTGGTCTCAGACACTTAATAATTACCTAGTTGTGTGGCCTTGGGCAAGCCACTTAACCCTGTTTGCCTTGCAAAAACTTAAAAAAAAAAGAAAATTATTCCTTTTTTTTCCACCTCCAGTTATTCTTTATCTCTGTATATCTGTTGCTTTCTCTGGCACCCTGCACCTCCTTTTTCATCTCAAAATTCTCTTGACTAGATTTGTAAGATTCCAAATTCATGTCTTTACTGATCCTTACTTAAGTGTATTCTGTGCATTGCCAAGAGCTTGACATTTATATATTTTAAGCCATGTTGCGGCCATCTAATTCTGTTTCTAGATAATACTTTTTAAAAAAAATCTTCCTTTACCACCATCACTAGATAACTTCTCCATCTTTGAGCTTCTTTATCATTCAGAATATCCCTCTCCATCTCAATTTCTGTACTTATATATACTAGGGGACTCATCCATATTGGATTTCCTTCAAATACTCAAACTTTATAGTTTCCTCAATTTAGTTCATTCCTATGACTTTTTCTTTTATTCCACATACATAGGGATAGTTATTATACTCTTGATCCTTCACTCTTATCAACTGTTGTACATAATTGAAGAAAATAATGAACTGTGCTTCCTAGTTCCATTACAGATTTATGCTATCTAATTCGATCCTGGACCTTCATTATTTTCCTAATCAATTCCCTAACCTGCTAACAACAGCAGATCTTCTAAACCTTTTATTCAAGTTCCTCTCCTCCAGTTTTCTCACCTCCTCTGTTTAGCATCTCACTTAATATTTCACTAGAAATTTTGAGGCCATTCTCCCCTCTTCATCTCAAAAATATTCAGACATTATCCTACACAATATTCTTTTAATTTCATTCTCTGAAGAGGTAGCTCATCTCCTTAATAAAGTCAGTTCCTCTATATAGTTCCTCTTGATCACATACCCTTCAGCCTTTCTTTAGTAAGACTGCCTCTACTATCACCTATACTCTTTCTCTAATCTTTTTCTTCGTTTCCTTTGGCTTCTTCCTTAATTGCCTATAAACAGAACCAAATCTCTCCTAACCTCAGAAGAAACTTCTGTCTAGATCCTAACTTGATTCCTAACAATATGCTCTTTTATCTTTGTTTTTCCCTTTTTAGTTAAACTCCTTGAAAAAGCTGTCTGCTGTCCTCAGACTGTATTCTTTATTCTCTGAAATCTAACTTCAGATTTCATCCTTCAATTAAAACTGCTTTCTCCAAAGCTACTGAAGATCTCTCTTAATTGGATAAGTAATGTCCTTTTCTCAATGCTCATTTTACCTCTGTTACTGCTCCATCCAGTTTCCTTTATTGATTTTTCATATCATGATGATTGAGAATGTCCTGCAAGACACTTTCCTTGATATTGATAATCCTCTCTCTCTCTCTCCTCCTCCTCCTCCTCCTCCTCCTCCTCCTCTTCCTCCTCTCCCCCTATTTTCTCTTATTTAATTATCTTTTTGGCTCCAATAGGTTCAGTTTTCATCTCCATGCTGATGATTTCCAGATCTTTACATCAGTCTAATCTTAATCTCTCTCAT
Source organism: Macrotis lagotis (assembly GCF_037893015.1). NCBI lineage: Eukaryota > Metazoa > Chordata > Mammalia > Peramelemorphia > Peramelidae > Macrotis > Macrotis lagotis. The sequence goes on from NC_133665.1 coordinate 86,698,461, forward strand.
TCTAGTTTCACAGCAACAACTTGCTATAAGACATCTTGAACTGGATATCCTGTAGATATCTCCAACTCATTGTCAGATACCATCTTTTTAATTGACTTCCCATATTATTTCCTTTTAATTGCTTACCACAATATTGATAATATATTTCTTTATGCTGCAAAGGTTTCAATTTTATTTTAGTTTTTGCCTAAAACTTCAAAATTCTTAGCATTTGCCTCTACTTGATTCATTCATCTCTATTTTGATTGATATTGAAGGTGGTAGTAAACATTATGTTTGACAAGTCTTTGGAAGTTCTTTGTCATATCTCAGGTACTCTTCCTAACAAAGGGTCCAACTTCTGGGTTCATGAAGATTGAATTCAATACTAGATCAACCTAGCCTCTGTATCAGTCTCTAATTTGTAAACTAGGTGACATAGATTAGTTTCAGGTGGTGGTTAGACTTCCATGTAGAAATACTTTTGAGTCTGAATGATGAGCAAGAGCCTAAGATTAGAAATTTAAATTTAGCATGTTTAAGTTTGAGAACTGCTTTTTCTTTGGGAAACAGTGAAATCCTAAATGGATGTCTAGTTCTTTGTTTATTTCATTGCTCAACTTTTTGAAGTGAATTAATATATCTTTGTGTTAAATAATTATACACTTTATTAAAGAGAAAGCGTATTTGTAATAGTTGAAACTACTGTAAAGAAGGATTTTAGAGAATTATTAGCTAAAAAACAGGTGCAGAAATGAAATGAAAAAGTCTAGAAATGATCATTCACTGCATTTTTTCATTGCATTCACAAGTGATTTATTGATGGAGACAGAAAGGCCATTTGTTAGCTTTGTACAAATACTTCAGTTCCAGATAGCAGGGAGTCTTAATAATTTGAAATGACAACTTGAAAGTGTCTATGCAGTATGGAATGACAATACAAAATATTTTCTAGAGAAAATTAGATTCTTACACTTAACAGAACCCATACTTGTTCAAAAGCCATTTTTAGTGACCTCACAAGGATTGCTTCATCACATAATGTTGCTTACTGAATTGCTAAGCATAAAAAGCCTCATTTGATTGAAGAAATTCTAGTGCTACTTGTGGCTACTGACACGAATAACATGACACTTGACATTGGTTTAATTTGAAGTTAATGCAGTGAGAATGAGAATTCAGGCCAGTCGCTTAACTTCTCATTGCTCAAGTGGATAAAGCAAATGATGTATTTGAAAAGATATTGTTAAACTTGTTGGAGGTTTGGGGTTTATAAACCTATTGGCATTGCCATGTCAGTACAAATTTTTTAATATAATTGACAGATTTTAAAATTGACATGAATTTCATTGGATTTCAGCACTTTGCCACTTATTAAGAAATTATTACTCGTTTTTAGGCTCTGCTAGTATAATTGATGCAGGATGAAATTTGTAGATCTCCTAACACCATCAGTAACAAACATGGCAATTTTAAGACATGCTTTAAAATTACTTTTTTTTTGGAGTAAATATGAAGAAGGGAGCTGTATTTAGTTTTTCAAATTATTTGAAGAGTTAGCCCCCAAAAATCCTGATAGAAGAAAAGATCTTTGTAGTGTTGAATAAATAGGACATTGCCTATCATTGGTTAGACTTGTCTTACTAGCTATGTGATCCTGCGCAAATAAATCACTTAGCTTTTCTGAGCTTTAGGTTCTTCATTTATAAAATTTGGGGGCTGGAATTTATGTGATCTTTAAGGTTTCCTCTAACTTTAAATCTGTGTTGCTACCTTAAAGTGTATTTGATTTAAAAGAAGAAATTGCCATTTTTCATGGTGATGATGATGATAAAGATAAAAAAAATTTAGTCAAATTTTCCTTGTAAATTTTGCACATTCATTGGATTTTTTAAAAAAGCAATTTATTTTTATTTATTTTTCACATTGCTATAATAGCCACTTTGTAAAAGTAAGCATATCCCCCCCCCCCCCCAAGAAAGAGAAACCTCAAGAAAAATACAGTGAGAGGTAAAAAAAGTGTGCTTCAGTCTATATTCAGGTATCATCAGTTCTGTCTTTGGGATGGATCACACTCTTCATCATAAGTCCATCAGAAAAATTACTTCAATATTTTTTCCCTACAGTTGCTTTCGCTAGCTGTATTTCCTTCCATCGCATTCCTCCCCACCTCCATTTGTTCTCTTCTCTTTTTTCCTCTCTCCCTGTTCTTCATACTTGTGTTATATTTGATAACTCTTTCCCTCAATCTTCCCTCTCTTCTAACACCTACACCATCCTCCCCCATCCCCTTTCTCCCACCCCTTTCCTCTCCTTTTTTCCTCTAGAGTAAGATAGATTTCTATACCCAATTGAGGGGTTATGTTATTTCCTCTCTGAACCATTTCCAATGAGAGTGAAGACTCAACTCATTCCCCCTCACCTCTCTTCCCTTCTCTTTTCCTTTCTCCCATTACATTCTCGTCCATTAACTCCATTTGTATTATATATATATATATATATATATATATATATATAAATATTATTATATATATTTTTATAATATATTATACTTCATATTCAGCTCCTTCCTGTGCCTTGTCTTCCCTGAATGAGAAGGTTCATTTGAGTTATCAGAATCATCTTCCCATGCAGGAATACAAGCAGTTCAACATCATTAAATCCCTTTTATTTTGCCCTTCCTGCCCACTCCTGTTTTTCCTGAGTCCTGTACTTGAAGAGCAAATTTTCTGTTCAGTTCTGGTTGTTTCAGCAGGAAAGTTTGAGAGTTCCATATTTCATTGAATGTGTCCATCTTTTCCCCTGAAAGAAGATGTTCAGTTTTTCTGGGTAGTTAGTTCTTGATTGTAATCAAAATTCTTTTGCCTTCCATAACATTATATTTCAAGCTCTTTTGAGTCCTTAATGTACAATCTACTGAATCCCGAGTAATCCTGACTGTAGCTCCATGATAAGTGAATTGTTCCTTTCTGATGCTTGTAATATTTTCCCTTGATAATAAAATTCTAGGGAGTTTATATTTTGGGATCTCTTTCAGGAGGTGATGGGTGGATTCCCTCAATTTCTATTTTACACTCTGCTTCTAGGATATCAGGGTAATTTTCCTGGAGAATTTCTTAAAATGAAATCTAGGCTCTTTGGTCTTGACTTTCAGGTAGTTAAATAATTTCTAAATTTTCTTTTCTGGATGTGTTTTCTGGGTCAGTTGTTTTTTTCAATAATTTTCTCCTAGTTTTTCCATTCTTTTGATTTAGTTTTATTGTTTGATTTCTCACAAAGTGATCAACTTCCTTTAGTTCCATTCTACCTTTGAAGGAATTATTTTCTTCAGATAACTTTTATATCTCCTTTTCCATCTGGCCAGTTCTGCTTTTTAAGGCTTTCTTCCCCTCATTGACCTTTTGGACTGCTTTTTCTATTTGTCCTAAACTGGTTTTTAAGATGTTATTTTCCTCAGTATTTGTAATTCCTTCACCAGGCTGCTGACTTGGTTTTCATAATTTTCCCATAGCGCTCTCATTTCTCAAACCAATTTTTCCTTACTTGCTTTTTTTCACACTTGTTTTGAGCTGTTCCATAACCTGAACCCAATTCATATTTTTCTTGGCTTTGGACACACAAGCTTTGATTTTGTCATTTTCTGAGTGTATGTTTTCATGGGACCAAAGTAATAGATTTTTCCTGTTGTTTGTTAATTTCCCCAGCTTATGACTCGATTTTAACCCTTTGTTAAGGTGGGGATCTGCTTCCACCATGGAAGATGCACTGTTCCAAGCTTTGGAGGGTTTTTGTAGCTGTTTTTAGGGATACCCCCTAAGGGGGCCCTCAATTCCTTTAAGGTCTTATGAGTCTCTCTCTGGCTGCTCTCCTGGCCTGTGTTCCACTATGGTTGTGAAGCTTTTTCTGAGACTGGGGCCCTGGACTTGGATCTGAGTATGGGCAAAGCCTGCCTCAGGTAGAGATAGATAGTAAAGAGACCTCTTCAGTCTCCCCTGTCTGTGGGCTGAGCAATTTGAGTGCAGCTGCTGGGTGATTCTGCAGGCCTGCTCCTTTTCCCCAGGGCTGGGACTGCACCAAGGCCTTTGCTAGACTGGTCTCTGAGCTACTCTTGTGCAGCAGAGTTTTTACACCGACCTTTCACATTTGTTCTTGGCAATCCCTGAGCTGAAAGATCTGGAAACTGACCCCTCTGCTTTGGATTCCGGCACCCCTCAGACTGTTCCTGGATGACTGGAGCTGGTTTGCCATGGCCAGTGTGGCCTGGGCTGTGCTGTGGCTCTTTCTAACCCTCATGTAATAGACTTGTCTTGGGCTGGAAATTCTTTCACTGGGTTTTTCTGTGGTTTCTTCCACTCTAGAATTTTGTTAGAGTCAATATTTAGAAGCATTTGGAGTGGTCTGGGGGAGAGCTGCTGGGATTTCCTGCCTTTACTCCTCTGTCTTGGCTCTGGCCCCAGCCCATTCATTGGATATTTTTGAAAAAAATTGATCACTCTGAATCAGTGAAAGATTCTCAGATTCATGCTATGATCCAACAACATAAAGGTATTGTATTTATAGAAATATTAAAGCTACATTTAATAAACTTACAAAATTATGTCACTGCAAATAACTGTCCTGCAGATAAAATAGAAGAAAGTAAAGATCAGTATATTAATCACTTGACTAGTCTTCAGAAATAATTCATCTTTTGTTTTAAAGATTCACATATTTGTAAATTTGTTTTGTCTTTTTTTTAATATAAGGCAATGGGGTTAAGTGGCTTGCTCAAGGTCCCACAGCTATGTAATTATTAAGTGTCTGAGGTTGGATTTGAACTCAGGTCCTCCTGACTCCAGGGCCAGTGCTCCATCCACTGTGCTACCTAGCTGCCACTGTAAATTTGAATCATAGAAAATTATTGCTGTAGTATACTTAATCTGACTCTCTGAACATCAGTGGTTCATGGACATGTCTTATCTTGACACAAGCATTTAAAGTTGAAAATCTTATGAGTTGACTATTGATGAATAAAAAGTTCTCTGATATATATGAATCAAATAGAGCATTGCCTCTGGCTTCAGGTCCCTGCTCTGATATTTGCTAATAGTTTGATTTTTAGTTAACTTCCCTGGGCTCCAATTTCCGTAAGAGAAGGAGGACCTTCATATGAGAAGGTAAAACTGGATGGCCTTATAAGTTCTTTACAACTTTAGATCTATGATCCTTACATTTTGTGTTATGAAACTTGGTGATTTGCTATTGTTGTTATAAAAATAAAAGTTAGTGGCTGAAAAATAATTATAAATAGCTTCATCCCCAATGATGTGCCAAAACCAAGCCTACCTAAGACATTAATAATATAATTATAGCTATTATTTTTGTGATCCAGAAATGAAAGCTATAAAAGATATTATCAATACATATCTGTAACATTTCTTTTCTTTGCTCATACATTTAAGTACTTAATTTTATTTTGACAAAATGTGAGCTAGGAAAAATGAGTAGATTATTTTGTGGAAAGTGGGGATAGGCACAAGATAATTTTATGTCTAAAAAAGATGGAGTCACTTCCGGCCAAGATGGCAGAGAGAAGCCAGGTCCTGTGATCTTTCCTCATAAACAATATGAAACCTCTTAATGGAAGTCCCATTGACAAAACTCAGAAAGAGAAGCTAGAAAAACAACACATACTTCAAGGTCTGTCTTCAGGGATTGGGGGTGTGGCCAGTGCAGATTGTGGACAGCCAGTGGGGGAGGGGCAAGAGCCAAACTAATCAAAGATCAGCCTCTGGGTCTTTTGCTTTGGGAAACACTTAGCTCTGAGAAACAAGCAGAGAATGGAGCCATGGCTGTGGGACTTACAGGAAGGACTGGAGGTTAGGTTCCAGCCTCTAGAACCCCCTATTGGCCGGGAGGAGATATTACATTCAGTGAGAAGCCTCCAACAACCCCTACTAGTCACTCAGTGAGCATAGCCTTCAGCACTTCCTATTGGCCAGCTGGAGATACTATACTCAGTGAGTAAAGCCTCTAGGGATCTGAATACCAGACCTCTGTGAACTAGCCCCTCTCCCAACACAAGATCTTAGGAAAATGAAGAAAGGCCATTGGAAAGGGGGATCATAGAAAAATTCCTAGAAGACAAAGACCCAAATTTAGAGATATGTAGAACCCCTGAGGAGAATATGATTTGGTCTCCAGCACAGAAAGATGTCCTTGAAGAAATCAGGAAGGAGTTTAAAAATCAAAAGAAACTCAAGAGAAAATTAACATCTTGCAACAAGAAAACAAATCCTTGGAAAATACAATTGGACAAATGAAAAAAAGGAAATAATTCTTTCAAAAACCTCAGATGATCAAAGGGAAAACTCTTACAAAAGTTGAATTGACCAATTAGAAAAGGAGTTGCAAAAGCTAAATGAAGAAAATTCTTCTTTATAAAAAGAGAATGGAGTCTATGGAAACCAGTGACTTAATGAGACAACAAGAATTTGTTAAACAAAACCAAAAAAAATTGAAAAAATAGAAGAAAATGTTAAATACCTTGTCAGCAAAACCACTGACCTTGAGAATAGATCGAGGAAAGATAACCTAAAAATTATTGGTCTTCCTGTAAACGTTGAAGAGAAAAAAAGCTTGTACTCAATATTACAGGGTTTAGTGATGGAAACTTGCCCTCATAGCATGGAACCAGAGGGCAAAATGGTGACTGAAAAAATACATTAATCCCCTCTGGAAAGGGATCCCAAATGAAAACACCAAGGCATATTGTAGCCAAATTCCAAAACTATCAGATAAAAGAAAAAATCTTGCAAGCAACCAGAAAGAAACAATTTAAATACCAAGGAGCCATAGTAAGGATTACACAGGACCTGGCAGCATCAACATTAAGGGACTGAAGGGCCTGGAATGCAATATTCCACAAAGCAAGGGAACTTGGAATGCAGCCAGGAAGCCACTATCCAGCAAAGCTGAGCCTTCTCTTCCAGGGCAAAAGATCGACATTTAATGAAATAGGAGACTTGCAACTTTTCCTGATGAAAAGACTAGAGCTTAATAGAAAATTTGGACTTCAAACAAGAGACTAAAGAGACACATGAAAAGGTAAAATTAAATAAAGGAGGGGGGGGAGGGAAGGGAAAAAAAACTGTTATCAAATAAGATGAAACTGGCAATATCCCTACCTGTAAGAAAGACATAACAACTCTCGAGAATTATAACCCTATTAGAGAGAATGTAATTAGCCATAAGAGATGGATATGCATGACTTACTTGAAAAACTGTTAACTAGTAAGATGAAACTTGAAATATCCTTACCTGGGAGAAAGAGTCTAATAACTCTCAATAATTATAATTATAGTGGAGAGAATAGCCAGAAGTGATAGACACTCAAGACCTTTCTATGACTCAGATAGAATGATTTAAAAACAATACTGCTTTAAAAAGGAGGACAGTAAAGAGATGGGTGGATGGAGGAGACTGGATGGGTAAATCTCATTACATTAAGAGGTACAAAAGACTTATTGCAATAGAGGGGAAGAAGGGAGGAGGTGAGAACCACCTGAATCTTAACTCTTTATCAGATTGGCTTAAAGTTAACATATACACACTCAGTGAAATTAAGAAACTTAACTTAGCTTTAAAGTGTTGAAAGGGGTAAAGGGGAGGGGGAGGAAGGGAGGAATCGAGAAGGAAGGGAACGAAGAAGGGGCAAAGGGAAAGGGGGGAAAAGGGGAAGGGGGGGTTGATATAGGAGGGTAAACACACTGAAGGTGGTGGTTTTCAGAAACAAAACACTGGGGAATGTGGATGAAGGGAAAAAAAGGAAAATAAACAGGGAAGATAACATGGGGGGGCAATAAAGAGTAATTATAACTTTAAATGTGAATGGGAGGAATTTTCCCTTAAAACATAAGTGAATAACAGAGTGGATTAAAAGCCAGAATCATACAATATGCTACTTACCAGAAACTCATCTGAAGCAGAGAGATACATATAGAGTAAAGGTAAAAGGTTGAAGCGAAATATATTTTACTTCAGCAGAAGTGAAAAAAAAAGTAGGGGTAGCAATCCTTATCTCAGACAAAGTAGGTGCAAAAATAGATATTATTAAAAGAAATAAGGAAGGAAACTATATCCTCCTAAATGGTACCATAGATAATAAAGTAATTTTAATACTAAATATGTATTTACCCAATGGTATAGCATCCAAATTCTTAGAGGAGAAGTTGAAGGAGTTATAGGAAGACATAGACAGCAAAACTCTACTAGTGGGAGACCTCAACCTCCCACTCTCAGATTTAGATGACTCTAACTATAAAATAAACAAGAAGGAAGTTAAGGAAGTAAATAGATTTTTTGAAAACCTAGACATCATAGTCTTATGGAGGAAATTGAATGGAGATAGAAAGGAATATATACTTTCTTTTCTGCAGTACATGGAACTTACACAAAAATTGACCATGTACCAGGGCATAAAAACCTAATGATAATTGCAGAAAGGCAGAAATACTGAATATCTTTCTCAGTTCATAATGCAATAATAATCATATGCAATATTGGACCAAGGAGTTATAGACCCAAAACTAATTGGAAACTAAATAACCTCATTTTAAAGAGTGAGTGGATCAAGCAACAAATTATAGAAAGAATTAATTATTTTATCCTAGATAATGAAAATAAATCAAAGAACATACCAAAACCTATGGGATACCCTCAAGGTGGCTGTCAGGGGATATATTATATCTTTAAATGCTTACATGAATAAATTAGAGAAAGAGGAAATCAATGAATTAAATATGCAACTAAAAAAATTAGAGAACAAATTAACCCCCCCAATTAAATACCAAATTTGAAATTCTAAAAATTAAAGGAGAAATTAATAAAATCGAAAGCAAGAAAACTATTGAACTAATAAATAAAATCAAGAACCAATAAAATTGTTAAACCTCTGGTCAATTTCATTAAAAAAAGAGAAGAAAACCAAATTGTTAGTATCATAAATGGAAAAGGGTGAACTCACCACCAATGAGGAAATTAAAGTAATGATTTGGAATTATTTTGCCAATAATTTTGATTATGCCAATAAATTTGATAGTCTAAATGAAATGGAGGAATATTTACAAAAATATGTTACCTACATTAAATGAAGAGGAAATTAAAAACCTAAATAACCCTATCTCAGAAAAAGAAATTCAAGAAGCAATTTCTGGACTCCCTATGAAAAAATCTCCAGAGCCAGAAGGATTCACAAGTGAATCCTATCAAACATTTAAGGAACGACTGGTTCCAATTCTATATAAACTATTTGGAAAAATAGTTGAAGATGGAACTCTGCCTAACTCTTTCTATGACCCCAATATGATTCTGATACCTAAACCAAACAGAGTTAAAACAGAGAAAGAAAATTATAAATCTTATCTCCTTGATGAATATAGATACAAAAATCTTAAATCTTAAAATCTTAAATAAAATCTCAGGAAAATGACTACAATAAGCTATCATTAGGATAATACATTAAGACCAAGTAGGATTTATCCCAGGAATACAGGGTTGGTTCAATAGTAGGAAAACTGTCAGTATAATTAATTATATCAATAACAAACCTATCAGAAATTAAATGATTATATCAATAGATGCTGAAAAAGCTTTTGACAAAATACAGCACCCATTCCTATTAAAAACACTAGAGAGCTTAGGAATAAATGTTTTTTTCCTTAGAATAATAAGCAATATCTATCTGAAACCATCATCAAGCATTTCATCCAATGGGGACAGGCTAGAGGCATTCCCAGTAAGATCAGGGGTGAAACAAGGAAGCTTACTATCACCCACTAGTATTCAGTATTGTATTAGAAATGTTAACTTCAGCAATAAGAGAATAAAAAGAAATTGAAGGAATTAGAATAGAGAAAGAAGAGACAAAACTCTCACTCTTTGCAGATGAAATGATGGTATACCTAGAGAATCCCCCCAAATCATCTAAAAAAACTACTAGAAACAGTTAGCAACTTTAGCAAAGTCACAGGATATAGAATAAACTCTCATAAATCCTCAACATTTCTATATACATGACTAGTAAGATGCAGCAGAAAAGAGTTAGAAAGAAAAATCCCATTCAAAGTAACCTCAAACAATATAAAGTACCTGGGAGTCTACCTGTCAAGGCAGACTCAGAAACTTTATGAAAAGAATTAAAAACACTTCTCACACAAATAAAATCATACTTAAAACTGGACAAATATCAACTGCTCATGGATAGACCGAGCAAATATAATAAAAATGGCAATTCTACCAAAATTAAACTACTTGTTTAGTACCCTACCAATCAAAATTCCAAAAAATTACTTCAATGAATTACAAAAAACTTTAAGTAAATTCATATGGAGAAATAAAAAGTTTAGAATCTCCAGGGATTTAATGAAAAAAGTGCAAAAGAAGATGGGTTAGCCCTACCAGATTAAATTATATTATTAAAATTATATTATAAAGCATCAGTCATCAAAATTGTCTGGTATTGGTTAAAAAGAGTGGTGGATCAGTCGAATAGACTAGGTGCAGTAGCAGGAAATGATTATAGTAATCTGTTGTTTGATAAACCCAAAGAGTCCAGCTATATAGATAAAAACTCTCTCTTTGATAAAAACTGTTTGGAAAATTGGAAGTTAGTATGGAAGAAACTTGGATTAGACCAACACCTCACATCCTCTACCTAAAATAAGATCAAAATGGATACAGGATCTAGACATAAACAATATTATAAGCAAACTAGAAGATCAAGGAGTCAGTTCTATGGAAAGGGAAGCAGTTTATGACCAAGGAAGAGATAGAGAACATCATTTAAAACAAACTAGAGGGGCTGCTAGGTGGCACTGGGGTGGCTAGGTGGCACAGTGGATAGAGCACCGGCCCTGGAGTCAGGAGTACCTGAGTTCCAATTCAGCTTCAGACACTTAATAATTACCTAGCTGTGTGACCTTGGTCAAGCCACTTAACCCCATTTGCTTTGCAAAAACCTAAAAAAAACCCAACCTAAGTTTGATTACATTAAATTAAAAAGCCTTTGCACAGACAAAACCACTTGTAACCAAGATGAAAAGAAATGTAGTAAACTGGGAAACAATTTATGACTGTTTGTTGTGGCAAAGAAATGTAAACTTAAGAAATGTCCATCTTTTGGGGAATGGCTTAAACTGTTGTATATATGTGTGATGGAACACTATTGTTCTGTTAGAACCCAGGAGAAATGGGAATTCAGGGAAGCCTGGAGGGATTTGCATACACTGATGCTGAGTGAGATGAGCAGAACCAGAACATTATACATCCTAAGAGCAACATGGGAGTGATGATCAATCCAAATGGACTTGCTTGTACCAACAGGGCAACAGTCAGGCACAATTTTGGGGTATCTGTGATGGAGAATGCTGTCTGTACCCTGAGAAAGAATTGTGGAGTTTGAACAAAGACTTAAGTACTATTACCTTTAATTTAAAAAAAAGTTGTCTTTTTTATGTAATTCTGCTATATCTTATACTATATATTTCTTCCTTAAGGATATGATTTCTCTCTCTCATCATATTCAACTTAGATCAATGCATACTATGGGAATGATGTAAAGACTTAGCAAACTGCCTTCTGTGGGGGGGTGGACAGAGGGAAGTGAGATTTTGGGGAAAATTCTAAAACTCAAAATAAAACCTTTCTAAAATTTAAAAAAATAAAAAAGATTGAGTGTTAAATAAGATTTGAAAATCACTTTGGTATGACTGATCTTTGTAGGACCGTAGGAATTTAGGAGGTGGATTGCATTTTCCATGTTTCATCTTCCTCATCCTTAGATTTTCTTGCAACTTCGTAATAGTCAGCTATTATTCATGTACCACAATTAACCCCCCTCCCCCCACTATATTTTAATTGATATGTATCTACTTTGTTTTCAATTTTGTGATATTCTAAAAATTATTGCTATAAATATTTTGGTATATATAGGAACTTTCTTCTTATTGATGTACTCCTTAGGGCAGTAATAGAATCCTGGGATCAAAGAGTCTAATATTTTAGTCACTTTATTTGTATAATTCCAAATTGCTTTCCAAAAGACGTGTCCTTATTCACAGTTCCATCAACAATGCAGTAGTTTGCCTATTTTCCTGAAACTCATCATATATACTTTTTTTTAAAAGTTTTTCCAAGGCAATGGTGTTAAGTGGCTTGCCCAAGGCCACACAGCTAGGTAATCATTAAGTGTCTGAGGTCAAATTTGAACTCATGTACTCCTGACTCCAAGGCTAGTGCTCTATCTCCACTGCGCCACCTAGCTGCCCCTCCTGAAACTCTTCAAACATTGACTTTTCATCTTTTATCATTTTCTACATTTTGTAGGATATGAGATGAGATTTCAGGATTATTTTGATTTGCATTTCTCTTATTAGTGAATTGGAAGTATTTGTTAATAGTTTACAATTCTCTTTTTTCTGAGAATTGTTTATTCATATTTTTGGTCCATTTATCAGATAGGGAATTAGTTCCATTTTCAGTCTAAAATTTTTTCTTAGGAAAATTCATTCCCTATTTTATGTGGATTCCTGTTTTCATGCCTTTTTCCCAATACCAGTATTCTTTAGAGAATGAGAACATCTATTATTCTTGCGTCTTTGTGTCACTGAGACTTGTAATTATAGACAGTTTTTAAGATATGGACATTTTTACTGTATAAACATTTTGTGGGAGAATATTTATGTCACTCCAACTCTCAGGAGCTACAATTGCCTCCAGGATCAAATATAGACTCCTCTGTTTGACATTCAAAACAATTTACATTCTGGTTCTGACCTAGTCACATTGACCTACTTGTTGTTTTTTCTATCCATCTCCTATCTTCTATGCTTTTGAACAGCCCCCTCTGTTCCCTGAGACTTGGAAAGCTCTTCTTCCTCTTGGGATCTCTTCTTTTAAGGAGACCATTTAAAAGAGGACTATTGTGATTTACCCAGTAAAGTAAGTAAAATAAATTAAAGTAAGTACCCACCACTAAGCACATCACATATTTACATTTTTTTAATATTTTGCAATTATTTACCTGTGAACATAATGAATCCTATTTTGAATATAATTCCTATAGGACAAGGTTAATTCTTTTATATTTCTATTTCCAATGCCCAACATGGAACCTAGTATGGAGGAAACAATAAATACTTGATTGATTGTGTGTTTGACTGTAACTTTCTTCAGATAATTTTAATGTCTAGACTTGTTCACACAGTTGGCATGTTCATGGAGGATATGTATAGAATTTTTTGTTTGCTTTTTAAAGAAAGCTATTACATTTTTTGTATGGTAAATGTATTTTTAAAGCAAGGAGGTGTACTTATTGTTGCATCTTGAGTTGGGTTATGTGAATCTAATACGATTGCTATTTTTTACGTGAATGCATATGTTGTGAAAAATAATGAATTTGTATAATTGAGTAGGGTGTTTACAAATACTAACTTACATTTCTATAGCACTTTAAATTTTGCAAAGAAATGTATATGTTAAATTGTTTGATGGGGAATTAAGTTCTTTGGAATTTATATTGATCCAACTTTAATAACTGCTTTTATGTAAAATGATCACTTATCAGATATATCGTAAGGGGAGTGCTTCAAATAGGAGTTAGGCCTGATAACTTATATAGTTCCTTCCAAATCTAAAATAGTTTGAATCAGGGATATGAACTAATAAGAAGGCTGTTGCATTTGGTGGTGATTAGTGCAAAGGGAAGGAATGTACATAATTTTATTTTTTCAAAATACTGCTATCTTTTGTTTTAATATTATCTTCATTTTCAAATACATCTCCCTCCCCTCCCTCCCACATAACAAAGAAACAAAAAGAAAAAGTCAGTAAACAAACAAGCAAACAAAAACTCAACTTGCCAACTAAGTCTTATAGCATAATTGTATATTTATATAGTTTTTTCCCCCCTCTTTCACTCTCTCTCTCTCCCTCCTTCTCTCTCTAGGACATAGTACATTAATCTCCCACCTCTTCAAGTTTGAGAGAAAGTATATTCTTTTATCTCTTTTGTGCAGACATGCTTAGTCTTAAAAACTGTTCTGTTTAGAACAGTTTGTTGGCTCAGTGGAAGCACCAGCCCTGGAGTCAGGAGGTCCTGAGTTCCTGTGTGACCTCGGACAATCATTTAATCCCATTGCCGTACAAAAACCAAAAAAAAAAAAAAAAAAAAGTTCAGTTTCTTTTCTATTTACATCATTATAGTTTTTAATGTATATTGTTTTCCTGGCTCTGTTTATTTCAAATTCTTCAGTTCTTAATAATTTCTTAATGTTTCTCTATATTTTTTATGTTCATTTCTTATGCAGCAATAATATTCTATTTCCATCCCCAGTTCATGGACATCAACTTTATTTCTCTTTCCTTGCATGACAAAAATTGCTGCTATAAATGATTTCTTTGGGGAATATGCCAATCAGGGGAATCTCTAGATCATAGGATATGGTTTTTCTTTTTCTTAGTGTAATTTCAAATTGATTTTCATAATCTTTTGTAGCAGCAGTGTGTTAAGTTTTGTACAGCTCCTAAACATTGATTGTTACCATCATTTCTCATCCTTACTATTTGACTGGGTTTGAGGTGAAACCTTAAATTGTTTTGATTTTCATTTCTCTTATTAGCAAATTGGAACAATCTTTCACATGATATAGTTTATAGTTTATAATTCTTTTGAGAACTGTTTATATCCTTTCATCCTTATCTATTTATACCTTTGCATAGAAGTCACAGAATATAAATTATATTTAATTCAGAAGTTCTGATTACTTCTTTAGGTTTTTTTGTTTTTTGTTTTTTGTTTTTTGCAAGGCAAATGGGGTTAAGTGGCTTGCTCAAGGCCACACAGCTAGGTAATTATTAAGTGTCTGAGACCAGATTTGAACCCAGGTATTCCTGACTGCAGGGCTGGTGCTTTATCTACTGCGCCACCTAGCTGCCCCCGCCCCCTTGATTACTTCTTTATGGAAATTCTCTCACTTTATTTAAACATGTTTTGTTACAGAATGCTACAATTATTTTCATTATTTTGACTAATACTTATGAATAGGGTAATATAAGCTCACGAAATATCTCTTTTTTGGAGGAATTGCATTTACATGTGTAAGTATGTATAGATGGTTAAATATCTTTGAGAAAAACAATCTACAGTAGTTAGAGTTACTTACATTTTGCTATAGGTTTCTTTCTTTGACCTTTATGTTGAGAATTGATGTCCACTTTTGTTCACTGGACAGAGATTTCCCATTTAAAGTACTGATAGCAGTTATTAACTGGATTGTAAACTGTCTGGAAACTTCATGATTCTTAGCACTCTATCACCATTGCCACCACTCTGTCTCTATGCCCGCATGAGTGAAAAAAGAGCTGCAGAGGCTTTAAAGTCATTCGGCATTTGTCTTTGTTTTGTGAATTACCAATGAGTTTAAATGGCCAGCCTCATAGTGATGTGCCTTGCTGTATTTAAATAGCTCACTACCTGAAAAAAGACTTGTTTTTTTTTCCCGGACACCACAGTTAGAGTAGGCACAGTAGACTCTGCTTGAGCTCTTAATCTTTTGACATCCCTTTAAGAACTCTAGTTAATTTCCATAACACTAGGAAGTATTAAAATTGGACTTATTGAAAATAACTCTCTAATTAAAAATAATTCATTAATTAACCTCAGAGTATAGACATTCAAGAATACTTTTTTTTTATTAGGTTTTTTGCAAGGCAATGGGGTTAAGTGGCTTGCCAAAGGCTATACAGCTAGGTAATTATTAAGTGTTTGAGGCTGGATTTGAACTCAGGTACTTCTGACTCCAGGGCCGGTGCTCTGTCTGCTGTGCCACCTAGCTGCCCCTCAAGAATACTTTTTGATAGAACTGGAAGGATGTTTACTTTGAGTTAAAGAAAAATGTGAATTATAGTATAATTTTTTGGATTTGTAGTCAACAATACAAGTAAAAGAGAACAGAATGTTAATAGTTTTTTACAGACAGTTATAATTAATACAATCACATTCTAATATAAACAGTATTTCTTAAAAAGTGTATATTTAACCTTTTGACCAATAAATGAAAGTTGCTGAATATTTGAAAACCATAGGCAATTATAGCCTGTAGTTATGGTTTGTTTATACTAGGACTATTTGACATATCTGTGTATATATACATACATACATACATACATACTATCCAAGACTACCTTTTATGATCTTTCATTTCAGAAGCTGCTCCAGTGGAAGGGCAGAATCCTTTAATTAGCTGGTTTCGTGCTATGA
Source organism: Macrotis lagotis (assembly GCF_037893015.1). Taxonomy (NCBI): domain Eukaryota; kingdom Metazoa; phylum Chordata; class Mammalia; order Peramelemorphia; family Peramelidae; genus Macrotis; species Macrotis lagotis. The sequence continues at coordinate 86,714,737 of NC_133665.1, forward strand.
TATACTGCTTTGGAGGGGGAATTTTGACCTGTTTTCTGCTTGGAGAGGCTCCAACACAATTCCTTGAAAATAACACTAATGTTTTATTGGCATCTTCAGTTTGGTAAGTAGCAACTATAGTAAAATAAGACACATTGGTAAAAATGTTTTCAGAACTGCTTTTATATTTAAAGCACCTGAAATTTTGAAAATCCTTAAAGCATAATAAAAATTATAATTAATAATTCTTCTAATTACTTCATAGAGTGCTCTTTGTCAATCTGAAGTCTATATTCATTTAGGGCAAACACTTTCAAATTAATTTAAACTGATAATCATTACATTAAAACACATTAATCTCTTATTTTATTGATCATTCTCATTGATTCTATAATTGAATGTTTAAGTAGTCACATTAGTTGACTCATTACTTAAGGTAAAAGATACTCCATATAATATTGTCCTGACCAATACAATTTAATAATATATCCATTAAAATTATAGTGAAAAGCTGATATAAAATCATAAAACTCTACAGTAATATTGTTTGGTTGATTGTTTGATTATGTATGACATTATTTTACTCCTATCACATTCAAACCTAGTTAATGGTGACAGGCCATTGTGCTTGCCTGTATTTATTAGTAAAACTTATTAACAGGAGAACTAAGGAAATGTTTTTTCAGATGTGTTCAAAAAATATGACTACCAAAGCCCGAGTGGTACTAATTATTTACTTAAGTAGAATTGCTTTGATCTTAGTTATGATATACTTCAGTGCTTCAATAGATTTTGGCTTTCACTTATAGCTGAATATCTTTGTTTTTTTTTAGTTAACACATTTTCTCTCTCTCATCCTGTATTATTTTTGTTCTTGTTTTCCCCTAGATCCCTCTTAGTAGTGAAAGATTTTTCACTAGTATGAAAGATTTTTCTAGGTCTTTTAAAATTTTATGGTTATGAGAACACTAAAGATATATACCAGTTATTCCAGATTCTTACTATATGATTGAATCGACTCCTTTTCTTATCTTTTTTTGTATAATTTTACATAATTTCTGGCATAAAATCATTATTAGTAACAGGCTGCAGTATGTGTAGACCTACCATGCAGCTCTCTTCATTGCCCTTTCATTCACTTGCCATGTTGATTCTTGGGGCTTGAGCTGTTCACTATGATGATACACAGCCAGAGAGCATTACCAAGAGAATATTTGTGTTAATATGGTGATTTTGTGTCAAGTAGCAGCTTTGTATAGCAGAAAGGATTGCAGAGTCTCCCATATTCATTTCACCTCACTGTCTTCCTTCCATTTAATTCTTTTTATAAAACTTTTTTTTTTACAAGGCAATGGGGTTAAATGGCTTTTCCAAGGCCACACAGCTAGGTAATTATTAAGTGTCTGAGGTTGGATTTGAACTCAGGTACTCCTGACTCCAGGGCCAGTGGTCTATCCACTGTGCCACCTAGATGCCCCATAAAACATCTTTTTTTTAAAAAAAATTGTCATTTAGTTTTACATCGTAATTATTTCCACAGATATCCTTTCCCTTCCCTTCCCTATGAGCTATTGTTTGTAATAAAGGTTTAAAAAGAAAAAGAAAAAAGCAGTTCCAACAAAATTAACCAACTCATCAACTGTACCTGGCAGCATATGTTATAGCCTATATCCATAGTCTTCCTATTCCATTGAGGGAGGAAAGTATATTTTCTTATTAACTCTCTGCAAAAAATAAAATGTGGCCAAACTTGAATAGTAATAGTATTGTTTCTTTTATTGGTTCTTTCTACTGTTGTCTTTATTATATATTTTATTTTCTTCTTTCTGCTTGCCTTATTCTGCAGCAGATCAAATCTTTTCAAATTTCTTTGAATTCTTCACATTTATAATTAAAAAAATATATTTTTATTATGAACTTAATCAACATAATAAGCATTTCAATATATAAAGAACAAAAAAGGAGGTTTATATATGGAACTTTGAACTTCAGTTACATAATTTTTTTAACATGATAGTAAGAAAATGCTCTTCTGAATTTTTTGTTTTTTCTGTTTATTTTTAATGTTTTATTGGCATTCTTTTGTTCTTTTTTTGATTTTATCATTGTTCAATAAAACTCCCTTCTCCCCAAACCCTCTTGCTCTTTGTAGAAGTCTCCCATATAATAAATATGGTCAAGCAAAACTGTTCACTATGTCTAAAATATATGTCTTGTTTATACCTTTAATTCATTACCACTTTGCCTTGTAACATATAAGTATAGTAAAGCAAAGCAGTTCAACATATCTAAAATATGTCTCATTTTATACTTTAGTTCATTACCTCTTTGCCACTGTAGTGCAGCATACATCATTATTAGTCTTCTGAAGTCATGATTGCATTGATAAGCATATTGTAGTCTTTCAAAATGATTTTTCTTTACATTTTTGCGATCATATTGTAAATTTTTCCGGTGCTATTAATTTCTTTGTTCATATAAGTTTTTCAAATTTTTTTAAATTGATTTTACTTGTAATTTCTTTTGACATAATAATATAGTCATATACCATGACTAATTTTTCCCTTATTGTTCCTTGGTTGACAAACAGCTGTTTTATTCTAATTCTTTGTTACCACAAAATGTACTATTATGGATGTTTTGTTGGCATGTGTTGGTATATATGCCTGTAATTGAGATCTTGGGATCAAGATACCCTTTGATCATTATTTTAAAAGCAGAATTTCAGATTGCTATGGGCCAGTTAATAACTTACCCATATTATATTTAGTGTGTCTATCTTTTAGCCCTTCTTCTGTTGAACATTTTCATTATTTGTCTTCTTTATTGTTTAGCATAGAATGAGGTGAAACAAATTGTTTTATTATATTTTAATTCTTTTGAGAATTTCATTTCCTTTGGCCACTTACCCATTGGGGAATGGCTCTTGGGCTTTCTTTCTTTCTTTCTTGCTTGCTTGCTTATTCTTTACATGCCTTAGATAATCAGAACCTTCTTGGAGCTGTTTAATGCAAAGATTTTTTTCCCCCAAATTGACCTTTCTCTTTTTATTCTTGCTAAACTGATTTTCTTTTTGCATAAGTTTTTCAATTTTGTATAGTGAAAGTTATATATTTTATCTTATGTGACCTTCCATTTCCCTTATTTAGGTATTCTCTTCTTCAATTTTTAAAATTGTTGGACCTTTTATAGTTAGAATATTTACATTCATGTCATTTGAATCTTATGAAGTGTTATAAGATGTTGACTAAAGCTAAATTTCTGTCATATTGCTTATCAACTTTTTGAGTAGTTCTTTTCAATACAGAATTCTTCTTGTATTTTATATTTTGGGATTGATTGAAAACTATAAAGCTGATGATAGGATCATAGATCTTGAGTGAAATGAGACTTCAGAAACCATCTAACCCAGTGTCTTCATTTCACAGATGAGGAAACAATAGACTCTAGAAATTGATTCTCACTCAAAGTGACATGGGTAAATAAAAGTGCAAGTAAGAATTGAATTCATATCTTTTGATTCCAGAACCATTGTTCTTTCTGCTCTACTGCTATGGCCAATAAGTTTACTACAAAAAGAGTCAAGATAGTTCCTGTCCTCAATATATTGAAGAAACAGCATGCAAACAAATATAGACAACATAAACTATATGCAGGGTAAATAGAAAATAATCAATAGAAGGAAAGTATGCCAATTAAGAGGGCTTGGAAAAGACTTCCAGTAAAAGAAAGAATTTATTTTTTTCCCTCTTCTAAGTTTTTATTTTTATTTTTTATTTAGTATTTTATTTTTCCCCAGTTACATGTAAAACAATTTTAACATTCATTATTAGTATTTTGAGTTTTAAATTAAAAGAAAGATTTTAAAGGAAGTTAGACTCAATAGATAGAGCTGAAGATGGAAAGCAATTTCAGGGTCAGTCAAGAGCTGAAATCTTTTTGAAGGCACAGCCAGGAGGCTAGTGTCATTGGATTATGTTTGGGAGCAAGATGTAGACTGAAACTATGGGTGTGTGTGTGATTTTTTTTCCCTGATTCTTGTTTTTATCTACTTGGTTCCACAAATGTGTTTTTCTGTTTTTTTTAACTTGTGTTTAATAATTTTGATAATTACTGCTTTATAATATAGTTGAGGTCTAGAAGTGCTATTCTTCCTTCATTACTGTTTTTTAAAAATGATTTCCTTTATTACTCTAAATCTTATTTTTTCTCCACTATTTTTTTGTCTCAGTAGCAGCTCCTACTTTGGTAATTTGATTGGTTTAATATTGAATTTCTACATTAATTTAAATGACATCATTTTTATTATATTGTCACAGCCAACCAGTAACATTAAGTCAATCTTTAGATAAATAGTATTTTGTAATTATTTGTATAAATTTTGTGTATCTTAGTGGATTGACTCTCAGATACTAGCAAAGCTTCCGTTTCCAGCTTTACTTACCGCTTCAATTTTTCATAATTCTCATGACTCTCATTTTCTCAATTTTTCTTCTTCATCTCTTCTTTGATTTTTTTAAAAAAAATTTTGAATTCTTCTAACATGTCTTTTTGGATTTGAGACCAATATATAACCCCCTTTGAGACTATATATAGGTATTTTGTCATTGCTTTCTGCTTCTGAGATGGTGTTTTTATCATCCCTATCAGAATGGTAGTTTTCTATGGTTAGTGCTCTTTTTTGTTTTCCCACAATTTGGCAGTTGAACTCTGCTCCTGGGGCACAGGAGATATAGTCCCAAAGTTTTTGTGCTGGGGCAAAGGGTCTGGTCCCTCTTTCTGCTCTGGTGTTTCAGGGCTCATTGTTTGTTCCCTGTGTTGGGGTAGCCCAACCCAGTCCTACCTGCTGCACTGGCATTCCTGGACTTAATTGACCTTTGTCTTCCAAGCTGGAGTTGGGATTCTTGCTGCTGGCCTGCTGAGTGGGACCTGAGCTGGGGCTGTGGCTATGAGCCTCCTGCTGGCTTCCCAGCTCTGTCACCCACACTGGCATACATATATATATATTCCCCCTTTACCTGCATGAGACAGACCATTTATAAAGTTTCTTCACAATATTTTGAGTTGAGAACTTGTTTCACTGTTTTTTGTGGGTTCTGTTGCTTCAGGTCTATTTCGAGGCTTCATTTACAGCTATTTTTGGGAAAAGTTCCCAGAGCTTCCTAACTTCACCCCACTATCTTGGTTTTGCCCAGGAAGTACCTAAGTTTACTTATCTTTTAATTACCAAATCTAACTTAAATATTTGATATTTTGGTCGTTCTCTATTCCTGGATATTGGGTCCCTGTCTTACTATTACTTTTGTGCTCCTTCTCACTCTTGGCCCTAGTTTCCCTCCTCCAACCTGTCTGATCTCTCAGTCTCCTTTGTTAGAGCATCATCCATATCTGACTCCCAACTATGCTATACTCCAATTCTCTGACCTGTGTACTCTTTACTTTTTTTCCCCCTAGACACACTCTTTCTTTTGGTTATCTCAAATTATCATCTCTAATGCAGATGACTTCCAAAGCTATTTAGCCATCCCTAGTCAGGCCCACATCTATTGCCTATGGAATATTGAATAAATAATGGTCCTATAGACATCTTAAATTAAGATGTCCAGAACATAATAAATTTCCCAAAAATTTGCTCCTTTTCAATGCTTCCCTTTTTTCTATATACAGGTATCTTGAAATAATTCTTGAATCCTTATAGATCCCTCATCTCATATTTGGACAAATATTATTTAGCATCACATTTCTCACAAAAATTACCTCCACACCTCTCACATGTCTACTCCTCTCACTTCCAAGCCTTCCACATATTTCAGTTTCCATTATGTCTCATACAAATACTAATGAGCCTCCATTGATTTCCCTACCTCAGTTTCATTATCCAAAAGGCTGACAGAATGATATTCTTAGAGCTCAAATGATTCCCCCTTTTTTTCCCTTGCTGTAGTACTTTGGATGCTAACTGGATTTACTATATATACTGGATATACTGTATATCCCTTGTTATTATTCTCCTTGTTTATCAGACCTTACTAATCATTCAGTAAACATTTAATAATTATCTACCATATGCCAGGTACTGTACTATATGCTGGGGATATAAAAAAAGGTAAAAGACATTATTTGCCCTTGAAGAACTCAAAATATAACAAGCAGTAATATCTTCTGTACTGCTATATACTTTTTTAAACTATGTCTTAACTGGAAAATGTCATCTGCCTAGTTAATGAACCCTGAGGATGACTGAGTCATTTCCATTCTGAAGGTCTTCTATATATGTTGTCATCTTTAATTGAAATGTAAACTTGATGAAAACAGGGGCTCCCTCACTTTTCTTTTATATCCTCATTGCTTTTTATAAATATAGTGCTTTTTTTTGTTGGTGAGTTGTTAATTGTGACCTACTCTCTTTGACCCCATTTAGGTGGGTTTTTTTCTTTTTTTTGGTGAGGTTTGTCATTTTCTTCTCCAGCTCAGTTTACTAATGAGGAACTGAGACCATCAGAGTTGAAGAGGCTTGCACAGGGTCACATAACTATGAAGTGTCTAAGGGTGAATTTGAACTTGGGTCCTCCTGGTTCTGTGGTCAGAGCTCTATCCACTGGGCTATAGTGGTTGTTGGTCCCTGGTAAATGCTAATTCATTAATGGAACTCCAGAAGCTCATTGTTACCTGTAGGAGTAAATTTGAATTCTTCTATTTTTTTTAAAGTCTTGCTAAAACTCGGCTTCAGCCTGCCTTTTCCTACCCTATTATATATAAATTATTTTAATTCATTTTATGATCCAGCCAAATTCCTCTTATTGCATATCTATCTTCATTTTGTTTCCTTATACGCTTGCATAGACCTTCTCACTATGCTCATTTCTTTCCTAGTATGGTTAATAGAATCCTTTATTTGTTCAAAATTCACCTTGAGTGCCATTTTCTTTGTGAATATTTTTCGTATTTCCCCAGTTCCCTTGAGCTGTAATTTGTACTTATTTTATTTATTCATTGAATGGAAGTAGTTTGTTGTCACTGACCTTGAAGTCAGAAAGACCTGGAATCAAGTTCTGCTTCTGATATATACTGGTTGTGTGACACTATGCAAGGCATGTTAACCTTTTAGTCTTCCCCTGTTCTTCCTCCCTTTTTTCTTTTTCTTTTTTTATTTAAACTTTAAATTAAATTTGTTAGATTTTAAATTCTGAAATGACTCCCTTTCTAGAGAATGTCACCATTTGACACATATGTACACTATTCTTCTATTTATCAGTTCTTTCTCTGAAAGTGGATAGCATCTTCCTTCATAGGTCCTTTGTAATTTATTTGAATATATATGATTGTCCTTTATAAGGATAATTTACATTTATCCTTCTAGTAATGTTACTGTCTACATCATTTTCTTGGTTTTTCTCATTACACTCTTCATTATTTTATGCAAGACTTTCCATATTTTTAAAGTCAACCTGCTCATCATTTTTTATAGTACATTGGTATTCCATCATAATTACATACTACAACTTGTTCTACCATGCTCCAATTTTGGGCATCCCCTCAATTTTCAGTTTTTTAGCACCCTAAAAAGAGCTGCTATAAATAGTTTAGAACAAATAGGTTTTTTTTCCTTTTTGTATGCATAATTATATAATTCTTTGGGCATTATTCCATGTGGTCAATTCACAGTTCTAACAACAGTATATTAGTGTTCTAATTTTTCCACATCTCCTTCAACATTTGTAATTTTCCCTTTATATCATTATAGTTAATCTGATAGGTGTGAAATGTCTTAAGTTGTTTTAATTTGCATTTCTTTAATCAGTAATGACTTAGACCTTTTTTATATGACTGTATAAACCTTTGATTCCTTCTTTCAAAAGTTGCCTATTCATATACTTTGAAGTATATGGTACTATTTATCAATTGGAGAATGTCTTATAAATTTGACAAAATTCTTTTTATATTTGAGATATGAGAACTTTGTTTTTTTTTTGCAAGGCCAATGAGGTTAAGTGACTTGCCCAAGGCCACACAGCTAGCTAATTATTAAATGTCTGAAACCGGATTTGAACCCAGGTACTCCTGACTCCAAGGCCAGTGCTTTATCTACTACGCCACCTAGCTGCCCTGAGATATGAGAACTTTATCTGAGAAACTGTCTTCCCTCACAATTTTCTGTTTTCCTTCTAATCTTCATTACATTGGTTTTATTTGTATAAAACCTTTTAGATTTAATGTAATCAGAATTATCCATTTTATATCTTAGTACTTTTTATCTCTTTTTCATAAATTCTCCTATCTATATGTCTGAAAGGCAATGTTTCATTTTTTTTTTTTATTTTTTTTTAGGTTTTTGCAAGGCAATGGGATTAAGTGGCTTGCCCAAGGCCACACAGCTAGGTAATTATTAAGTGTTTGAGGTTGGATTTGAACTCAGGTACCCCTGACGGCAGGACTGGTGCTCTATCCACTGCGCCACCTAGCTGCCCCGTTTCACGTTCTTCTAATTTATTATGCTATCTCTTGAAAGATCATGTGTTCATTTTGACCTTATCTTGGTAAAGGTGTGTGATATTGGTCTATACTTGGTTTCTGCTAGATGGTTTTTCAGTTTTCCCAACAATTTTTACCAAATAGTGAATTCCTAATCTCGAATCTTAAATCTTTGCTTTTGTTAAATAAAAGCTTACTATGATAATTTACTACTGTACTTTGTTAAAATTGTTTCAACTAGGTTTTTGTTTAATCTCTAGAATTTTCCAAGTATATCATAATATTGTCTACAAAAAGAGGGTATTATTACCTCATTGCCCATTCTATTTCCTGCAATATCTTTTTCTTCTTTTGCTGCTGTTGATAGCATTTTTAAATATAATATTGAGTGATATTGGTGATAATGGGCATCCTTGTTTCATTTCTGATCTTATTAGGAAAGCTTCTAGATTATCTCCATTACAAATAATGCTTGCTGATGGTTTCTTTTTCTAAAATAGGTCTATTTTATCCCTTTCCTCTTTTGTTAATCTGAGGCAGTTTATATTTTCACAAGTATTCCTCCATTTTCCTTAAATTGTTATATTGATTGATATGTAATTGGGCAAAATAATTCCTAATATTTGCTTTGATTTCATCTTCATTAGTGGTATGTTCACCCTTTTCATTTTTGATACTAATGATTTGGTTTTAAAAATCACATCAATCAGTGGTTTATCTATTTTATTATTTTTTCATAAAACCAACTTCTAATTTTATTTAATTTTTTCATTGTTATTTTATTTTTTCAATTATATTTTATGAACTTTTTCAAAATTCATCTACGAGCATATGCATATTTTTAGATTACATAATTTTCTTCCACCCTCCCTTTCTTCCCCCCACCCTCAAGTGGGGAGCAGTCAGGTAAATATTGTATATACACATTTGTGTTTAACATGTTTGCAGATTAGTCATTTTTTGATATGAGGAATTAGGATTTAGAGAAAAGAAAGAAAACCTTGAGATAGGAAAGAAATATGTAAGGGACATTTTAAAAAAGTGAATGTAGTGTTTATTCAGATTCTTTAGGAATTTTTGTTTTGTTTTGTTTTTCTTCCTCTGTATGGGGGATAGCATTGTCCATAGTCAATCTCCTAGGTTTTTTCCTAGCCCTCTGAACTACTGAGAGGAGCTGCATCCATCAGGGTTGATCAACTCATAATGTTGTTAATGTGTGCAATGTTCTCTTGGTTCTGCTCCTTTCTCAGCCTCAGCTCCTGTAATTCCATACTTCTTTCTACAGTTTGACCATTCATGGATTCTTATAAAATAATAGTATTCTATAGCATTCATATACCATATTTTGTCAACCATTCCTCAAATGAGGGACATCCCCTCAATTTCCAATTTTTTGCCACTACAAAATGAACTGCTATGAATATTTCGGAACATATGGAACTTTACCCATTTTTTTTTCTTCTGGATGTAAGCCTGGTATTGGTATTGCTGGGTCAAGGGGTTTGATCAGTTTTGTTGCTCTTTGGGCATCAGCTTCTAATTTTATTTATTAATTCACTAGTTTTCCTTCATTCAGTTTTATTAATCTTAAATTTTCAGAATTTCTAATTTGGTTTTCATTTGGGGATTTTGAATTTGTTTTTTTCTAGTTTTTTAAAAAAATTGAATATCTAATTAATCTGCTTTTTCTGTTTTATTGATATAAACATTTAGCAATATAAGTTTTCTTCTGATTATTTTCTTGTGCTGTAATCTATAGGTTTTGATATGTTGTCTCATTACTATTCTCTTTAATAAAATTATTGATTATTTCTATGATTTGTTCTTTTACCCACTCATTGTTTAATATTAGATTATTTAATCTCCAAATAATTTTTAATCTGAGTTTTCACAGTCCCTTGTTAAATATAATTTTTATTTCATTATTATTTAGAGAGGATACATTTAATATTTCTACTGTTCTACATTTATTTATAACGTTTTTATATAGTCAGTTTTTGTAAAGGTACATGTATCACTGAGAAAATGTTATATTCCTTTCTATTTCCATTCAACTCTCTCCAGATGTCTGTCATATCTAACTTAGCTAAAATTCTGTTCATCTTCTTTCTTAGTTTTTGTTTAGACTTATCTAGTTTTGAGGAGATTGAAGTTTTTGTTATCCATTTCCATTTGAAATTCATTCAACTTTTCCTTTAAAAATTTGGAAGCTTTCAGTTTATTACTGATATTACTTTAGCATCTGTGTACCTATTTATCTCTTACTTAAATCTATTTTATCTTACACTTTGTCTGGGATCATGATTACTGTTCTTATTTATTTATTTTTTTTTGCATCAGTTGAAACAACTTCTTCAACCTTTTATTTTTATTCGGTGTCTCTAATTTTTAAATGTTTATTGTAAATAACATATTGTTGAATTCTGATTTTTAATCTATTCTGCTATCCATTTATGTTTTAAGGTGAGTTCATCCCATTCACATTCTAAGTTATAATTATTAGTTGTGTATTTCCCTTCATTGTTTTTTCTTCACTGTTTATCTTTTTCTCTCTCTCTTTTTAATTCTATTCTTCCTCAGATGTCTGATTTATTTTTTGTCACTGCCTCCCTAATCCACACCCCCTCCTAAGAGTCTCTCTTATGCCTTTTCCTTGACTTGCTATTTCTGTGTAAAGAAGGCTTTAACCCTTCTAGATGTATATATTTTTCCTTCTTTATCCAGTTCTAGCAGTACCAGTGCTTCACCCCTTCTACCCTTAACTATATAACAGTTCTTCAATTCATGCCTTTTTATATGAGATTATTATTTTACTTCTCCCTACTCAGATTTATTTTTTAGAATCATCCCATCAAACTCAACTCAGCTCCAAGTTTTCTATCTTATGTGTGCTTTCTCAAACCACCCATATAATGATAAATATCCTAAAGAATTAAGGATAATGTTTTTCTATATAAGAAGTGAGCAGTATGAACTTACTAAATCCCTTTTAATTGGTCTTTCATATTTTCTTTATTATATTTCTTCTGAATCTTACACATAATTTTCTGTTCCGTTGTGGTCTTTTTCTCAAGAATACCTGAAAATCTTTTTTTTTTTAAATTTCTTTAATTTATTTTTTATTCTCATTTTGTACAAATGTTTTTCTTTACATTAATAAAATATACTTGTTTACAAGTAAACAAAATACCCCTCCCCCCATGAATATAGATAGACTTACTTGGGCAAAAAAGTAAAGGGGGGAGAAAAAAAATTAAAATTAAAAAAAAATAATAGTAATAATTGTAGGTATGGCCAGGTGGTGCAATGGACGAAGCACCAGCCCTGGAGCCACAAGCACCCGAGTCCATATCCAGCCTTGTAAACCCAGTAATCACCCAGCCATGTGACATGCAAGCCACCTGATCCCCACTGCCCTGCAAAAACCAAAAAGAAGAAAAAAAAAGTCCCAAAATAAAATAAAATAGTAATAATAGTAGGGGTGGCTGGGTGGCAGACAGAGCATTGGCCCTTGAGCCAGGAGCACCTGTGTCCAAATCCAGCCCCAGACACCCAATGATCACCCTGCTATGTGGCCCCAGGCAGGCCACCCAGCCGCACTTGCCCTGCACCCTCCCCCAAATAATAATAATAACAAAAAATGTGTTTCAGTCTTTGTTCCAACACCATCAACTCTGTCGTGAGTGGATCACATTCTTTATGATAAGTCCATCACAAAAGTTACTTCCATATCTTTCCAACGTTGCCATTGCTGATCGCAACTCCCTCCTTTCTTATTTCTCCACTACCATGTACTATATTTTCTCTCTCCTTTCACTCTGACTCTGCTGTAGGGTTGCTGAGTGGCGCAGCAGACAGATCCCTGGTCCTGGGGCCAAGAAGCCCTGAGCCCCCATACCACCCCTTAGGCCCAGAATCCACCTTGGCCCTATGGTCCTTGGCAGGTCATCCAATCCCAGCCCCTTGCAAGAAGTAAAAAAAGAAAATGTGTTATATCTGACCACTGTCCCCTCATGGTCCGTCCTCTCCTCCTTTATTCACATCCCCACCCCTTCCCCCTGCTCCCCCCTCCCTCTTACTCCAGATGTCTATACCCCATTGAGTATATATGCTGTTTCCTCTCCTAGCCACCTCTGATGAGAGCAAAGGTTCCCTCATTCCCCCTTGCCTCCCCCCTTCCATATCATTGCAATAGCTCATTGTAATAAAAAGAAAATCTTATTATGTGAAATAGCTTGGACTATTCCCCCTCTCCTTTTTCTTTCTCCCATTCCATTTCCCTTTTTTTCTTATTGACTCCATTTTTACACCATATTTTATCTTCGAATTCAGCTTTCTCCTGTGCTTCAACTATAAAAGCTCCCTCTACCTGCTCTATTAACTGAGATGGTTCATATGAATATTATCAGTATCATTTTTCTATACATGCAGTTCATCCTCATTAAGTCCCTCATATTTCCCCCTCTCCTCCAATCTCCATGCTTCACCTGAGTCCTGTGTCTGAAGATCAAACCTTCTGTTCAGCTCTGGTCTTTCCAAAAGGAACCTTTGAATTTCCCTTGGTTCATTGAAAGTCCATCTTTTTCCTTGGAAGAGGACATTCAGCCTTGCTGGGTAGTTCATTCTTGACTGCATTCTAAGCTCTTTTGCCTTCCGGTATATTGTATTCCAAGCCCTACAAGCTTCCAATGTAGTTGCTGCTAAGTCCTGTGTGATCCTGACTGCAGCTCCACAATATTTGAACTGTGTCCTTCTGGCTGCTTGTAATATTTTCTCTTTGACTTGGGAGTTCTGGAACTTGGCTATAATATTCCTGGGGGTTGTTTTTTTTGGGATCTCTTTCTCGGGGCGATCGGTGGATTCTCTCCATTTCTATTTTGCCCTCTGCTTCTAGAATATCAGGGCAATTTTCCTGTAGTAATTCTTTGAAAATGATGTCAAGGCTCTTTTCCTGATCATGACTTTCAGGTATTCCAATAATTTTCAAATTATCTTTCCTAAGTCTGTTTTCCATATCAGTTGTTTTTTCAATGAGATATTTCACATTTTCTTCTAATTTTTCATTTTTTTGGTTTTGAAGTATTGATTCCTGATTTCTGGTAAATTCATCAATCTCCCTGAATTCTATTCTTTGTCTGAAGGATTTATTCTCCTCAGAGAGTTTTCTTATCTCTTTTTCCATCTGGCCAGTTTTGCTTTTTTAAAGCATTCTTCTCCTCAATAACTTTTTGAACTGTTTTATCCATTTGACCTAAGCATGCTATTTTCTTCAGCATTTTTTTGGATTTCCTTGACTGAGCTGCTGACTTCATTTTCATGTTTTTCCTGCATCTTTCTCCTTTCTTTTCCCAGTTTTTCTTCCAACTCCCTCATTTGATTTTCAAAGTCTTTTTTGAGCTCTGTCATAGCCTGAGCCCAATTTCTGTTTTTCTTGGAGTCTTTAGATCCAGGAGCTTGTGCTTCCTCATCTTCAGACTGAGTATTTTGATCCTTCTTGGGCTCATTTGCAAAATATTTCTCAATGGTCTTCCTCTTGTTTCTTTGTTCATTTTCCCAGCCTAAGCCTGTTTTTTGGGGGGTGCTTCCTGAGCTTTTAGGGACACTCCCACAAGGGTCTCAGTGTGTGAGGTTCTGTCCTCCCTCCTAGTCTGTGAATGACCATAAGCGCCCCCCTCTGCCATGGGGCTGAGGTGGTGGTGGTGGGGCTGCTGTTCTATGGGGGGCCTAGACTGGGATCAGGATCTGAATGTGGTCAGAGCCCCAGAGACCTGTTCCAGGGGCAGAGGACAGAGCTCTGCAGTCTCTCTTCACTCCCCTCCCTCAGCTCAATGGGCTCATGCCCTGGGGGCTCCTGCTTAAGGGCTCCACCTGCTTCTGTTTCCGGGTCTAGGCTGCTGAAAGACCAGGCTGCTTGCTGTGTGCCCTGGGAGCTGGGCTCCACCTGCTGGCTCTGGCAGAGGTCCCCTGCTGTTTCCCCACTTTGTGCCCGGTGCTCCCCAGGGTGCAGCTCAGGAGACTCCCCCGCTGCTGTGAGCTGAGGCTCCCAGTGCCCTGGGGCTGCCTCCGGGAGGCTGAAGTTCTTTGGCTCTGGCAGGCCACCCCTCTGGCGGCTGCCCCTCTGGCCCGGGGGAGCAGAGCCTTTCTGCTCTTTTCCAGGTTACCTTGAGTAGGAGAACTGCCTCACTGGGTCCCTTTGTGGGTTCTGTGTCTCGAAAGTTTAGTTAGAGCCCTTAGTTTATGAGTTTTTATCAGAGAGCTCCTGAGACTCGAACCCTTCATGTCGCCATCTTCCTGAAAATCTTTATACCTTTATACCTTCTCAAGAATACCTGAAAGTCATTAAAAGTTATTAAAATTCATTTTAAGTCATTCAAATTCCTTTTTTTTTTTTCTTACAAGATTACACTCAGTTTTGCTGGGCAAGTCATTCTTGGGTATAAACTTAATTCCTTTGCTCTTTGGAATATTGTATTCTATGACCTTTTAAATTTTAGCATAGAAGGCGTTAAATCTTGTGTTATTCTCACTGCCACTCTAAAATATTTATTGTAATTGCTTGTAATAGTTTCTTCTTGATCTGGGAGCTGCAGTTAGCTTTAATTATCTATCTGTGAATTTTCATTTTGGGATCTCTTCCAGGTGATTATTGAAAGATTTTTTTCAAATTCCATTTTTACCCTTGAGTTCTAAAACTTCAGTACAATTTTTCTAGAAGTATATAGTATCTAGTCTTTTTTTTATTATAATTTTTAGGTAGGCTATCAATTAATTTCTCCTTGATCTGATTCCTAGGTCAGTTTATTTTTGTAATGACACATTTCACATTCTCTGTATTTTTTCATTGTTTTGATTTTGTTTTATTATTTCTTGGTGTCTTTTGATGTCATTACCTTTCCCTTACCCAATTCTTATTTTAAAAGAGCTATTTTCTTCTATAAGTTTTTAAATCTCTTTTTCCAATTGGTTGATTTTCTTTCGTAATTTTCACGATGTTTTTACGATATCTTGATTTTTCCTAATTTTTCCTCAACCTCTCTTATTTGATTTTTAAAAGCCTTTTTTTGAATTTGTGACCATTTTACATTTTTCTTTGAAACTTTTAGAAGTAGTTGTTTTGACTTCACTATCGTCTTCAAAGTTTTAATTCTGATCTTTTCTATGACCATAGTTGGTTGGTTGGTTGGTTGGTTCTTCTCCTTCATTATCAAAGAAGACCAAAATGACATTTACTGTTTGAGACAAATTGCATATGTCTGACTGTACGGCTCATCAGACCAATACACCCTCGGAATGCTCTACCATGTGTTGGGCACAAAAAGTCCATGTAAACACCTGGTGGGGTTCTTCCAAACTTACAGATAACACATTTCCTTTGAGCTTCTTCAATTCTACCTTCCTCATAGTGTGCAGCACCCTATGCTGCATAGGTATGCCATGCTGGGCTGTCCTGTGCCAGAGTCTCCCATGCATATAATCAATTCTAAAGTTCTTCAGTGTGACCTTCAGAGTTTCTTGGTATTGATTCTCCTGATCCCTTGTGAACACTTGCCCTGGGTGAGTTCTCCATAAAATAGTTTTTCTTGGCAAGCACAGGTCTGACATTCTAACAAAGTGTCCAACCCATTGTAGTTATACTCTCTTTGTAATGTTGGAATGCTAGGTAGTTTAGTTTAAGAAAGGACCTCAGTGCCTGGTGTCTTCTCCTGCCAGGTAATCTTCAGAATCTTCTCAAGACAATTTAAATGGAAGAAATTCAGTTTACTGATATGGTGCTGGTAGACTGTCCAGGTTTCACAGGCATATAGCAATGAGGTCAGCACACGGCTCTGTAGATCTTCAGTTTGTTAGTCAAATACATTTTTCTCCCACATTTGCTTTCCGATTCTTCCAAATATTGAGTTAACTATGGTAATGTGTGTGTGTCAACCTCATTGTCAATATGTATCTCCTTGGAAAGGATACTGTCAAGGTAAGTGAATTTTTCTACAATTCTCAAAACTCCATTTGCTGTAATCAGTGGTTCTACATATGGATGGTGTGGTGCTGTCTGATAGATCACCTGTGTTTTCTTGGTGGTGTTATACCAAAATTAGTGTAAGCATCAGAGAATTGATCCATACTTGGTTGCATCTTAGCTTTAGATGCTGCATTGAGGGCACAGTCATCTGCAAACAGAAAATTATGCATCAACATTCCCTACACTTTGGTCTTGGCTTGTAACCTTTTCAAGTTGAAGAATTTGCCATCAGTGTAGTAGCTGACCTTGAGGCCATATTCATCCTCAGTGAAAGCATTGGATAATATGGTTGAAAGCATCATGCTAAAAAAGTATGGGAACAAGGAAACATTCTTGTTTCACTCCATTGGTGACTGGGAAAATCTCAAGAGTATTGTTCACTATTGAGAACCTGGGCATGCATGCCATCATGGAACTGATGTACAATATTGATGAACTTCTCTGGGCAATCAAATTTGGACGTAATTGTCCATAAACTCTCATGACTGACAGTACCAAAGGCCTTGGTCAGATCCAACAAACCTCTGTTCTGTTCCTGGTATTTTTCCTGGAATTGTCGGGCAGCCTATTGACTGTTCCTCAACCCTCTCTGGAACCACACTGGCTCTCAGGCAGGTGACCATCTTCCAGGTGAAAGATCAGCCTTTTGAGAATCTTATCAGCAATGCCTAATAGAGGAATACTCCTGTGATTGTCACAGGACAATCTATTTCCTGTACCTTTATAGCCATGGACTATGGGAGGCATCTTTGAATTCTTGGGGGATATAACCTCTTCATGCTATATAACCTGGAAAATTTCGGTCAGCTTCTGGATGCGCAATGGATCCTCCACCTTGTAGATCTCAGCTGGAATAGAATTAGCACCAGGTGCTTTGCTACTTGAAAGGAACTTTACTGGCATTCAAAATATCTTCAGTTGGCACTTCAGCTCAAAACTGATTGACTTCAACTTGAGGTAAATGGTCAATGGTTTCTGCATTGATTGATGATGTTCTGTTAAGAACACTGGAAGTGTTAAGCTTGTCTCTCTCTAGGATTATATCCCTATCGTTAATCAATGTGGATCCATCAACACTGAGTAGTTGAGATGCACCATTTGTCTTTGGCCCATAAACAGCCTACAGGGCCCCATAATAGTTATTTATGATCAAGGTTTTTTCTCTTTTGCATATCCATTTATTTAATTGTTTAAAACCTATTTCTTGGCTGTTAATTTTATGTTGGAATTGGACCTTAGTCCTAAGGTATGGGGATACTGTGTTTAGGTTTTTCATGCTTTTGTTTTCTAAGCTCTATCTTGGGAGCCTTTGACCTTTTCATTCTTTGAATGTTCCCTAATCCAAAGTCAGGAGTGGTCACTGCTCTTCTTGTTCATACCTTGATATATGAGTGACCTCAGATCTTCCTTTCCAACTTTGTGCCATGACCTGGGCCTCCAGCAGTGAAATACTTATCCTTTTGGCCCTGTGGCTTCAAGCTGCAACTTACTCCCTCTGCCCTGGAGCCAAAACCAAGGTTTTGTTAAGTGACCACAGCCAGTGGGAACTCCATCCCTCTGCAGCAATACTCACCAGTTGATTGCTCCTTCTCATCCACAGCCACAGCCTGGGACAGTATACCTCTACCAACACAGCTGCTCCCACTATTATTGTTTGTTGCCTGGAGATATCTGTACTTCAATCAGGTCAGACCACCAATTCAGGAGTTCAGTTTTTCCTATTGTCTTCCCAAATTGTCTTACAACTGAACATCTGCTTTTTACCCAGACTTTTATTATTCTGCTGCTTTAAAGTTCACTTTGAGATATCATTTTAAATTATATGTGGGGGAATTTGTGAGAGCCAGATATTTTCATTCCTTATTCTGCCATCTTCCCAGAATCCTTCCAGTTTTTAAGATACTTTAAGACTAAAAGTTGTAGAATTGTTGATTTGCATAGGTGTAGGGAGCAAGCTAATTAGGAATTTTTTTTGACTTCTTAAAGATTTTTATTTATTTTGAGTTTTATAATTTTACCCCTATTCTTGCCCCCCCCATAGAAGGCAATTTGCCAATCTTTACATTGTTTCTGTGGTATACATTGATCCATATTGAATGTGATGAGAGAGAAGTCATAACCTTAAGGAAGAAACATAAAGGATAAGAGATAGCAAGATCAGACAATAAGATATCAGTTGTTTTTTTCAAAATTAAAGTTAATAGTCCTTGGTCTTTGTTCAAACTCCACAGTTTTTTCTCTGGATACAGTTGGTATTCTCCATTGCAGACAGCTCCAAATTGTCCCTGATTGTTGCACTAATGGAATGAGTGAGTCCATCAAGGTTGATCATTGCCTCCATGTAGATGTTAGGGTGTATAGTGTTTTTCTGGTTCTGCTCATCTCACTAATTAGGAGTTTCTTATCCAAAAAAGTCACAGATTTGGACTAGAAATATACCCTGATATATCATATCATCATAAATCTAGAGTTGGAAGAGTCTGCTTTGAACATCTATTTCAACCTGTTCATTGGAAAGATGAGGAAATAGAAATCCAGAGAATTTATTTGTTGAATTGGATACAGCTTATTATTTATGTATATGCTTCCTCCTCTGATTTATTGGGAAGGCAGAGACTTTTCATTTTTGTCTTTTTATTTCTAGAATTTTGCAGAAAACCGGAAACCTGCAGATACCTTTGCAGAATACTATCAAGTACTTGGTGCTTAATAATATCTTGGTGATTCATCTTTTGATTTATTTTATATCCTTACTGCCTTACAGAAGTTATTAATTATCTCATTTTCTTTATTGATTCTCTGAGGTTTTCTATGAAAACCTTCATGACCTTTTCATAGAAAGATAATTTTGTGTTTTTTCTTGACATTAGTTATGTCTTTAACTTATTTCTCTTGTCTTACTGGTCTTGCTAATAATAATCTCTAGTACTGTCAAATATTAATTGGGAGAATGGGCATCTTTGCTTTATACCAGTATTTATTGAAAATGCTTTGAGTATTTCCCAATCTAAGTAATACTGTATTTTTGGTTTGAGAGATTTTAAAAAATATTTAACCTTTCTATTTTTAATTTTTATAGATCTTTTTTCTAAGCCTCAGTGAGAATTATGTTTTTTGTCAAAGACTTTTTTGTATCTCTTGATAGAGAATCATGTGATTTAAGTTATTTTTGTTTTTTAATAAGACTTTTAATTGGTTTTCTAATCCTGAAGAATCTTTGTATTCCTGTTACAAATCCAGATTTGATCATAGTAAATAACTTTTTTTTTTTTTTTTTAGATTTTTCAAGGCAATGGGGTTAAGTGGCTTGCCCAAGGCCACATGGCTAGGTAATTATTAAGTGTCTGAGACCAGATTTGAACCCAGGTGCTCTTGACTCCAAGGCTGGTGCTCTATTCGCTGTGCCACCTAGCCGCCCCTAAATAACTTTTTGATTATATTACTTTAGCCTTTTTGTTGGGGTATTATTAAAAATTTTTGCAAAAATCTTCATTATTGATGATATGGTCTTTTACTTTATTGTTATCTTTTCTATTTTGAGTTAATGGAGTATACCTATAGCATATAAGAAGTTTGGTAATATATTCTGTCTGAATTTTTTGAGAATAATTTGTGTAATAGATATTAATTGCCTTTTATATTTCTGAATTGATATTCCTTTATGATTTCTCCAGTTTAATTTTCTATACTTGGATTTAATATAATCCCCAAATATTAATTTGAGGATTTTATTTTGTAGATAATCTTCTATTTCTTTTAGATTCTTTTTCCTAGCATCTAATTATATAAAATAGTTTTTAATTCTTTTTTGCCTGTGATTTCATTGTTTGTCTTATTTTGCTTGTTTATCCATTTTCTTTTAAAAGTCAAGTTTGCTAAAGATTTATTGTTTGTTAATCAGTTTCTGGTTTTGTTTACCATTTTCTTTAATCTTATTTCCCTTTTTGTATATTTTTGCTTTACTTCTCAAAATTTTCTATTGGGATTTTTTTGATTTACTTTTTTGTTTGTTTTTTGCAAGGCAATGGGGTTAAGTGGCTTGCCCAAGGTCACACAGCTAGGCAATTATTAAGTGTCTGAAGTTGGATTTGAACTCAGGTACTCCTGACTCCAGGGCCAGTGCTGTATCCACTGCGCCACTTATCTGCCCCCATTGGGATTTTTTGGGTTAATTTTCTAGTTTTTAAAAATGCATACTCAATTCATTAATACTATTTTAATACATGTTTCCAGAGTTATTTTTTTTCCTCTTAGAACTGCTTTAGCTACATTCCATCTAATATGGTATGTCATCTTTTTCCATTCCCTTCCACTAGCTGTTTCTATGATTTTTTTTCTATGCAGCTCTGATCTCTTCATCAGGAATGCTTGGAAGTCTTCCATTTCATCAAAGATCAATTTTTCCCCTCATAGGATTATATTGAATTTCACTGGTAAGTTGTTGTTGAATGTTAAGTCTATACTTCTGAAATATTATATTCTAAGCTCCCCACTTCTAAATAGTAGTGCCAAGTTATATGCGATTCTCACTGGTTCTTTATACTTGAATTTTTTCTGATTGCTTTGCAGTATTTTTTTTTTATCTGGAAATTGGATTTTGGCTTCTGTTCTGGAAGTTTTTGATTTACTTTTCTTTTAGGAGATGACTAGAAGATTCTTTCTATTTCTACTTTACCCTCTGGTTCTCAGAGATCTGGACAATTTTGAGATTTCTTGAAATAGGATGTCTCTTCTTCTAGATTCTGACCTTTATGTACTACAATGATTCTTAAAATTGTTCTCTTTGAACTATTTTCCAGGTCTATTGTTTTTTGTTTTGCAATACTTTGTTTTCTTCTATTTTTCAATGGTTTGATTTTGTTTCAATATTTTTTATTGTCTTATGGAATCATTGTCTTTTATTGGATCCATTCTAATTTTCAGGCAATTTGTTAGCTAGGCAAAGTTTTGGAGCTTCTTGTGCCAAATGTCCCTCTGTATCTAAATGTCTCTAATATTTTCTTCTATAGTTCTTATTTCTTTTTTCATCTTTTTCCTTTAGTACTCTCATTTTGACGTTGATAAAAAATTTTAAAACCTTTGATTTATAATTGAATTTTTGTCTAAGTTGTATTTTCTTTTGAAACTTTCCTTGTATTTATTTTGAAATAATTCTCTTTTTCTGGACTTGTGTCTTGAATCATCCCTAATATCATAATACCTATCTTCTCATTCTTCCATACTTTCTCCTGACTTAATACTTGAAGCAGAGTTGCTGCTTTCTTACAGATAGCATTGTGTTGTTCCAAAATCTTGCATCTGCAAGCTTTTAAATGTTCCTGGAGTGGTCTGATCCAGGGCAAAGAATGATTGCTACCTACTGTGGTCTGACTTCTTCAAGTCCCTGACCTGGGTTTGAGTTTGAGCAACAGTAGATTGCTTCTGCTCTGAACTCTTATCAGCCAGTGGGAATCTCTCCTGTTTCAGAGTGCCAGAGCTCCAGGCCTCCCTTTGGTCTGGGATTCCTGTCCTTGTTGTTGTTTTCATGTTTCAGCCTGGAAGCTGGAAGGAAAACTCTGCTTCTAGGATCTGAGCTACATCACTGATGTTTGCTTCTGGATGTGATTCTTGCTTAGTACACAGGTTAGGTGTGGCCACAGAATGCTATCTCAGGGTGTATTTTTTTCCTCAGTTCACCCTGTATCTCTAAATCAGGATGGAAGCAAGAGACATAACTACCTTTTGATACTTTTCCCCCCACACCCTGCAAATGGTACATAATATGGGTTTGGGACCTTGTGTCCAGGGCCTTTTCCTAATCTAGTGTCAACTTCTTAGCTGTCTTTCTATGATGACCTTTGCTGTGATCTATGCTGGACAAACGACTCACTATTATTTTTTCTTAGATTTGCCCATCAGAATTTGATCTGGGACATTATCTATATTTTGAGGGTTTTTATTTTAGGTTGGATGTTGAAAGGTAGAGCTGGCAAGGTGATGGGTGTTCATTGGTCTGCTTTCTACTACTCTGCATACATTTTGAAGATTATTCTCAGATCTGATATTTTCAGCAAGAATGTTTGAAAGTCCAGTATTCTATAGTTAAGATCCATTCCCTCCCATTAATCTCTTTCTCACACCCCCTCCACCCCAACAAGTTTAGACTTATGCAGATTTTTAATATGTAAGATCTAATTATAAGCCTTTTGGAAAATATTATTTTAATATTTTCTCTATATTAGTTGCTGAATAAATCAACTGGTTCCTAAGTAATACTTTTTTTTTTTTAACCTAGGAACTTTCAATTCAGGTTGTAGCATTCTTGAACTCGGGTCCTCTTGACTCCAGGGCTGGTGTTTTATCCACTGCTCCACCTAGTTGCCTCTGGTTGTAACATTCTTGAGTGTTTTTACTTTGGAGTTTTGAGACATGTCTAGTGGATTTTTATTTTCACCTTTTCTTGTTAATAATAGCTCTGGGACAATTTCTTTTAGGTTTTTCCCAATATACAATATTCAGACTTTATGTTTGGTCACAGATTTCAGGAAATTTATTGATTCTTAAATAGTTCCCTTATACTTGTTTTTGATTCTTTCTTCATTTCCTTCTGAGTTTTCAGCCCTTTCATTGTTGTATTATTTCTTTTGGAATAATTGGAATAATTGACTGACTAATTTTTGTTCTGTTCTATTTTCCTGGAATTCTACTATTGTTTGGGTAACCTTTTGTTCTAGCTAGTTATTCTTCTTCCAGTTTTTATCTTGTGTGCTAATTTTATTTTTTAAAATCCTGCTTCATTTTTCCCAGCTATTCTCAGTGTCTTAGTGATTAGTCACATTTATGTTTGTGGCAGCATGACAACTCTTTTGGGGTCATCTTTTAGGCTTCTCTTAAACCATGCTATTGTTTCATTGTATTTAGAATTTTCTTTTGTTGATTTGTATTTTATGACTAAAGTGTGATCCAGCTTCTCCCTTGCCTATACTTTTGGATAGGTTGGTAGAATATAGTTTGGGGGGGTTGGGTGGTTTTATTGGTTCCCAACCTCTACCATAATTCCTGACATATGCCTTCCTCAGTGCGTGGCTCAGTGTGGGGTTTTTGGCTATGGCTGTATCTCGGATCAGGGTTTTGCATAATTCCTAACTGACTTCATTCTCAATTATGTCCCTGACAGACCCTAACCAGATTTGGAATCATGTTGGCTACAGGCTTCCTGACTTCTGCCTTATTGGAGTCTATTCTGTACTGTTTCCACTCTGACCTCAATCTCTAACTTCCCTGCCCCTACCCACCCAATCTAGTTTAGGGACTGTTTGAGTACTGAGAGTATTCTGTCTCATTCAGTGGCTCTGGTAAGAGTTCTGGCTTCAAGTCTTGGGGATGGCCCTGGCTAGGTGTTGCACTGGCCCTCTTTTTCTGTTCTGGCTATGAAAGGATTCTAGCCTTTTTGAAATTTTCTTCCATGCTCACATTCCTTTCACTGGTCCTATCTTCTGCCATGACCCTAATGAGCACTGACTTCAGTGCTCTTCTTGGGGTACCTCAAAATTTACACTCTAGCACTTTTCTTCTTGCAGAGTGACCTATTTGAAGACAGTTCTATTTCTTCTTGTGCTCACAAGTCAGTCAAGATCCTGTTGGTCCTGGGATCCACTTATAGAATTTGTCCTAGTTTCTGTCTCCACTGCTAAGCACCTACAGGTTTTTGACTATCTGCAGTCCAGGTAAGGATAGAAGAGTTATTGACCTTTCCTGTTGGTTTTCTTGATCATTGTTCCATCTGGTGCCTTTTTAGTTCTCTGCTGAGGAATTTATGGGAGGGTTGGGCTCATTAACCACTTAGTTTGATTATTGCATTAGTCTTTTAAGTTTCTCTACTTCAGATCTTTTCTCTTTCTAGTCTCTCACATCTGCCCTATTTATTTTCTTTGTGCATAGATTTGATTATGACATGTGTGCTCAGAATCCTTTAATGCTTCCCTATTGCCTTCTGAATAAAGTTTAGACTCAGGCTGGCAATTAGGTCTTTCACACTTTTATGCCACCCATACTATTATTTTGTTCAGTCCTGGCATCTCCATGCAACTTGTTAACTTACAACCCCCTGTATAAATCCTGTTCTTTCTTGCTTCTACTATCTCATCTCAAACTTTGTGCTGGAAATATCTCTTTCCTCCATCTCACCTTTTGAATTCCTATGCATACTTTAAACCCTAGCTCAAATGACATTTCTTTCATGAAGTCTCTTTGTTCTCTACTTTTGGAAATTCCACATCCCCCCCCCCCCCCCCCGCAAGACCTCATACAATATTTTGGACCTGTATTACATATCTATAATACTATCTTTTGTATTATAGATACTTGTGTATTTTTCTAGCTAAGTGCCATAAGGACAGGTTTGGTATCTTATTTACCTTTTTGTGTACACACACATACACAGGGTGTGTGTAAATCTATATGTCTGTCTATCTGTCTATACCTACCTCTACCTATATATCCCCTCAAGGCCTAGCACATTGCTCTGCAGTCTCATAATAATATAACAACACTTCTGGGACCCATTTATTTCTAAAGTGAAAGGATGATGATATGTAAGATCCTTTAGAGGCAGCATAGTACTATGGAAGTGTGCTGAATTTGAGTTTGAGGACCTGGGTTTGAATCCTAGTATTTCTACTTTTTAGTTATGTGACCTTGGGCAAATAGCTGAATTCTCTGTGTTTTCATTTCCTGATCTGCAAAATTAGGGATTGGAGTAGTTGTCTGATTCTGTAAACTTTTGACCCTATTAACCTTTCACTTCTAAAAGTACTGTAATTGTTTTATTGTTTTAGCTGAATACATGTTGAAGATGAATGTTCCTTTTTGTGATTTATAAATACTTAAAAATATTTATTTCTATTTTCTGTTTGTATATAACCTTACTTTTCAATTCTTTTTTCCCTTCTCTTTTTTTATTTGCTCAATTGTATTTTTAAAGTTGTTTTCTTTTTCCATTTGCCCAATTCTATTTTTTAAAGTTGTTTTTGTTTATCCATTTGTCCAATCTTATTTTTAAAGGAGTTGTTTTAAGTCAGTTTTTATGTTTCCTTTTCCAAGCTGAAGACTTTGACTCTCCTTTGCATACATCTCATTTCTTTTACCACTTTTTCTACTTGATTTTTGAAATCCTTTTTGATCTCTTCTAAGAGGATTTTTTGGGCTTGAGACAATTTGTATTCTGCTCTGGGGCTTCACATCATAGAACTTTTTCCAATGTCCTCTTGTGAGATAGTGTTTTGATATTCCTTATCACTATAGTAGCTTTCTATGGTTAGGGCTTTCTTCTCTTTTTTACTCATGTTTGGCCTTTTTTGTGGTTTTTAAAGTTGAACTGTGCTCCTGGGCCATAGGGGTATATTGTCTGAAGTTTCCTGGACTTGGGATTGGAGGCCTGCTCATTGACTTTCTATGTTCTGGGCCCTCAGATGTTAGTGACTTTCCCATGATGCTGTGGGTACCCCATGCTGGGGTTCTTGTGCTTGCAATTTGCCTTCTATTCTGGGCCTAGAGGCGCCTCAGTTGGCATGCTGTGTCACTGGCCTGCAGAACTGGGACCTAGGAGCCTTTTGTTGACATTCCTGTACCTGCCTGCTCTGGACCACATTTCCTCTGCACCTGAGCCAGACAGACCTTTCTGAAGTCCCTCCAAGATATCTTAAGTTAGAAAATTGGGCCACTCTTGCCTTTTAAAAAATTTATTTATTTTTGGATTTTACAATTTCCCCCTAATCTCACTTCTTCCCCCACCCCAGAAGGCAGTCTGATAGTCTTTACATTGTTTCCATGGTAAATGTTGATCCAAATTGAATGTGTTGAGAGCAAATCATATCCTTAAGGAAAAAATAAAGTATAAGAGATAGCAAAATTACATAATAAGATAACCAAGTTTTTTTAAAATTAGAGGTAATAGTCTTTGGTCTTTGTTCAAACTCCACAATTCTTCCTCTGAATTACAGATAGCATTCTCCATTGCAGATACCCCCAAATTGTCCCTGATTGTTGTACTGGTTAAATGAGCAAGTCCATTAAGACTGATCATCCACCCCATATTGCTGTTATGGTGTACAATGTTCTTCTGGTTCTGCTCATCTTGATCAGCATCAGTCCATGTAAATCCTTTCAGGCTTCTCTGAATTCCCATCCGTCTGGTTTCTAATAGAACAATAGTGTCCATAACATACTTACACTACAATTTGTTGCCTTTCCCCAACTTATGGACACTCACTTGATTCTTTGCTACCATAAACAGAGCTGCTATGAATATTTTTGTACAAGTGGTATTTTTACCCTTTTTCATGATCTCTTCCCACTCTTGTCTTTTTGTGCGTTCTATCACCCCAGAATCTGTTTAGAGGCTTGATTACCATTGTTTCTAAGGGAAGCTTGGGAGAGCCCAGAGAAGTTCTCTCTACCATCTTGACTCTGCTGCCCTCTCCCATTGCTTCCTGAGAGAGAGAGAGAGAGAGAGAGATTCAGATTATCAAAGGAACCTGATAATTCTACTCTCATAGTTATTTCCTAAACTCTCCAAAGAAAGGAGGGAGAGGTAGCTTTATTTTGTTTTTCCATTGCTTATTTGATTTGTAGTTCTGTATATTGGCTTATAATTTTTTTCTTGAAGCATTTAGGAAGGTGTATTAGATTATAGTTTTCAATTTTTAAACTATTCCAATGAAAATTAATATTGATTCTGAGTTTTTTGTTTGTTGGTTTCATTTATATGATTATTGTCCATTATTCATATTGATTTTAGTCATTGTATGTGTTGCTTTATGATTTATGCTTCTGATAAAATTTATCACTTGGATAAAATTGGAGAATATATATATATATATATATATTTTTTTTTTAGGTTTTTGCAAGGCAATAGGGTTAAGTGGCTTGCCCAAGGCCCCACAGCTAGATAATTATTAAGTGTCTCTGGCCAGATTTGAACTCAGGTACTCCTGACTCCAGGATCGGTGTTCTAACCACTGCGCCACCTAGCCCCCCCCCATATTGGGTTCTTAATTTTTTTTATGCTGTTGCAAAATTTTGTTCCATCTTGTTATCAACTTAGGAGTTTTTATGTAAAGTAGACCTTGTGGATCCTCTCCCTCAGAAAATTAATCTTTGTAATAATTCATAAATATAATGATGTTGAATGTTGTGAGATGAGATATATTTATCTCCAAAAAAATTTCTTGTCCAAAATTAAATTGAAATTAGTATTTAAAACAAAAATTTTTATGTCATAATAATTTTTCATGGCTACACCTATTTTGTTTCATAAAGTTTGGACATTATAATTATTTTAAAGCTGGTTGTGATAGTAAGGTTCCTCAGAAGCAGGAAAAATCACCTAACTCTTTAGATCATCCCTGGTGTATAAAACAGTCAACATTCATTAATTCTTGCTTAATGATGATTAATATTATAATCTCTCCTTTTTTATTCTTAGTACTTCATGATTCTTGCCTCACTAATTCTAACTTGTGCTGTTAGTGGTGGACTAGTTGATCCTCCCATATGGCTATATTGAAAAAGAGTCTAGCAGTAACAATCACATGGCTTAAATTTGTGGACTAGCACCATCTACTGGTGATGAGGAACAATAACTTATTATCACTTTGGAAGTGTTTTTATTTATGATGTTTTATACTTTTAAAATTAAATTTCTGAAAAATATTAAGAATGTTTCAGTGTTGTACATGCTAACTACTTTACTTTTATGACTTTATCATTTTCTGATTAGTTTGTCACACCATTTCTAGTCTTTCAGCTTCCTTACTGCCGTTGGATTAAATGTATTACGGACCTATCATTCTATAATTGCCTCATAATGAAGGATGGAAATATTTAAAGAAACTATTGTTATAATCACTTCTACTATTATTGATAGTAAAAACTGTTAGACTTTCATGTTATTTATAATTATTATTATTGATAATTTACCTGAGTAGGATTTTCATGTTAAACTTTTTTGACTGATTCATGGAGGATTAGGATGCAGAGATAGAGAGAACTCTCAGATTAGGAAGCCTCTTCTACCAGTGCAGAGTAACACCTTTGCAGCTCATACTCTTAGAAAGCCTCACACAGCCAGAATGGTTTAGAGGTGAAAAATCTGAATTAATGACATTATTTGCAGAAACAATTGAGTGGAATTCGTAAAGTTAAAAAATTTGTAAAAAAAAATCTTAGAAAAGTAATTCTTAAAGAAAAGAGCTTGCAATTATGAGATATTTTATATTCCCTTTTAGCTCTAAGATTTGATTAATCAAATTCAGTGTGGTTAGTTCTGGGACCTTCTTCCAACCTGATTCTTAGTGTTAACTGTAACATCTTTTTTTTTTAGGGCTTTTTTTTTCATGGCAAATGGGGTTAAGTGACTTGCCCAAGGCCACACAGCTAGGTAATTATTAAGTGTCTGAGACCGGATTTGAACCCAGGTACTCCTGACTCCAGGGCCGGTGCTTTATCCACTGCACCACCTAGCCGACCCTAACTATAACATCTTACAACTTAAGCTTGCCATGCCCTTTCTTCACTTTGTGCCATTAGTTTGACATCCATTTCTTTTCAACTTCTATCACTTATCCTACCTGATGTTCATTCTTAAATGAGCCTTTGTTGTATGACTTACAAATAGCATGAAAATCAAAGAGACTTAAGGCAACAACCCCTTGTTTGTACTTGAAGAACTATAGTGAGAGAGAATCTACTGTGGTCTTCTAGGGTTGCCCTATTCAACTTTTGGATGATTCTAATAGTTATTATGTATTTCCTTACATGAAACCTCAGTTTTCTTTTTTTTGTAGTTTTTTTTTTTTATTGCTGGCTCTGCTCTTTGGGCTCAAGAAGGTTTTTGCAAGGCAGTGGGGTTAAGTGGCAAGGCCACACAGCTAGGTAATTATTAAGTGTCTGAGGTCAGATAGGAATTCAGGTACTCCTGACTCCAGGGCTGGTGCTCTATCCACTGCTCCACATCATATTCTTTCAAACATTTGAAGATAGCATTGTTCCCATCCTTGCCCCTTAAATCTTTTTTAGTCAATTCTCATGTGGCATGAACTCAGCATACTTTATCACCCATCTGTTTGTTGTTCTTTATATGATCTATTTATCAATGGTATTCTTAAAATGTGGCACTTCAGAGTTAGTGCAATATCCCAAAGGTGATCTGACCAAGAGAGAATATGTGGTTACATGCTTAAAGGTTTATTCACAAATTTTTAGATATCTGTTTGCTGCCCATGAGGTTGTTCTTGTTTACTCTTTGTTTTTGAAGAGGAACAGTGACATTACAAATGATGATTTGACTCATGGGTGAATTGAACTTAAGCACAAAGTTGTCATCCTCATTCTCTTCCAGAGTCATCAAAATCTAGTTGTAGAACAAAAGTCAAGATGACTGACAATGACTTGAGATACCATGGATGATTTTGGTGTCATTGATATCTGACCAAGCTCTAGCTCTCCACAGGGACTACTTCAGCCACCTTTCATGGCCATTTAAAAGCGCAAATTGTTTTCATCTTCCCCTTCCACCAGGAAAATCTTCACATGCTTGGAATAGATGTCCCTCAAATTCACTGATAAATTTGAGGTTTTGTAAGTTGCCCTCAATTTGGTTTCTGTGGTCTACTGAGACAGTTTACCAGAATGTCACTGCTGCACATGCTACAGTGTCTTGGAGCCACAGGTGAGAGAGAGTTGGATGAAGATGAAAACCAACAGACTTGGCAAAATATCTCAAGAAGTCCTAGTCCTGGAAAACATCATGAGATAATAAACTCCTAAAGTTTTGTTTAGGGAGCTGGTGGAAGGATTTGAGAAAGGAAATTGCAAGATGAAATGGAAATTTTTAGGAAAATTAATTTAATAGTGGTGAGCTGGATGGACCAGAGCAAAGGTAGGAAAACTAATTTTAACCTAAGAGGAAAAAGTATTGAATTTAAGATATTCTTCTTTGTGTGTGTGTGTGTGTGTGTGTGTTTACATACACATAAAAGTATACAAAATACTTGTAACATATAACAATAATAAACTTTCTTTTTCTATACTTCTTTTCTTCTACTATTATTCAACTTCATCATTTCTATCTTCACTGTTGTCAGCTCTTTCCAACTCTAAGAAATTATCTTTATTTTCATTCATAGAATTTAAAATGTCATGTGCACCTTTTGCTCTGAAATGAGATTTCCTTCATTCCATGGTATCTTTACTTAATTATGAAGCAATTTTCCTTTTTCCTCCACTAGATGGTTCTTATATATACGTTTTATTCATTCAAGATATGTGTTGAAAGCCATTGTGTTTTTCAATGGGGAGAATCCATAATATTTTAAAGTTGAACTGCCTAAGAGGAAAGAAATATAGTCCAGGTTCTGCCACTAACTAAAAATGGTGATTTACTGAAGTCTATATTTCAGGACTTTGCTTAACTGGAGAGAACATTTATATTTATTTGATCAATCAGCAAGTTTTTATTAAGCATTTACTATGTACCAGCCCCATACACACCCTTGTCATTACCCTATGGTGGTGGAGAGGCTTGCATAGCTCAATGAAAATATGAACTATACTGAGGGTGTAAAAGCTGGCTTGAAGCTTAACATTAAAAAATAAAACAAAAATAAAAACTCTTATCTTGGTAACAGATCCCATCACTTCTTGACAAATAGAGGGAGAAGAAATGGAAGCAGTGTGATTTTATATTCTTGATCTATCAAAAATCACTGCAGATGACTACTGCAACCATGAAATTAAAAGATGCTTGTTCCATGGAAGGAAGTTATGACAAATTTAGACAGCTTATTTAAAAGCAAGGACATAACTTTGCCAACTAAGGTCTATATAGTCAGTTTTGTTTTTTCAGTAGCAATGTATGACTGTGAGTGTGGGATTAAAAAGAAAACCGAGTACTTCAAAATCATTGCTTTTGAATTTTGATCTTGGAAAATTCCCTGGATAGCAAGGAGATTAAATCAACTAATGCTTAAAGAAATTAATTCTAGTTATACACAGAAGGTGAAATATTGACACTTAAATATTTTGATTGCATAATGAGAAGACAAAACTCATTGGAAAAGACCCTGATGTTGGGAAAGATTGAAGGCAAAAGGAAAAGGTTGTGGTAGAGTATGAAATGCATAGATAGTGTCATGAAAGCAATGAATATGAAGTTGGATAGACGTTTTCAGATGGAGGAGGATAGTGTGTGCTCTGGTTCATGGTATAACACATGTTAGCCACTGTGCTTAATTATGGGGATGCAAAGAAGTGTAATAAACTTTATTGTATTGATTTAATCTATCCAGGAGCAATTATTAATTCTCCAGTTATTTAGATTTGGCCTTGTTTGGTTGCTAGCATACAGAAATTCTGAATATTTATGTGGATTTATTTTATGTCTTACAACTGCTGAATTTAATTGTTTTAGCTTGTCTTTTACTTGAATGTCTAATTTCTCTTAAGTAACCTATCATATTATCATCAGTAGTGGCACTTTTATTTCTTCTTTGACTACATATATATTTCCTCAGTTTCTTTTTCTTGTCTTATTCTTATAGTTAGCATTTTTAGCACAATATTGAATAATAGTGATGATAATGGCCATTTTTAACTTTACAGTTTTATTTCGTCCCCATTAGAGAAAATAATGGCTCTTGGCTCTAGATGGGCACTACTTATCATATTGAGGAAAGCTACAGTTATTCCAATGCTTTCTTGTGTGTGTATGTGTTTGACAGAAATGGGTGGTGTATCTTGTCAAAAGCTTTTCTGAATCTGTTTACATGATTTTTTTCCTTTTTTTTTTTTCTTTGTTTCTGATGTGGTCAAATACCTTTCCTAATATTGAATCATTTCTGAATTCTTGGCATAAACCCAAACTTGTCATTGCAGTCAAAGATTAAAATCTTTGTCATATGTTGCTATCCTAATATTTTATTTAATATTTTCCTATCAGCATTCATTAGGGATTTCTAATTTTCTTTCTCTGTTTTGGCTTCCTAGATTAGATATCAAGACTATAGTTGTGCAATAAAATAAATTTGGTAAAATCTCTTTTCCAATTTTTTGAAACAGTTTCTGTATCTTTGGAATTCTTTATTCTTTAGGTGTTTGATATACTTATAACTCTTTCTGTATGGTTGAGAATTTTTAATTTTTTTTTAAATTGCATGTCTAAGTCATTGATCTGTTCTTTTTCTTTTTTTAATTGATGAAAATGTTTAAATATATACATTTTCCCCTAAGGACCAAATGTAAATGAATTTGAATTGAATGAAATTTTTGATTATTTTTATTTTTGACATTCCCATTCTTTAGGATTAAGTTATTTAGTTCCAAGTTAATTTGTAATTTTTGCTTCAAAGGTTCTTTATTGAATATTCTTGTTATTCATTTTGGTCAGTAAAAGAATCATTTAATATTTCTGCTTTTCTGCATTTGTTTTTGAGGTTTTTATCCCCAAGATAATGGTTGATTTTTGTGAAGATATCATTGACAGCTGCAGAATATTTATACTCCTTTATATTTCCATTTAATATCCTATAGACATCTATTCTTTCTAACTTTTTAAAAAGTCTATTCAAGTCCTTCATTTCTTTTTGTTTTTTGTTTAGTTTTATTTAGGTCTAAGGAACAATTTCATTCTCCCAGCATAATAGTTTTCTTATTCTTATTTTCTTATTTCATTTATTATTTTCTTATATATTTTTATATTACATATTTTTACATATTAGTTATTTTTATTTTTACCATTTAACTTTTTCTTTATGGATTTAGGTTCTATGATATATCATGCATATATATTTAGTATTGATAATTAATTCATTTCATCTAAATATAATTTTCTTCTTTATCTTCTGAGTCTATTTTGCTGTTGCTTTGTCTAAGATAATTGCCATCCTTACTTTTTTAAAATACTTCAGCAGAAGTTAGTAAATTTTTATTAAGTATCTAATATTAAGTGACAGACTGTTGAATGCTGAGAACACAAAAAAAAGGAAAAAGAGAGTTCTTAATGGGAGAGAGATTATGCAAACAACTGTGTGCAAACAAGCTATATTACCCCATTAGATATAACTCCTTGAAGACAGGGACTATTTTTCAGCTCTTTAGATATTCCCATCACTTAGTAGGCACTTAGAAAATGTTTATCAATTGATTGAATGCAGGATAAATAGAAAATAAAGAGAGAAAAATAAAGAGAGAAAAAAAGAGAGGAAGCACACAAATTAGTGACATTGGGAAGGCTTCCTGTAGAATGTGGAATTTTATCTCTGACTTGAGGAAACTTGGAGGTGTGGAGATGAAGGAGCATTCCAGGCATAGGGGAGAACCACTGAAAGAGCTTGGAGTCCAGAGATAGAATGTCTTGTTTTGAGGAATAGAATGGAGATCAGTATCAATGGATATAAGAATATAGGGAGGAGGGTGAAAGATGTAGGAAGACTGGGAAGTTAGAGAGGCACTATATTATAAAAGACAGGATTTTTTTAAATTAAAGATTTCATTTATTTTGAGTTTTACAATTTTTCCCCCAATCTTACTTCTCTCCCCCACCCCCCCAAGAAAGCAATTTGTCAGTCTTTACATTGTTTCCATGTTATACATTGATCCAAATTGAGTGTGATGAGAGAGAAATCATATCCTTAAGGAAGAAACATAAAGTATAAGAGATCACAAGATCAGACAATAAGATAACAATTTTTTTCTAAATTGAAGGGAATAGTCCTTTAACTTTGTTCAAACTCCATGGTTCTTTATCTGGATATAGATGGTATTCTCCATTGCAGACAGCCCCAAATTGTCCCTGATTGTTTCACTGATGAAATGAGCATGTTCATCAAGGTTGATCATCACCCCCATGTTGCTGTTAGGGTGTACAGTGTTTTTCTGGTTCTGCTTATTTCACTTAGCATCAGTTCATGCAAATCCCTCCAGGATTCCCTGAATTCCCATCCCTCCTGGTTTCTAATAGAACAATAGTGTTCCATGACATACATATACCACAATTTGCTAAGCCATTCCCCAATTGAAGGACATTTACTTGATTTCCAATTCTTTGCCACCGCAAACAGGGCTGCTATGAATATTTTTGTACAAGTGATGTTTTTACCCTTTTTCATCATCTCTTCAGGGTATAGACCCAGTAGTGGTATTTCTGGATCAAAAGGTGTGCACATTTTTGTTGCCCTTTGGGTGTAGTCCCAAATTTCTCTCCAGAAAGGTTGGATGAGTTCACAACTCCACCAACAATGTAATAGTGTCTCAGATTTCCCACAACCCTTCCAACAATGATCATTATCCTTTCTGGTCATATTGGCCAGTTTGAGAGGTGTGAGGTAGTACCTCAGAGAAGCTTTAATTTGCATTTCTCTAATAAGCAATGATTTAGAGCAATTTTTCATATGACTATGGATTGCTTTGATCTCCTCATCTGTAAATTGTCTTTCCATATCCTTTGACCATTTGCCAACTGGGGAATGGCTTTTTTTTTTTAAAAATATGACTCAGTTCTCTATATATTTTAGAAATGAGTGCTTTGCCAGAAATATTAGTTGTAAAGATTGTTTCCCAGTTTACTGCATTTCTTTTGATCTTGGTTACAGTGGCTTTGTTTGTGCAAAAGCTTTTTAATTTAATGTAATGAAGATCATCTGGTTTGTTTTTAGTGATATTCTCCATCTCTTCCTTAGTCATAAACTGCTTCCCTTTCCATAGATCTGATAGGTAAACTAGTCCTTGATCTTCTAATTTGCTTATAGTATTGTTTTTTATGAAAAGACAGAGGATTTTTAATTGACATTGATAGGGAATCACTACAGTTTGAGGATGGGAGTGTTGTGGTTAGACCTGTGCTTTAGGAAAATCATTTTGGTAGTTTGAATGTAGGATGAACTGGAGAGGAGACTTGTGATAGGCAGATCAATTAGTGGTCCATTGCAGTACTCTAGGCTTGAGAGGAGGAGCACCTATATCATGATGATATAAGTATTAGAGGAGAGAAGGCAGCATATTTGAGAGATATTGACAAACCTTTGCAGCAGATTAAATATGATAAATGAGAGAGAATAAGGAGTTGAAAATGTCACCTAGATGGTGATCCTGGGGATTGGGAGAATGGTGGTAGTTACACTTAACAGTAATAGGGAAGTTTAGAAGTGAGGAGGGTGTGGGGGCAAATTGTTCATCTTTTATTTTTGAAGACCTGTGGCTTCATGGCTGATAGCTTGACTTGCATATGAATTGGATTTTAGTCAGACAGAGTAGCACAGAATCTTCAACCTTACTCTTCCAGAGTCATCAAAGATCTGTGGCAAGACAAAAGTCAAGATGACTGGGGATGGCCTGGGATATAGTGGTTGACTTTGGCATCTTTGATGTCAGACTTAAGTTCTCAACTCTTTACAATGCCTACTTTTGGCCATCTTCTCATCCACTGGATTGTTCTCATCTGTCCATTCAACCCAGGCAAGTAGTTATTCCCCTAAGTCACAGACAGGTTTTGAGACCTATTGCTATCCTCAACCTGGTTTAGCCTATTTGCTGAGACATTTTATAGGAGTGTGGATGTTGTGGAGCCATAGGTGAGAGTTGGGTGAAGGTAGACACCGAAGATGAATGATCAGGCCTGAAACTGACTTGGCATTTTCATAGCTGGTTCTCCTTGAATACCTCATATAGAAGGGGAGAAAGAGGAGTGAGATATTTACATATTTCTTACCAACCTAAGAAATTATCATGCCCAGAACTTCCATGACCCCATGCTGAAATGAAGGATATAGCTCACTGACTTTACTTTATTTGCTAGAGAGTCATATCACTTTATGTTCTCATGTTTTTCATTTACCTATTTTATTGCCTCTTTTTACTGACTTCTGGAGGTGCCTTCCTCCCCCAGGACGAGATTCATATTAGTGTTCCCTTTTTTTGTGGCTAGGCATATATTTAGTCAGTTGTATTTGATGTTGATGATGGTGATAATGAAATTTATCTTTAAGCCACCAACAGTGCCCAGTATCTGGTTGACAGCAAATGACAAAAAATGGCATTGTACTGATTCAGATCCACTTCAGTCTTCCGAAGTAAGCCAAGGAGGCATAGATAAACAGAAGAATTGGGATGAAAAATAATGCTGTCCTGTACAGGGATGGGGTTATTATCTCTTTTTGTATATCTCAGAGCCCACACCAGTGACTTGAAAATAAGCTAGTATCCATGGATACCTTAGAATATTAGTTGTTAGAAGGAATCTTTTCCTTGTCATCTAGTCTTCCTATCCAATTCTTTCTAAGAATCCCTCATCCTACATCCCCAGTCATTCAGGGATTATACACTTCCTCTAATGGGAGCACATTCCACTTTTGGACAATTTTTGGATTTAGTTAGATGCTTCCTCTTTATTCTGGAGCCAGTATTTATCTCCATATAGTTTCTACCCTTAAGACCAATTAACCCTTCATATATTTAAAGGTAGTCATTTTGTTTCCATCTAAACTTTCATAGTTTTTTCAGAAGTCAACCAACATGCTTGTCTTCTCTTAGATGAACTCTTTATCTAATTCTATACAATCCAAGTCTTTTTTTCCTTAAATGCAGCACCCAGGACTGGACTTGCTAATTCAGATATGCTCTGACTAATAAAGAATATATGAAACTATCACTTAAGATGATATGTAAAATCCCCTTCTATCAATACAGCCTAACATTAAGAGGCAGGATAATGTAGTAGAGAGAAGATTGACTTTGGAGTCACTAAGATCTTGGCTCAAATTCTACTCTTGCACATAGTAAGTTCAGTTTGGATATTTGAACCTAAGATGTCAATAAGACTTTGTGATGACCAATAGGCAGTTCGAGATGTGAGACTGGAAGACAGCAGAGAGGTTAGTGCTGGATAAGTAGATTTGAGAATCATCAACCTAGATATGATATTTTAATCCAGGAGAACTGATAGTAAAGGCGTGAAAAAAAAGACTCAGGAGAGATCCCTGTAGGATATCCATAGTTAGTGGGAATGACCAAATGAACCATTCAACAAAAAAGACAGAGGAGTAGTCATATAAGTAGCAGGAGAACCAAAAGAGAATAGTGTCCCAAAAAATCTTGTGAGAAACAAGCATCAAGGAGAAAGTGATCAACTGTGTTAAAGGCTGCAGAGAGGTCAAGAAGGATGAGGAATGAGGAAAGACCATTGGATCTGACAGTTCTGAAGAAGAGCAGTTTCAGTTGTTAATGCATCAGCAACCATACTGTGAAGAATTAAGGAGAGACTGAGGAAAGAGGAATTGGGGACACCTATTGAAGATGGCCATTTTAATGAGTTTTAACTGCAAATGTCATGAGAAATATGGGATGATAGCAGACATAATATAGTTTAATGGAGGTTTTTGAAGATGAGTGAGACATGGGCATGTTGATAGGCAGTAAGGAAGAACCTAATAGATAGGAAATAATAAGGCTGAAAATAAGTGATAGAGAGGGGA
The DNA here is from genome assembly GCF_037893015.1 of Macrotis lagotis. NCBI lineage: Eukaryota > Metazoa > Chordata > Mammalia > Peramelemorphia > Peramelidae > Macrotis > Macrotis lagotis. The sequence goes on from NC_133665.1 coordinate 86,752,708, forward strand.
TGACAAAGGGAGCAATCTACTAAGATGGATGGAATGGGATCACTTTTACACATAAAGAAGTTGACTTTGGCAAGGAGAAAGAAAGGCATCTCTTCATGCAAGACAGATTTTTAAGGAATATACCAGAAATCATCTGAGTGAAGTGAGATAAAGTGGGGGGAGAAGAGGGAGTTCATGGCAAATGATCTTAATTTTTTCAGTAACATATGAGATAAGGTTCTCATTTGACAGGATGGAAGAAAGGAGGACCCATGGGATGTTTGAGGAATGATGAAAAGGTTTGGAAAAATGTTGTGGTGAGTAGGATAGCAATGTGGTTATTGCTATGTAAAAGGATTGCCTTAGCTGTTGGTTGTTGTCCTTCATTCTTGAAGAGGACCGAAATGATATCACTATGTTAGAGTCAAGTTACATACAGTGTGTCCGACTGTGACAGATCAGAAAAATATGAGTTCGAAATGCTCTACTAGAGGTCAGACACAAGTAGTCTATGTGAATATTTGGGGTAGATACTCTAAATTTGTGCATCTTATGTTTCTTTTGAGCTACTTCAATTCTACTTTGTTCATAGGGTACAGCATCTTATCTGATGAGGGTTAGCCATGCTAGGAGGTCCTGTGCCTTTGCCTCCTACATTGTACAATCAATTCTTAAGTTTTTGAGTGTGTCCTTGTTTTGCTTTTTTTCCCCCCCTCCCAAGTAAGTGCTTACACTGTGTGAATTCTCCATAGTCTTTTTGGCAAGGAGGCCTCAGTTCTCATTCTGCATGGTTGTATGATTATTGTCCACCTTCAGTCAGTAGCACATGCACAGGAGCAAAGGTGACGTAAGGGATTCTATTCCAATGCCTTATTTTAACTATGGATTCTATCTCAAATGTGTTACTTGGAAACCACGCATTTTTGAATTTTGATCTTTAAGCCATTTTACTGTCTCTGTACTCTTGAGTGTGTTCATCCCATTCTCATATTCATAGTAGTTATGATTGTTAAGTGTGTGTTTTCCTCCATCTTATTCTGTTATATAATTTTCTCCTTATTTCCCACTTGAACATTAAGTTTATTTAGCTTCTGATTAATCTTTCTTTTAATATTCTTCCTATTTACCTCCCATTCTTTCCTGGTTTCTTTCACGATAAATATATTTTAATACCCAATTCTTTGCATGTGCATATTCTTTCCTTTTAATCAATTTAGAGGAGAGTGAGGTACAAGTTTCACCTGCCCCCAGCTCCTTCCTCCTTGTAGATATTTTTATTTATGTACTCCATTTATTTGAGATAATTTCCCTCATTTTTTCCTCTCTCTCAGACTTTTTTTTAAAACTCCTGCTTTAACTGTTCTGGGAATTTTTGTGCTCCACTTGTGATTTTTCTTTGGGGCTTTGCTTAAATATGTTTTGGAGTCATTCTCTTTTTCTGAGTTTCTTTTTTTTTAAGGGTTGTTTTTTTTTTTTTTTTTGGCAAGGCAATGGGGGTTAAGTGACTTGCCCAAAGCCACACAGCTAGGTAATTCTTAAGTGTCTGAGGCCGGATTTGAACTCAGGAACTCCTGACTCCAGGGCCGGTGCTCTATCCACTGCGTCACCTAGCCGCCCCCTGAGTTTGTTTCTTAACTATTGTTATGATACTTTTTTTTTAATGGCTTATTCTTCCAGCCTAACTCTTGAGTTTGGGCTTTATCTTATATCTGGCCTCTGCTTGTTCCTGGGGAGGGAGGGGGCAATAATCAGGACTGAACTTTTGTTTTCTTGAATTCTTCTGCTGTCTTGTGATAATTGAATGTTACATTATTCCAGGATCTCAAGGACATCTCTGACTGGGGATCTATGAGCTCTCAATGTTCCCAAGGTGTCGTGAAGTCTGTTAAGTTCCCTCTTGGTTTGAGTTCTATCAATTTCTGACCCAGATTTGGGTCTGAGCAAGATCGCTTGTCCTTGGTTTATATTTTTCAGCAGACTGAAAATTATTAGCTCCTTGGGAGGTTCTACAGGTTCAGAGTGATTGAACTGCAGGATCCCCTTTTGTCTGGGACATTTCCCTGGATTAGTTTACTGATGCAGATTTTAGCTAGGGCTGAGTCCCTGTTGTGCTTTTGGGATTGGAGCTACATAGTAATTCTTGCTCTGAACTTGTTCTTGTTCAGAATATAGTTAGGATTCTTGACTGATTCACTACCTACTTCAGATCCCTCCTTAATCCTAGGAACTCAGTAGTGACATTGTTGCTAGAAAGGACTTGTCCTACATCCTTGGCTACTAGTTCAGGACCTCCTTCTGCACCAGAATGAGCTGCACACTCACTCCCTGGGTACTGAAATGCTCTGCTCAGCCTCATGCTCCTGGCTGGATCTCACCCCAGTTGCTATCCCCCTAAGCTGACCTGACCTGACAAAATGATCACTGATTTTTTTTCTCCTCAGATTTTGTCCAGTGCCTTTTCTGGGTTGTCTTTGTGTAGGAGTTGTGGTGGAGACCTGGGTTTGCTACTACTCTTCCACCTTAGTTTCCTCCCCTATAATTTATAATTCATAGAGGAAAGGAACCATGTTTTATATTTTTTTTATCTTTTTCATTGCCTAGCATAGCACATGCATAGATTTTGATTAGACATAAAATTTGTAGAAATTGAAAATTTACCATGTGATTGAATTTTTTTTTTGATGTTTACTAGCTGTGGTTGGCTATACAACTATTATATTACTGTTGTTTTATGAATGTTTGAATACTTTTTTGGGTAGATTCCCCCCTCTATAGGCTTCTTGAAGGTAAGTCCCATGTCCCCATTTATGTTGTATTTACAAATAGATGTCAAGTGTAGTGCTTTACCATAATGGGCACTCAATAAATGTTGCTTGATGATGACATGTTGTATTTTTATTTTTCTTCTGCTTCTTTCCCCATTCACATGTAAAAATATTTAAAATTTTCTTTCAGGTATATTGTATTTTATTGCCCATATGACATAGTTTGCGAGTTATATGGTTTCCTGCCTATTCAGCTCCTGGTTGCATCAATGAAGGAAATGACCAGAACTTGGAAAATCGTAGGTGGGATCACATATGCTAGTAGAAATTATACAAATGCCTGGCTGGTGTTGATAGCTGTTGGATGGGCCCGAGGTAATATTACAACATAAATTATTATCTAATAGATCAGAACTGTTGATTAGTCCTTTAATGGACTAATGGAATTATCTGCTCTATTAGTGGGAAAGTTTGGGGAATAAGACATTTTTGCTTTTAGATTTCCTTATTTCTCTATGGCCATGAAAGCATCATCTTATTTTGGATTTTGCCATACACAATTATTAAGAAACTGATTGTTGTATTAAAACTTTTAGGATTTATGTGATTAGGAATCCCCACAAAAAGCTTATTTATGACTCTGTGATAGATATAAAACCAATTGAAACAAGTAAACAAGTGGTGCAATAATTTGAAAATAATGCATTTAGAACCACTTGAAATTCTTGATTTCTTCTGTAAAATAAATTGTACTAGCCTTGTAAAATAGCATTTTCTTTTTGGGCTTTTCATTTTATTAGGAGTGGTGCCATTTCTCTGCTCAGGTACTTTGTAATTTCATTGCTATATTTTTGAGTTAAAATTAATTTAACACATTCTTCCAAATTCATATTAAGTGATTAAATATATATGAATGAATGAAAACAACTTAAAAATTTTCCATATTTTTAGAACATAGAAATAAAATTGAACATTGAAATAAAAAAACCAAGATTTTAGGGAAATTTTCTTTTGATCTGGACAATTCTTCTGGTCAGTTATAAAAACTCTATTTAGATTTGAGTTTATAACCCTGAATCTTCCTGGTATGGAATGTTAAAAACAAATGTTAGGGCAGTGAAAGTGTAAGGCTGCCTTTTTCTTAAGACCATAATATATTGGACAGTTTTGGATATTTTGTTATAATCTGAAAAGTATGGTAATTATATTTGAAATTTGTAGGATTTTTCAGCTGGAAGTTATTATAGGCTTAATCTTCCTTTGGTTCTGTTCAGTCATGTCAATAAACTACATCTAAATAACGTTACTTTCTGTGTTTTTAGGTGTTGGTGGTAATTTAATGCTAAGAATGGAGCAATTCCTAAGAGGGGATTGGAAACCTGAAACTAGCAAATTAGTGGAGATATCCTAGTAAGTTGGTTTTACTATAAGATCTTGTTATCGAAATCATTGAGTGTCATAGATATGAATTTGAGAAATCTAAACCTTTGAAATTTAAGTACTACAACCCTACAGCATTAGAAAATAGAATAAGAAGGCAACATGATATGACAGAAGCAACATTTCACTATGGAGTCAAAGTACCTAGATTCAGAACCTATCTCTGATATTTGCTATTTGTACAATCTCCCTGGGCTTCAGGTTTCTTACCTCCAGAATGGGAAGATTGAACTGGATGTCTTTTGAGGTCCCCCCCCCCCCCCAGTAATTTTAGGCCTGTGAAAAAAGATTTTTGATTTTTGAAAAAAAATTTTGAAGGCTTTATACAAAGATTTGTTAAAATAAAAACAAAATACTCCTTGCATTACAGTGGAGTTGGGAAGAATATTTTGTTACTAGATAGGAAACAAAGATGTTTAAGCTTTAGTGAGCTTAATGACAAGTTATCCAAGGAACCCTCTCAGTAGTTAAAACAAAATGGCAGTTGAATTTCATAGTGGACAATTATATTAATGTAACTGAAGAAAAATAACCCAAATTTTGTTTATAAAATAATGATGTTTGAGCAGTCACTTTGAACCCATTAAAGGGAATTTGGAGTCATTGTTATATGTTCTTAGAAGAGTTTGGCCCAAGGTGCTTCTGCAGACAAAAGGAGCAGTGGTTTGCATCATAAGAAAAATAGAAAAAAAGCAACTCAGATTTGTATAGCACTTTAAGATTTATAGGTGCTTTCATCAGAATAACTCTGTGAAGTAAGCATAATAAATTTTATTATCTTTGTTTTGCAAATGAGGAAATGGAGATTCAAGCAAGTTGTAAATGTCTGACTGGCATTTGATGCTTTATCTACTTTCACTTGCTGGCCCTATGCTTATATAAAACTATGATGTATCTGAAAATGAAGTTATGTATGTGGGAGCTTTACCCCAAGAATGAAAAAAGGTTCAGAGAAGGCAACCTATACAATAATCAAGATGTTAGAGGGCTTCAAATGAAAATAGTTGTAAAAATTAGGAATCTGCAATATAAAAAAATTATGAGAAGGTAAAAGATGGATGTTCATAAAATTTTTAAAAATTTGTAGACAGAGCAAATAATTAAACAGTATTAAAACCATTTGAGAGTTAGGGATTCCCTTGAAGCTTGAAAGAAGGTAGGACTAATTAAAAAATGCTACTTTTTGATAATGTTTACTATCCACACCATACGTATTATGTAAAGAGGTAGTTTAATAGGAAGAATAAAGTAATGTTAAAAAGACTGATAAAATTCATGAATAATACTTCTACAATGCATTATTGGGATGGGCTACTTAGGCTATAACTAAACTTTTGATTTATTTATTTTAGAAAACAGCCATATGCTTTGTGATAAAAATTTACATTTATATAAAACTTTAAAGAGTATTCAATACTTTCTCAGCAATGACCATTATCATTTGCATAGATGTAGAGTTATCCCCATTTTGCAGATCAAAGTTAAAATAACATGCCCAAGGTCAGAATATGTCTGAACTGGGATTTAAATCCCAGGTCTCCTAACATCAGGTTTAGTACTCTTTCTGACTAAATCATATAGTCTTATTTAAATGGGAGTTATCATCCTCCTCCTCCTCCTCCTCCTCCTTATTATTATTCTTATTTCACATTGTAATCTTTGATGTGTTATCAGAGCAGACTATTAAGTTCACTGGAATGGTGGTTTACTGGTATGGTATTTATATTATTTTTTAAGACATCATTGTAATTATTTTTATATTAATATTAAAATGTATGATCATACAACTTCATTTAACAGAAAAATCAGCATTTATTGAACATCAAAAATGGTAAAAATATTTTAACCATAATTTTATAATTCTGCACTTGCTGGTTCCATCTTGTTCCAAATAACTGAACCATTTATATATCTCTGGATATGTTTATTTTATATGTCATACTTCTTTTTAATGGCATTTATCATGTGATAGCATAAACTGTATTCTCAGAGTCCAATGTCATAAGAAAAAAGAAAAGTTGATATTATTCCTAAGAAATATTAAGGCTAATAGTATAATCTCTCTCTCTCTCTCTCTCTCTCTCTCTCTCTCTCTCTCAATATATATCTATCTCTATCTCTATCTCTATATCTGTATCTGTAGCTGTAGCTGTAGCTATATCTATATCTATGTTCCTATAATCTAGGTTGCCAAAAATGTATGTACTCAAGAATACAGTAATACAATATCAACTGTAATGTCAGCATGACCCACATTTTTAAGTATGTCCTTGGGAAGAAAAGGTGACAAAAAAGTTAGCTTGGCTATTTCAGAACTGCAAGTTTTCTTTCTATTGTCAGCAATTTAAAAAATATTTTGCTTTTTAGATTTTTTTATTTTGGGAATTGAAACATTAATTTTTGCCTTAATTTTATTTACTTAACTTAAGTGCACATTTGGGTTCCCCCCCCCATTAATTTTCAGTCTATTCTGTTAGATCTTCAAGATCATGATTATATGTACATATATAAATATAAATTTTTGAGAAATGGTGTGTTGATGTTTTTTTTAGTCAGAATGTCCTTGAACTATTTTGATTAACTTAGATAATTTTGGGTGGGGTCCCTTCTTGTTGAAAAGTAAAGTGTATGAACCTTTGTTATTTTTTACATTGAAACAAAAATATTATAGTTTGGAATTTTAATAAATACTCTTAGTTCTCTTTTGTTTCCCATGTCATATAGCTTTTTCATTGCTTTGAATTCAATTTACAACTCTGTAGATCAAGTAACTTTTCTTACTTTGTTTTTCAGATTGTAAATTAGGGATATTAATACACCATCAATGATGCTGTAAGGAATAACGATGTGGAGATATGTTGAAATTAATGAAGTTTTTCAAAAGAAAGACCTTTACTTTTTTTTATTTAACCTTTTTTTTTTTTTTGCCCAAGGCCACACAGCTAGGTAATTATTAAGTGTCTGAGGCCGGATTTGAACCCAGGTACTCCTGACTCCAGGGCCAGTGCTTTATCCACTGTGCCACCTAGCTGCCCCTGAAAGACATTATTTTCTTTTTTTTTTTTAGTTTTTTTAATTCTCATTTTGTACAAATGTTTTTTTACATTAATAAAATATTCTTGTTTACAAGTAAACAAAATATTCCTCCTTCCCCATGAATATAGATAGACTTGCTTGGGCGAAAAAAGTAAAGGGGAGAGAAAAAAATTAAAATAAAAATAATAATAGTAATAATTGTAGGTATGGCCAGGTGGCGCAATGGATGAAGCACCAGCCCTGGAGCCATGAGCGCCCGAGTCCACATCCAGCCTCGTAAACCCAACAATCACTCAGCCATGTGACATGCAAGCCACCCGATCCCCACTGCCCTGCAAAAACCAAAAAAAAGAAAGAAAAAGACCCAAAATAAAATAAAATAGTAATAATAGTAGGGGTGGCTGGGTGGCAGAGCATTGGCCCTTGAGCCAGGAGCACCTGGGTCCAAATCTGGCCCCAGACACCCAAAGATCACCCCTCTATGTGGCCCCAGGCAGGCCATCCAGCCCCACTTGCCCTGCACCCTCCCCCAAATAATCATAACAAAAAATGTGCTTGAGTCTTTGTTCCAAGACCAACAACTCTGTCATGGGTGGATCTCATTTTTTATGATAAGTCCATCACAAAAGTTATTTCCATATTTTTCCACCGTTGCCATTGCTGATCGCAACTCCCTCCTTTCTTATTTCTCCACTACCATGTACTCTATTTTCTCTCTCCTTTCACTCTGACTCTGCTGTAGGGTCTCTGAATGGTGCAGCAGACAGATCCCTGGTCCTGGGGCCAAGAGGCCCTGAGCCCCCATACCACCCCTTAGGCCCAGAATCCACCTGGCCCTGTGGTTCTGGGCAGGCCTTCCAATCCCAGCCCCTTGCAAGAAGTAAGAAAGAAAATGTGTTATATCTGGCCACTCTCCCCTCATGGTCCATTCTCTCCTCCTTTATTCACATCCCCACCCCTTCCCCCTGCTCCTTGCTCCTTCTTACTCCAGATGTCTATACCCCATTGAGTATATTTGCTGTTTCCTCTCCTAGCCATCTCTGATGAGAGCAAAGGTTCCCTCATTCCCCCTTGCCTCCCCACTTCCATATCATTGCAATAGCTCATTGTAATAAAAAGAAAATCTTATTATGTGAAATAGCTTGGACTATTTCCCCCTCTCCTTTTTCTTTCTCCCATTCCATTTCCCATTTTTTCTATTGACTCCATTTTTACACCATATTTTATCTTCGAATTCAGCTTTCTCCTGTGCTTCAACTATAAAAGCTCTCTCTACCTGCTCTATTAACTGAGAGGGTTCATATGAGTATTATCAGTGTCATTTTTCTATGCAGGAATACATGCAGTTCATCCTCATTAAGTCCCTCATATTTCCCCCTCTCCTCCAATCTCCATGCTTCACCTGAATCCTGTATCTGAAGATCAAACCTTCTGTTCAGCTCTGGTCTTTCCAAAAGGAACCTTTGAATTTCCCTTGGTTCATTGAAAGTCCATCTTTTTCCTTGGAAGAGGACATTCAGCCTTCCTGGGTAGTTCATTCTTGACTGCATTCTAAGCTCTTTTGCCTTCCGGTATATTATATTCCAAGCCCTACGAGCTTCCAATGTAGCTGCTGCTAAGTCCTGTGTGATCCTGACTGCAGCTCCACGATATTTGAACTGTGTCCTTCTGGCTGCTTGTAATATTTTCTCTTTGACTTAGGAGTTCTGGAACTTGGCTATAATATTCCTAGGGGTTGGTTTTTTGGGATCTCTTTCTCTGGGGGGATTGGTGGATTCTCTCCATTTCTATTTTGCCCTCTGCTTCTAGAATATCAGGGCAATTTTCCTGTAGTAATTCTTTGAAAATGATGTCAAGGCTCTTTTCCTGATCATGACTTTCAGGTATTCCAATAATTTTCAAATTATCTTTCCTAAGTCTGTTTTCCATGTCAGTTGTTTTTTCAATGAGATATTTCACATTTTCTTCTAATTTTTCATTTTTTTTTGTTTTGAAGTATTGATTCCTGATTTCTGGTAAATTCATCAATCTCCCTGAATTCTATTCTTTGTCTGAAGGATTTGTTCTCCTCGGAGAGTTTTCTTATCTCTTTTTGCATCTGGCCAATTTTGCTTTTTAAAGCATTCTTCTCCTCAATAACTTTTTGAACTGTTTTATCCATTTGACCTAAGCTGTTTTTTAGCATGCTATTTTCTTTAGCATTTTTTTGGATTTCCTTGACTAAACTGTTGACTTCATTTTCATGTTTTTCCTGCATCTCTCTCCTTTCTTTTCCCAGTTTTTCTCCCAACTCCCTCATTTGATTTTCAAAGTCTTTTTTGAGCTCTGTCATAACCTGAGCCCAATTTCTGTTTTTCTTGGAGTCTTTAGATGCAGGAGCTGTGCTTCTTCAGACTGAGTATTTTGATCCTTCTTGGGCTCATTTGCAAAATATTTCTCAATAGTCTTCCTTTTGTTTCTTTGCTTGCTCATTTTCCTGGCCTGGGCCTGGTTTGGGGGTTCTTCCTGAGCTTTTGGGGCACTCCCACAAGGGTCTCAGTGTATGAGGCTCTGTCCTCCCTCCTAGTCTGTGAATGACCATAAGCGCCCCCTCTGCCACGTGGCTGATGTTGGGGGGGAGCTGCTTTTCTATGGGGGGCCTAGACTGGGATCAGGATCTGAATGTGGTCAGAGCCCCAGAAACCTGTTCCAGGGGCAGAGGACAGAGCTCTGCAGTCTCTCTTCACTCCCCTCCCTCAGCTCAGTAGGCTCGTGCCCTGGGGGCTCCTGCTTAGAGGCTCTGCCTGCTTCTGTTTCCTGGATTAGGGCTGGGGAAAGACCATGCTGCTAGCTGTGTGCCCTGAGGGCTGGGCTCCAGTGCTCCCTCTGGCAGAGTTCCCCCACTGTTCCCCCACTTTGTGCCCGGTGCTCCTCGGGGTGCAGCTCAGGAGACTCCCCCGCTGCTGTGAGCTGAGACTCCCAGTGCCCTGGGGCTGCCTCCAGGAGGCTGAAGTTCTTTGGCCCTGGTGGGCCACCCCTCTGGCAGGCCGCCTCTCCGATCCCGGGGAGCAGAGCCTTTCTGCTCTTTTCCAGGTTACCTTGAGTAGGAGAACTGCCTCACTGGGTCCCTTTGTGGGTTCTGTCTCTCGAAAGTTTAGTTAGAGTCCTTAGCTGATGAATTTTTTCAGAGAGCTCCTAAGACTTGATCTCTTCTTGTCACCATCTTGGCTCCGCCCCAAGACATTATTTTCAATGTCTACTTTCAAATCTTTCTTCTCATGAACTCACAATCACTTTTATGATCTGCATTTAGTTTCTTTTAGAAACTCCTAACTTAGTCCTTACCATTTATTTAAATTCCCTGAACCCATATGCCTTAATCTTTCTACAAAATACCTCCTTGATCCCTTCTCATAAAATATTTTGGACTTCTGTCTTCAAGAAATGACTTTGCTGAATCCCACAATCCAGATTGGATTTGTAGGCTAGAACTAACTTTTGTTTGACTTAACATCTCAGTTTTCAATTACTGACAAAACAATTCTAGCTTTTAGTTTTGCAGAGTAACAAAGCATAGGGATAACAATGTTTATACAATGTGGTAATCTAGTATTTTTGGCAATTTTTTCTTATATATATATATTAAGTTTATTCTTAGTTGCAAATATGGATAAGTAATATTTTATTATAGTAGGATCATTAAAATTCTGTACAAATAATAAATAACAAGAAGATAATTCTGGGGCAGCTAGGTGGCGCAGTGTATAAAGCACTGGTCTTGGAGTCAGGAGTACCTGGGTTCAAATCTGGTCTCAAACACTTAATAATTACCTAGCTGTGTGGCTAGGTTAAAAAAAAAAAACCAAGATAATTCTGAAAATATTAAACTAGCTTTGTTTGATATTCCTGTGAATTCTTATCCATAAAGTAGTGATGATAACACTTGCACTCAATCTGGCTCACAGGATTATTGGGGGAAAAGGCTTGGTAAATTTTAATGTGTTATATAAATCCAAGTTCTGTCTGTGAGCTATTAGTCTGATTTCTCTGTTCTGAAGTTTTGCAATGCTTTCAAACTATGTCTTTAAAGTTGAGATGAATTTATGATCTAGATATTATATACTGATTTAAAAATAATTTTATTTTCAGCCCTGTGAAGATAACTCTGGTGGGGGCAGTTCTCTTCACATTACAACACATAGAGAAGCTACCGATTGCAAAGCATAATCTTATGTTCTGCTATACTTTTTTTATTGTAGTCACAAAGGTAAGCATTCATAATACTTTTCAATTAATTTTTACAAATCCTGAATCATTTGTTCTCTTTCTTAGGAGAATTACATGAAATTTAATTATCAGCAGTACTTTTTGTGGCTGAACCAGCCCAATAATACATGAAAGTAATAATTGTCATCATCATCATCCTGAATCAGTTGTTCTCTTTCTTAAGAGAATTACATGAAGTTTAAGCATCAGCAGTACTTTTTGTGGCTTAACCAGCCCAATAATAAATGAAAGTAATAATAATAATGATGATGGTGATGATGATGATGATGATGATTGTCCTTCATTTTCAAAGAAGACCATCATGCCATTAGGGAAGTGATGCCATGACAAGTATGTTAATTGGATTTGAGTGAGGGGATGCTGTGCTATGTCACCAGTCTCACTTTCTTCTCCAGAGCCATCTAGGTCCAATGGCCAGATATAAATCAGGATGACTGGACCTGGCCCTGGATGGGGCAATCAGGATTAATTAACTTGCCCAAGGTTACACATCTAGAAAGTGTCAGAGGTTGGATTTGAACTCCTGTCCTCTTGATTCAAAGATTAGTGCTCTATCTACTGCACCACCCAGCTAATAGTAAAATATAGACACCCACCAGCATAGTTATTGGTGTTTCATTCTTAAAGTGTTAGCTTCCTTTAATATCTTTCTTTGGGTGTCTTGAGACAGGTCAGGTCCACATTGACTAAAGTGGAAAGAGCAGTGGTGTCCAGGGCTGGGGAACAACACCATTCAAATATGTGTCATCTTTTGGAAAGAGAACTTGGGATTCCAGGAAATGGTTGGGGGTGGACCATTGGAACATTGTTTAATGCTCTCATTTATAGCTGATGAAACTCAAACTCAGATTTTCCAGATAGTAACTGAGCTGGGATTTGAAAGCAAATTCTTTCTCTCAGGATCCCTTAGTGCTGTCAACCTCCACACATTTTCTTGGGCTTCTTATCAGTATTACTGCTGCATCTCTCCAGTAGAATCTAATTTTCTAAAGGATAAGGACAGTTTTTGATTTCTTGTATCCCCAGAGCCTAGCACCATACCCTGCATGTGGTAGATACTTTAAAAAGCTTGTTAATCTAATTGAAAAACTAGTGCTTTTGTCCAGTTATTACTCTGCTTCTTTTGTAGATTAAATCACAAAACAGCATTGTTCTCCATCCTTCATTATCAGGGAGCATATTTTAGTGTACTAAGTGTAACTAAGAATAATTTCAGTTATATCTTAAATAGAAATGGTCTTTCTCATTTAAAAAAACACCTATGGGATCTTGAAAAATTGAAATGTTATAGTTTTTGGTAAGTAACAGTAGGGAACAATTGACATAAGACTTTTGTAATCTTTACACTGATGTGTTCTGTGACACAAATACTCTTCATACTTAAGGCATATCTAAGTGAACAGGGAAAATAAGGTCTCTCTGCTTCTCTTTCTTCCAATGATTCACATATCATTTAAATAAGTTTTCTTGATGCTTTCTGTTATATATCTCAAGCATTTTTGGATATACCTCTTAAGCAAAATGCACTAACAGGGAACACCACATCAGAAATTGTAGGTAATACTCCATCCCAGTAGTTTCTGCTTTTCTGGATGGCATCTTTCAGATACTTAGAAGAGGGAAATGTAATTTTTATGTGTTTTCCTTGTCATAGATTCTTACCTATATTATGTTTTTCTTATTTGTCTTTTACCAAAAATCTTTAATAGAAGAACATCTTCTTTTTTAAACAGTTTTGGGAGTCATCTGTTCATATTATCTTTTGTCATTCTTGGTCTCTGTTATATAGATTTATTATTTGTTCGTATTTAAATTATTTTTTAAAAATGAACAAAAATGTCTTTTATCTCCTTCCTACCCCCATTGAAAAAAGGAAAGCAAAACATAATCCCTGTAACACATATGCATAGCCAAGTAGAACTGTCATATTACCCATAGCCAAGAAAGATGTCAAATTCTTCATCATGAGTTCATCCATTATCTATTTAGAGGAGGGTAGCTTATCCTCATTGGTCCTTAAGAGAATCATGATTGATCATTATATTGATCAGAGTTCTTAATCTATAAAAATTATTTGTTTTTTTCCATTGCAGTCGATGTCATGTAAATTGTCTTTGTTGTTCTGCTCACTTCATTCTGAATTCACACAAGTCTTTCTAGATTTCTTTGAAACCATCCCCTTTTATCATTTTTTTAATGGCTCAATTTTTTCAGTCATTCAGTTGTGTCTAACTTTTTGTAACCTCTCTGGATCCATAGCATGCCAATGCTGTCTATGGAGTGTCAAAACTAGTAGAGTGTTTGCCATTTCCTTCCCCAGTGGATTAAGGCAAGCAGGTTAAGTGACTTGCCTAGGCTCACATAGTGTCTGAGGCTAGATTTGAACTCAAGTCTTCATGATTCTGGGCCTAATAACTATCTACTGAGTCATCTAAATGGCTTGTGTCACAACTATAGTATTCTATTCTGTACAGTGATTTATTCAGCCATTTCTCAATTGATGGGTGATTCTGATTCTTTGCTACAACAAAAAGAGCTGCTAAAATTGTTTTGTACATAAGAGCATATTCACCATTTCTTTGATAGGCTTTAGAGACAGCAAGAACTTTATCCAATCCTTTTGTTTTATGGATTCAGAAATGGAGGGCCTGGAAAGATGAATCATTTGGCTCAAGGATGCAGATAACAATGACAATTAAGCTTTGCTATGTTACAAACCTGCCACTCTTTCCACTGACCCATAGTGTGTCCAGCCTACCTTTCTTGAAGTCCTAGCAGGACATTCAAGTTGAGATACACTTTTGCTATTTAGACATGTAAGACTAAAGCTTTGGGGACTTAACTAGGGTTGTAGAAGGAGATCTCAGTCACCTGCTTAAAGGATAATGGGAATTAGGTAAAGGTATCAAGGATATTTGGCATGTTGAAGAGAAGATTAGGGAAAATGTGATAATTTTAAAGTATTTAAAGGAATGTCAGATGAAAGCAGAATTAATCATCTTCAGTCCCAGGAGGGCAGAACTAGAAGTGATGAATAGGAATTGGAGAAAGATGGAGGAGATGGAGAGAGATTAATGTAAGGGCAAACTGCCTTATAATTAGAACTATCTAAAAGTAAAATGGGCTGCTTCAATATTAGTGAGTTGCTTTTCATTATAGGTTTCTCAGTCATCATTTGTTATGGATTTTTTGGAGAAATTTCTTTGTTAAATGCTTAATTTCTTTGTTATATACTGGATTAGATTTTTCTGCTTATCCTTAGTAGCTCTGAGATTCTTTAAGGTGATTGATGCCAAGGGAGTTGATAAGTTCACTTTTATTACAGTGAGGCCATTCTTTCATATCATTCTTTGAGGAATGAGGGAAAATATTTTCAAATGAGGAGAAAATGAAAATTAGAGACCATTATTTCTCACCTTGTTAACTTATATATTCTCCCTCTGATCTCTCATTCTCATGCAAATTTGAGATTAGGCATATTTTTGTCATTTGATAACTTTGGGTTTACAGTTTTAACTTTAAGAGTTTTCTTAATCTTTAAAAAATTACCATGGAATATGTATATTTCTTTTTTTTTGAATATGTATATTTCTTAACAGAGTGGCATCCTAGTTACTTGGTTTGAAGAACAAAGTGAATGTGTGTACCTAAAATTTATGTATATCTCTAAATCTCCTCTCCTTTTTTTTTTTTGGTAGGGCAATTGGGGTTAAGTTATTTGCCCAAGATCACACAGCTAGGTAAATTATTATGTGTCTGAGGTTGGATTTGAACTCAGGTCTTCCTGACTCCAGGGCCAGTGCTCTATTTACTGCATTACTTAGCTGCCCTGCACCACTCTTTTTTAATACTGAATTTTAATAGCCTATTTATAAATAGTATAGATCTTTTTTTTAAATGTTTTTTTCAAGGCAATGGGATTAAGTGGCTTGCCCAAATCCACAAAGCTAGGTAATTATTAAGGTCTGAGGCAGGATTTGAACTCAGGGACTCCTGACTCCAGGGCTGGTGCTCTTATCCACTGTGCCACCTAGCTGTCCCTAAATAATATAGATCTTTATAGAAATAAGATGTTAATTTAATTGAAATAATCTCTACTATAACTCTTTATTGAATTACAAATTTAAAAGTTATTTGTTTATCATTTAAAACAAGTTATGTAGGGATGGCTAGGTGGCGTAGTGGATAAAGCACCAACCCTGGAGTCAGGAGTCCCTGGGTTCAAATCCGGTCTCAGACCTTAATAATTACCTAGCTGTGTGGCCTTGGGCAAGCCACTTAACCCCATTTGCCTTGCAAAAACCCTAAAAAAAAAAAACAAAAAAAATAAAATAAAACAAAACAAGTTATATAATAATTTGATGTCAGGTAGTGATTTCTTCCAGATCTCTTCCAGCTCTTGAGATTCTGTGATTCTTTCAACCTCGCTGGCAATGCTTATTATTTTTCTTACAGTTCATTTCAATTCAAATCTTAGACATAAACTTATTGAAATATTTTTTTCTGATTCATTTTGCTCATCTTATTGTGGAACACAGACTCCTGTGAGTACTTTTGGTTTGTTCCTGAGCTTCCAGACCACATGGACATCTATCTTCTGGGCAATTTCTTTTAGCTTTTAATCATTTCTATGGTTTACCATCTTTTCAACTATCCCAGAAAGAGCTGAAGATAACATTTCTTTACTTTTAACTCTTCTATAGTCTTTATTTCTTTTCTTTTCTTTTTTTTTTTCTTTTAGGGTTTTTTCATGGCAGATGGGGTTAAGTGGCTTGCCCAAGGCCACACAGCTGGGTAATTATTAAGTAACTGAGACCGGATTTGAACCTAGGTACTCCTGACTCCAGGGCTGGTGCTTTATCCACTGCGCCACCTAGCTGCCCTATATAGTCTTTATTTCAAAGAAGAGAAAGAGTATATAATTATTTCCCCCAGTCAGGAGATAACTTTCCCACTTTTACTCTTTAAATATAGTGAAACCACCCTCCTTTCCTTTAGAACTCTGACTGGGAATAATTTCTTTAGTGAGGAAAAATAAAATTATTTGTTGAATATGAGATTTAAACTAGCTTCCTTTTACATCTTTATTTGTCTAAGACCGCCTCTTCCTTTAGTGCATATATCTCCACCAAATTCCTCTCTTCCACTTTACCACCATGGGGCAATGCACTCATTTGATGGTACTTCCACACGAATTAGAGTTTGACTCTTAATATATTGCACAGCACAATCTGCTGCTATATTTGCTCCAACTGTATCTACCATTGTCTAGGGTAATAAAGATCTTTTGCATTATTTCAACTTATCTCTTTTTAATTATGAAACTACCATAATGTTGTTTTGAAATTTAAATTTAACTTTTTTCTCCTAGATAACCATGATACTCACTGAGTCTGATTCTTCTCCCCTCACTCCTTTTGAGATTATACTGGGTCGAATGCTATTTGGCTTTCAGCAGCAGCAGGAATCTACCATATCACTGCAAAATACTTTGAAATCATCTCTGAATGGTACAAATACAAGCACAAGACCCTGTCCAACCAGTACTGAAAATAAGAAGAGACATTGTAAGAAGATGGAATGAATTCACTTGGCAAGTTCTAGGTTGCCAAAAACATTTTCTTACTTGTTTATCTTACAAATAGTGATAAACATTTCTGTTGTAAATGATGTGAAGTAAGGATTAAATATAAGAAAATGAGAGTGACAAAAAAAATATTGCCTTCTGCTTGAGAGGGCTACTACTAGCCCTTTAAAAGTGGCATGTAGAGTATAATTTCTTGGATGCTATGAGTATATCATGTGAGAATGTTTTTCTAAGTTAAATGTAAAAGATTCTATTGTGATCATTTTTAATAGTTTTATATTGAAGAAATAAGACTAGAATTTTTGTAAGTGCTAGGAAAATAAACTTTAAAAGGTAGTAACAAAATAGCAAAAAATAAATGTTTTCATGTTCCCTTAACATTTTTCATGTACCCTTTTCATTTGCATATGAAGTATACCTTCAGTTTGCACTACTAATTACCTTCTGTATTTTAAAGATGTGAAAATTTTTCAGACATTTAGTTTGAGCAATGAAGGGGGGGCAAATAAAACTTTACTCAGGCACTTCATATTATGAGTGAAACCAGTTTGTTTCAGATACAGTTTTCCATTTATTGTCCATAAAATGTATCTGAAATTTTAGGTAATTACATAATTGAAACTGGATATTAGTAATGTGGAGTCTGTAGCTAAAAACTACCTTTCCTTTTAAAAAAAAACTTTTTTCTTCCAAAATAAATCAGGGATTTAATTTTTCATTAATTATTAACCTCATATTTTCCATTCTAAGAATTTGTCCCTCCTTTTCTTTCATAAAGTACATTTGTGTTTCTTGAAGGAGAAATCATTAATTGTTACTAACATTTCACATGACTAAGGACAAAGAAAGGCTCAAGAATTTAATCTGAATAACTTGTGATAGTTGTCAATTTAAAGGAATTATCCCATTTCTTAAATACATCATATTTTAAAAATATCAATAAAATCCCTTTTAGATATCCTTTTCTGTTGTGGCCTTTTTGTTTTTAATTGAATATTCTTTACTACCTGTTTCCAAAACCAGTTTTCATGAGTGTAGTGTTTATAATATCCAGGGAAATATGATTAAAATTAGTTCCCTCCATGTGAAACTGTAGAATGCCCCCTCCAATGTTGGTTATTTATTTATAGAACACTTGATTTTGGATTATAACTATATATCCAAACAGAAACAATAAACATGATAATCCATTCGAATGCAGAAAAATGACATTAAATCTAATTCTTTTTTTGGCAAAAAAAATATAATGCTAGATTTATATGCTTTGTACTACTGTTTCAAGTGCCAGTTAACACTTTGAGGCTTAGTGATATGGTTTCATCCCCTAAGATCATACCTATTGCTATCAGAGGAGTAACAAGTACTGAACATTTTTGGATGACTCAGAAGCATTAAAATGTGGGGCAGCTAGGTGGCACAATGGATGGAACACTCACCCTGGAGTCAGGAGGACCTGAATTCAAATCCAGCCTCAGAGACTTAATAATTTCCTAGCTGTGTTGCTTTGGGCAAGTCACTTAACCCTATTGCCTTGAGTAAATAAAATTTTAAAAAAAACATTAAAATTTTTATCCTTGTTGATGGACATCCAAAATGTTTTATTTATCAAGACATAATACTACAGGTACTATAAGCACTTGCAAAAGAACAGCACTGCCTTTTGATATACATATACATATATATATATATATATATATATATATATATATATATATATTGAGTGGTAAGAAGTATAGTTCTAATATTTTGATTTTACAAAGACATTGAATAAGAGTTCTATATAACATTTGATTCTCAGTATTTTAATATTTCATAGTAATGCAAGAGATCTAAATGTCAGGCTAAATAACCTGGTCATTTTTACACCAAGTTAGTTATATTTGAAGTTTGCAAAATAACTGTAGCTGAAACAGACTATGTGCTGTTTGATGTTTGTATTAGATACAGACTTTTTAAAGATTAAAGTAATTTATTCATCACTTAACAGTATGCTGAAAGATTTTTCCATTTTTCTTTTTTTAAATGTGTGAAATCACTCCTATGCATCTAAGAGGTGGCTTTTCATTATCAATCTCTTCTTTAAATCACACGCAAATTGTAGTTGAATAAAAAGGGACTGAATTTGAAATTGGAGGACCTGAATACAGATCCTGGCCGTGCTGCTGAACTGAAGTCTATGCATCAAGTTTTTATGAAGAACCTATTAGGGGCTGGGGATAGGAAATCAAAAGAAACACTCTGTGCTTTTGAAAAGCTTCCTTGTTTTGCTTGGGCTTGGGTGGGGTGGAGGGAGAATGACGTGCATGCAGAGTAGATGCAAAGCAGTTTGGGTATGGGGAGAATCACTAACATTGGAGGAAATGGTTCTTGAGGCAAGCATTTACAGGATTCTTGTAAATCCTTGGGAATCTTTGGGATTGCTGTAAAGCATTATTGTGTGACAGGCTGAGTGCCAGAGATAAAGAGAAAGACCAAAATAACAGCCCTGGCCCATAAGCTCTCTCATTCTTATGGATAATACAGCATGCACATCATTTGGTTCAAACAGGAGCTATCCATTTGTGTTTAACAGGCTCTTGCTGTCTCATGAAGTCATTAGTTTTTGCAGACTCCATTCATTTTTAGGAAGGAGTTTTCTTAACCTTTTGCAACTCCTTTTCTAATTGGTCAGTTTTACTTTTGAAAGAGCTTTCCTTTTGACCAACTGAGGTTTTGAGAGATTTTCTTTTTGCATTTGCCCAATTGATGATCTGAGAGTTTTATTCTCATTTTGTATTTGTCCAATTGAGGATCTGAGAGATTTAGTCTTGTTTTGTATTTGACCAATTGTATTTTCTAATGATTTGTTTTCTTGTTGCAAGGTATTGTCTCTCCCAAATTTTCCAGTTGATTTTTAAACTCCTTCCTTATTTCTTTAAGGATGTCTTTCTGTGCTGAAGACCAGATTGTATTCTCCTCAGAGGTTCTAGGTCTCTCTGAGTTAGGGTCTTCTCCTTCCAAGAATTTTTCTATGTATCCACCTTTCTGCTGACCTTTCTTCATTTTGCGAAGACCTTGGGTTGGGGAGGGGCTGGTTCATAGGGGTTTGGTGTTGGGATCCCTAGAAGCTTTACTCACTAAGTGCAATTTCTCTGGCTGGCCAGTAGGAGGTGCTGGTTGCTTTCTCTGGAGTGTCTGTAACCTTGATTGAGGCCTTCTCCCTTAGCTTGAAGAAAGTGATTGAATCCTTTTGTCAATGGTGGGCTTTACCCTGGCCTGAGGTCATTCCTCAGCTGGGCTGGTTCTTCTGCTCACACACCTGTTCCTGAGACAGAAGCAGTCTGCTATTGTTTGTTCTGGGAAGAGGCCTCAGCTGCAATGGAGGTGTGGACTCAAGAGTTCCTCAGAGCCGAGGAGCCCAGGCATGGTGTCCTCAGCTCTCCTGCACCGGAACTCTTCCCCCCAGCCCTATCGGCAAACTCCAGAGGGTCAGCGCTGACATCAGTGCCTCTGCTCCCTAGTTGACTCAAGACCCCACGGTCTAGCCCCACTGCTGATCCAGCAGGTCCATCTCTTGGGCTCTCAGGCTCCCTGGCTGCAATTCAGCCGCCCATCTGGCTGATCGGGGCTAATCCGCCCTCTGCTCCAGGACTCACCTGCCCCGAACTCACCCAGGGCTGCAGAAGACAAATCCTGAGGTAGCTGTTCTTTCTCCTGGCTTTTCTTTCTGGGTTTTGTGGGTCAGATTTCTGTTAAGAGGTTTGTTTCATATCATAGTTGGGGAAAGATCAGGAGACTTTAGAACTGTGCCTGTCTTCTCTCCGCCATCTTGGCCAGAAATCAGTTATCTATTTGTGAACAGAGCATGATTTCACAGGGAAGGTTCTATGTTGCACTGGTGGAGAAACCAGAAAGACCTCCAGAACATGAAGTTTGAGACTCAGAACATGAGTCTGAGAATGTAGAGGTGGATGGGAAAAGGAAGAACATTCCAGGCATCTAGAATAGCCCCCAAAACTGCCTGAAGTTAAGAGATGGTATGATGAATGTATGAAGAACAGCAGGTGGAAGGATTTGGCTGACTGTTGTGTGTGTGGGATAATTTGAAAAGTCCAGATTAGGAAAAACTTTAAAGGTAAGAAAAGTTTATGTTTTAAACTGGAAGTGATAGGGAGCTATAGAAATTTCTGAGGAGGGGGCTGAATTTGCCCTATTTGTTTTTTAGAACTGTCTTATGGCAGTTTGGGGAGGATGGACTGAAGAGGAGAGAGACCTTACTCAAGGAACCCATTGGAAAGCTACCCATTGGTAGTCTAAATGATGGGGCCATGATGTTGGATAGAAAGGGTGCATTAGAGTTGTGGAAGTAGAGTAGGTAAGATTTGGCAAATAATTGGATACTTAGAGGAGTGAGATTGAAGAGCCAAGGATGATGCTGAGGTTGCAAATTTGGGAGAGGAGCATGATGCCCTAAGATAGAAATAAGGAAATAAAGGGTGAGGGTTGGGTTTTGAGGAAGATAAGTTGTGTTTTGGATTTGTCAACTTTGAAATGCATTAATGCCTCAATTTTCCCATATCCCCTGCAAGATAGAGTTGTCTGATAGTTGGTGATGTATACTGGAACTCTGGAGAAGGATGCATATTTGTAAATAGACCTAAAAGCAATATGGATTACATTAGGAGGTCTGAAATTCCTTTCAAATCTGAGATTCTGCAATTTAGTGAGATCTATGTAGCATAGGCATGGGAGAAGAAATGTCTAGTTTATTTCGTAAAGCATCACCTTTCATAAAGATCAAGAGGGCTCCTGGAAGAAGCTGCCCAGACTAGTCTGGCCCAGGAAGAGATTCAATTTGGGCTTTAATCTACTTATGCCTGGATCTCTGATTATTGGATCTGTGCCCATGTTTGTAGGGCATACACTCATTGATATATTATTTGTATATGGGTCCTGAGATCCTAGATCTAGTCTTTTTTTTTACCCCCAATTACGTGTAAAAACCATTTTTAACTTTCATCTTTAAAATTTTGAGTTCAAATTCTCTCCTTCTTCCCTATCCCTTTCACTGAGAAGGCAAGTAATGCGATATAAGTTATACATGTATAACATCTATACAGTATAGTTATGCAAAATATATTTCCATATAGGAAAACAGAACAAAAAAAATCCCTCCAGAAGAATAAAGTAAAAATTTATGCTTCAATCAATATTCAGACACCACGAGTTCTTTCTCTGTACCTGGAAATTATTTTTCATCATAAGTCCTTCAGAATTGTCTTGTACATCATTGTTCTGCTGATAATAGGTGAGTCATTCACAGATGATCATCTTGTAGTATTGCTGTTATTATATACAATGTTCTCCTGGTTTTACTCATTTCATTTTGCATCAGTTCATGTAAGTCTAGGTTATTCTGAGAGTAGTATCCTGTTGGTATTCCATCACAATGGTATTCCATTTCAATCATATATTGCAATTTGTTTTGTCATTCCCCAACTGATGGGCATCCCTCAATTTCCAATTCTTTGCCATCAGAAAAGACTTGTCAGTGTTTTTGTACATATAAATCTTTCCCCTTTTGGGTATTTTAAAAAATCTCTTTTGGGGATACAGATCTAGTAGTGGTATTTCTTAGGTCTAAGGGTATGCATGGTTCAAAAGCCCTTTGGACATGGTTCCAAATTACTCTATAGAATGGTTGAATCAGTTCACAACTCTACCAGCGGGACATTTATTCCCTACTTCTAGGCCTAGTCTTAGAGGTAGGGTCAGAATATATGGAAAGGAGTAGAAAAGGTAGGAAGTACTCAGGTTGTGAAGGCCTTGAAAGGTAAAGCATACTTTGATATTTGACATGTCATGGTTTCCCCTGTGATTTATTGGGTGAGGGTGGGGGTGGGGTGACATCTGAGTGAAGGATATGGGGAGTGTGGAGAGGTGATCCCAGGTTGCAAGAATAGCTTCACAGAGCTATAATAGGTGGTATGGCAGTGTCCACATTACCATCAAGAGGTGGATTCTTCAAATGGGAAAGGCAAGTAGCTATGTTTCACACAACTGGACTGCTGTGTGTGCAGTGTGGGCTTGATACACTAAAAATCTTCAAGAAACTGCGATTTCATTGGCATGTGTACTCCTATCCATGTAGGTCATGCTTTTATAAATAATAGATCCTTTCTGAACTTAGACTAGCACCAGACAACCAAGCAATCTCTGCTTGGATTGGTATCCAAACCTCTTCATCTTGGTAGATCTGCTAGTGGTTCTTTCAAGACTGAGTTTTAAGCCTTACTGCAGTGTTGTGTTTTATACATAGTGCTTAAGAGGGTTTTCATTCAAATGATCATAAGCAAAGTTACGAATGTTTATAAAGACCTCAGCACATGATATACCATTTTTAATGAGATCAGCTATGGTAACTTTACTAAACAAGTAATTTTGAAAATAAACACAAAAGATACCCTAAGATCAAGCTCACTTACACTCTATTCCACCCTAAGGAGAAAAGATCCATGGTATAATTAAGAAAATTTTGTATGGGGAACTACAAAAATCATGAGTATGCCATGGAGGGAAAACATGCCAGGTAAAATTTTTCTCTGTTGAGTTGTATTAACAGTGAAAAGAGGAACAGATACCGTATTTGTACCTTTATAAAATATTTTGTACAGTGATTCAAGGTTTGACTTTGATTTCAAATTTCATTTTTGCTTCCAAAAAATAATGGCATAAAAAACCTTTTCTAGAAGTCTAAATAAAATGAGTAAATACACCAAGGAAGAATTTGTATGTTTAGGAATCACAGGAATTGGTCATAAGTGAGCTAAAATGAAAAAGTGTGCAGTATCTTTTTTTTGTAAAGGTATATATTTAAATTGCTAATTTGTATCATTATTCAAAATATGGGATTTTTAAAACCTAAAAAGTTTAAATATATTTACATTTTTAAAAACTTCAATACTTTATGTAATAAGTAGAAATCATCTGTGGCATGTTATAACTATGAATCTTTAAATTTACATTTTTAACCAGTTACCTTACTTTTAACTAAAAATAAGTGATACTTGGCATGTGCTGCTGAAGGATGAAATACCACTCATTTCCCTAATAAAAATTTGAATTTTTTTTTTCTTAAAGATTTTGAGTTTTACAATTTTTCTCCTAATCTTACTTCCTTTCCCCCACCCCTCACAGAAGGCAATTTGCCAATCTTTACATTGTTTCCATGGTATACATTGATCCAGATTGAATGTGATGAGAGAGAAATCATATCCTTAAGGAAGAAACATAAAGTATGAGATCACAAGATCAGACAATAAGATATCAGTTTTTTACTAAAGTTAATGATCTTTGGTCTTTGTTCAAACTCCACAGTTCTTTCTCTGGATACAGATGGTATTCTCCATTGCAGACAGTCCCAAATTGTCCCTGATTGTTGCACTGATAGAATGAGTGAGTCCATCAGGGCTAATCATCGCCCCTATGTTGCTGTTAGGGTATACAGTGTTTTTCTGGTTCTGTTCATCTCACTCAGCATCAGTTCATGCAAATCCCTCCAGGCTGCCCTGAATTCCCATCCCTCCTGGTTTCTAATAGAACAATAGTGTTCCATGACACACACACACACACACACACACACACATATACACACAAACACACACACACACACACACACACACACACACACACAAAAAAAAAAACAGTTTGCTAAGCCATTCCCCAATTGGTCATAGTTCCAAATTTCTCTCCAGAAAGGTTGGATGAGTTCACAGCTCCACCAACAATGTATTAGTGTCCCAGATTTCCCACATTTCTTCCAACATTGGTTATTTTCTTTTCTGGTCATATTGGCCAGTCTGAGAGGTGTGAGGTGGTACCTCAGAGAAGCTTTAATTTGCATTTCTCTAATAAGTAATGATTTAGAGCAATTTTTCATATGACTATGGATTGCTTTGATCTCCTCATCTGTAAATTACCTTTGCATATTCTTTGACCATTTGTCAGTTGGGGAATGGCTCTTTTTTTAAAAATTTGACTCAATTTTCTGTATATTTTAGAAATGAGTCCTTTGTCAGAAACATTAGTTGTAAAGATAGTTTCCCAGTTTACTACATTTCTTTTGATCTTGGTTACAGTGGTTTTGTTTGTGCAAAAGCTTTTTAATTTAATGTAATCAAAATAATCTAGTTTCTTTTTGATATGTTTTCCATCTCTTCCTTAGTCATAAACTCCTTCCCTTTCCATAAATCTGACAGGTAAACTAGTTCTTGATCTCCTAGTTTGCTTATAGTATTATTTTTTTTATGTCTAAATCCTGGATCCATTTGGATCTTATCTTGGTATTTAGGGTGTGAGGTATTGGCCTAATCTAAGTTTCTGCCATACTAACTTCCAATTTTCCCAGCGGTTTTTATTGAAGAGAGTTTTTATCCCAATAGCTGGATTCTTTGGGTTTATCAAGCAGCAGCTTACTATAATCATTTCCTGCTATTGCTCCTAGTCTATTCCACTGGTCCAACACTCTCTTTCTTAGCCAGTACTAGACAGTTTTGATGATTTATGCTTTATAATATAATTTTAGATCTAATAGGGCTAAGCCACCTTCTTTTGCATTTTTTTTCACTGAATCCCTGGAAATTCTTGACTTTTTATGTCTGCATATGACTAAAAATTTGAATTCTTTTTTTTTTTTCTTTTTGCAAGGCAAATGGGGCTAAGTGGCTTGCCCAAAGCCACACAGCTAGGTAATTATTAAGTGTCTGAGACCAGATTTGAATCCAGGTACTCCTGACTCCAGGGCCTATGCTTTATCCACTGTGCCACCTAGCTGCCCCCAAAATTTGAATTCTTAAACAGAAATATCAGTGGCAATGCCTACTCATGGCAACAGTGTCCAAAGTGTTTTTTGAGTCTTGTTTTTTTGAAATGCTACATTTGAGAACATAATAAAGAAATAAAAGGGTCATTTAATAAACATGATGAACATTTGCTTCAAAATTATTTTTTACAAAACATTTCTGCAGAAATAATATCTAGGTAAAGCTTTTTTATACAAGTATACAAAGTTAAGTGGCAATATACACATAATTACAGTGAAGACGTTGACAAATTCATTAATCTGTAGTGCAGATACAAAAGGAAAGCAGCCTTTAAAGAGGACAATGCATCATTGGCAGCAGCTCCTGAGTATGCAGTATCTTAATGAAATGTATGGGGGGCATTAGATGTTGGAAATACTAGTGATGGAAGGTATAATTCAAAGGGCTGATAAAGCATATTTTTAAAATGTGAATGTAGTTAGAAGAGAATGATTTAAGGCACAAATATTCAGAATCTAGGAAACACCTGGCAAGTGGTAATAAACCCCAAAGGAGTAAATGGACAGATTATTAGATATATTTGGAATTTGATAGCAGAAAAGACCAGTACTATTTTCTGCCACATACAAAGAAATCCTCTGGAATCTAGTATATAACGAGGGTATCTTGATAAAGACAAAAAAGTTGGATTAATAGTATTGGAAACATGAATATTTTAATACTTAAAATGAATTCATTAGAGTGGGCATAATCTTAACCCATTAGAATTGACAACTCCTCCACACTGGATGTTTGGTGAGTTGCTGTGGCCAGAATGATTGGTGGCCAAACAGAAATTAGATGTGTAATTTATCAGAAGAGCAAGACTTGAAGGCTTTCCAGTTTAGTTAGGCCCATAATTGGCCAACACAGCCTATACAACCCTGAGGTTATCCATATTGCATGTTGAAGCATCAGAGGAAGACCAAAGGAAAAGGAACTTGGCTATCAGGTAAAGTACTTCAGTGGATTTATGGTCTTATCAAAGGGCTCATTTCCACCATCTCTGTAGGTCAGGAACAAATTGAATTATAAATGGAAGTGATGTATGTTTTACCATAAACACCTCAGCAATCCAGGTATCACTTTTCTAACAGCGTTGGCTTGTCCAAAATTCAGTGAAAACTAGGAAGAAAGCATGAAACACCTGAGCAACCAAAATTTATGTTTTAAAGACCATATGATGAAACTCACAAGCTTTATGCCCCAAGAGACCCCTTTAGGCTCTCCCTCAAAGTTTATGGATCCTAAGTTGACTCATAATTTTAACAAGCTTGGCTAACTGGTTCCTTAGCCTGGAGGGTATTAAACAGTCTGAAGAAATGGGATGCTAGAAGCATAAAGTTATTCCAGTTAAGAAGTGAAAGTTTGACTAGAAGGAAGGAGACAGAAGTTGAAATTTGAACCCAATATCAAACTGGAGACATTTAAGCAGTAGGGAAAAATGACCTGGTACATCTTGATATCAACTGAAGGTAAGTAATACTGTATTACAACTATATATATATATGTATATATATGTGTATGTAAGGTATATTTATATATTTGTAAGGGTTAAATTGTATTCTGTGACTAATGCTTTAAAAGAATTACTCAATTAGCAGATTTTTAGAAAGGTTTTAATCCAAAATAATTAAATTTTTTTTAAAAACTAGTTAAAGGGATGAATTTATGCTGACTATAGGAAATAGTATGTGTTTATGGACTGCTAAGAAAAGTTGTATTTTTTTTTGTTTTTATTGATATCTTTTATTTTTATATTGCAGATAACATTTTTTTAAAGAAAAAGAAAAGGGGCAACTAGGTGTTGCAGTGGATAAGGGATCAACCCTGGAATCAGAAGGACCTGGATTCAAATCCAGCCTCAGACACTAATTACCTTGCTGTGTGACCTTGGGCAAGTGACTTAATCCCATTGCCTTGCCAAAAGAACATATCAAAACAAGCAAGAAAAAAAGAAAAGGAAAACAATAAGCATAACAACAATGTATGGAAAAAGTCTGAAACTGGGCAATATATTTTCTGACTGTCTACCTCCGCAAAGGGGTGGAGTAGGAATGTCTTCTCATATTCTTTATAATTTTGCAACTTCCTCTTTTGATTTGTGTGTGTGGGGGTTGTGCTTTCTGTTTACATTTGTTATCATTGTATATATTCTTTTCTTCCTTCACTCTGCATCAGTTCATGCAGATCTTTCCATAACTTCCATACTCCATACTTTCCATACTTCACATTTGTCATTTCTTATAGTACAATAATAATATTCCATTACATTAATGTTCTTTAATTTGTATGGCCATTCTCTAATCTAACTTTGTTTCCAGTCTTTTGTTAGCAAAAACAGTGCTATATATGGTATATATGGGACTGTTGTAATCATTGAACTTTTTGGCATAAAGTCCAGTAGAGAAATCTCTGCATCAAAGGGTTTAGATATTTCAGTCACTTTATTTGCATAGTTCCAAATTATTTTCAAAAATGGAAAAAATGATTCACAGTTCCTCCAACAATGAATGTCCAGCATGCATATCTTCTCACAATATTTTCATTGTGGATCATTCTTATCTTTTGTCATCTTTGCCAATTTGTAAGTTGTGAGGTTGTTTTGATTTGCATTTACCTTATGAGTGATCTGAAGTATTTTTTTATATAGTTGTAAATAGTTTGCAATTCTTCTGAGAATTGCTTATTCATATCCTTTTATTATTTATGGAGAATGATTCTAGCTTTATATAAAACATTATATATGAACATATATTTATATTTAACATTATATACTTAATATATATGTATATACGTGTGTGTGTATGTATGCACCAAACTCTTATCAGAGAAATATGGTATGAAGATTTTTTTCCCATTTGATGGCTTTCTACCTTATTTACATTAGTTTTTTTGCTGTATGAACTTTATAATTTCTTTTAATCAATTATCTTTACCCTTGTTTGGACAAGAATACTGTGAGAGGTACACGATCTGCTTTGTTTCTAATTTTTAAATAATATCTTTAGTGTTAAGATAACATGTCTATTTAGAATGTTTTCAGTGATATGATTTAGAATATTGGTCTAAACCTCATTTCTGCTAGACTGCAGATGATTTATCTTGTATTCTGCAACTTTGCTGAAGCTATTTTTCTTAAGATCTTGGCTGAATCCCTGGGATTTTCAAATCATTTTCTTTTTTTTTAAATTATTTTTTTCAAATAATTTTAAAATAGGAATGGCTTCCTCTCAGTTTTATTCCTTTAATTTCTTTCTCTTATGGTATTTGTATTACTAGAATATCCAGAAGTATGGGAAGCTTGTATCTTTAAAAAGTTACCCATTTGATCACTTATTAACTACCAATGTGGAAAGGTAATTATTGCCTTTTTTTTTAAAAATAAATATCAGGCCTTTTCTGGACAAGTCCTTAGAAGCTTATGGCAGACTTGCTTTCTGCACCTGCTCTAAATCAGGGAAGTGGCTGGAAGGGGAAGGTATTGAAAGACTCCATGGCTCAGTTTGTGACTGAGTAGTGTCAAGGTGTCTGGGCACCTGTCTGATCAGTATATTTCCTAAAGCACAGCTCCCAGTTCTGAGCATGTTCCAGATGGCTGTCTGAATAAAGGGAGTCTCCCAGCTCCCTCAGTCAGGAACCCATGGCCCCTTCTAGCTCAGTATTCCTCATGCCAACACTGTGATGAGGAGGCAGAAACTCAAGTAGTGATGAGGCAGGTCCAGAGCAGCTGACATTTAGCTCTTCTGGCTCTCGGATTGCTTACTTTCCACCTACTATCATTTTCCTTCAAAGACTATAAATTTCGGTCTTCAGATGGTTTTCTCCTTTCTATGTCTTGAAGGGCTCCTCTTTCTACAATGTTGTTCTTTAGGATAGCATGAGGAATGGTTTAAAATGCAAATGCTCTTTTTTGTAGAATGTAGTGATCATAGAGTTCTAGATTTAGAGGTGTAAATGACCTCAGAGGTCATCTAATGCAACCCCTTATTGCAAAAATAAGGAAATCAAGCTTAAATGACAGAATAGTTAAGGTGGTAGTAAGCAAGTAAACAAACCCTGTACATGCTTCAGTTTTCCTATCTGTAAAATGAGCATAATTATAATACCTACCTCCCAGATTGTTGTGAGGATCAAATGACTCAGTAATTTGTAAAGCACTTTGCAAATGTTAAAACACTACATAAATGTTAGCTTCTATCATTAGCTATTGCCACAGGTCACCTAAGCAGTGAATGACAGTTGAGATTCTGTGAGGGTTGGGGGTAATCCCAAACTTGGACCATTTTCTATTTTTAAGGATCCATGGTATATGAATCAAGAAGCATATATCCTAGTATTGCATCAATTTGCTTAAAAACTGTGTTCTCTTGACTGACTTGTTTCCCCATTCCATCTATAAATGAAGAATCTGGGACAGTCAATAGATGATCAATCTCTTGGGTTTCTTCCTGTCCTAATAGTTCATGCGTCTGTGATTCTTCAGTGTGGCAGCTTCAACATGTAAAAAGATGAATTTTGATCCTTGAGTCCTTTGCAGTTTGGACCTTGACTGGTTTCTAGTATTATGTAATCTGAAGCATAGGGTTACGAATTTAAGAACACCTTGAAGGACTAAGCCGTTTCAATTGAAGAAGTGCTTTTTTATCCATGAGACAAATACAATAGAGTAGAATGAAAACTTTTTTCCAAAGTAAAATTCTAATGTCTGTCATTTGTCTTTAGAAAACATTTGCACAGATTAGAAAAAGAAAATATTTATTATCACTATATTTCCTCATCAGTTGACTGTGCCATATTCATCTAGGTTTAAGCCATATAGTCAATATTATTCAAAATAAAGCTAGTGCTGTGCATGTTCTGCTTAAGTAGTATAAATAGAAATAAATATTGACAGAATTTGCTTTTCCTTCTTATATGAAGATACTGCTAACCAATCAGTAGAACCTACTTTTTAAGTTGTTTTTCCAGAAGTGATGACAATTTTAAGTTGTACTTGCAATAGACCTAATTCCAATTGTAATCAGCAGTATGTATATTTTATACTTTTTTTTAGTAGAGGTGGTAGAGCATTCCATAGCAATGGAGCAAAATGGAGTAGACTTGTGATCTAACCAATACAACTAAGCTATTACTAACAATGGGAAATAGTATTAATCTAAGATAAGTGTCCTCCTGACTCCAGGGCCTGTGTTTTAACCACTGTGCCACCTAGCTGCCCCTTGGAACATCCTTTTCAATATTGTTGACCCCACCCAACTAAGAGTGTTTACATCTCTTTAAAGTGTAAATAGAATCTAATGTAGTTCAACTTGAATGGTTTGAGGAGATTGGAGTTTTGGAGGCTTCAGATTCTCATGAACAAGCTTTAGCTTACCCCCCCCCCCCCATTAGAAAATGTCCACTGATTCATTATTAATTGTTAACTAATCAGGGTTGATTTTCATCTTTTAGAGGCAACCTGTTTTCCAATTAAGTATTCATTGATTTCTATGGCTTTGCTTTTGGTTATTGAGACCATTGACCATCAATTTGTTGATTATTTGCCAGTCTAATTAATAAACTGTTATTAATTACTCAGAAGCTCTGTTGCAGCTTTTCTTTGTAATTAGATAATAACAGAGAAAACTCATGGGAAAACTTCAGTACATCCTAAGTCATTCGCTATATGAGGAATTTCACATAATGGAAAGAAAAAAGGTGAAACTGGAACTTATGGTTCCAGAAATGTGAAATTGGAACCTATATTTGCCCAAGGTCACATAGATAATGAGTCATTGCCTGAGTCAGGATTTGAACTCCTGTCCTCCTGACTCTAAATGGGTGCTCTATCCATTGTGCCACTAGCTGCCCAATTTTATGAAAAAGAATGGCAATGGGAAGGTACAGTTAGCATTTCTGCCATTAGCAAACACTGATGCACCTTTTTGTTTCTATATGTATATTGGGTATCTAATTTTTTTCACTGTAAAACCTATTTCTTAACCAGTTGGTACCAAATAATTTTGTTGATTACTGTGCTGTAGCATAATTTGAGATCTAATAGACCCCCTAATTGCCATTTAAAAAAATTATTTCCCTTGAGATGTTTGACATTTTTGTTCTTTCAGATGAATTTTGCCTTCTAGTTTTATCAAGTAAGTCTTTGGTAGTTTTTGTTAGTAGGGCAGTAAATACGTAAATTCATTCAAGTTATATTTTATTTTTATTATAGTGGCTTGGTCTAACCACAAAGACTTTTTATATTTTTTCCTTTTTTTACATTTATCTTTATCTGTATTAAAAATGTTTTATAGTTGTATTCATATAGTTCTGATGTGTCTTAACAGGTAGATTCCTAAGTATTTTAAGCTGTCTACAGTTATTTTAAATGGAATATATCTTGCTATATCTCTCTCTATATCTCTATATTGTTGATAACAAACAGTGATTTGTATGGGTTTATTTCATATCCTGCAATTTTGCTTTGGTTTATTTTTTAGTTGACTAATATTCTTTAAGTAAAGTATCATATCATCTACTAAAAATGATAATTTGTTTCTATTTTGCCTATGCTTATTCTCTCAATTTCTCTCTTTTGTCCCATTAGTACAGTTACCATTTTATACTATCTCAAATAGTAATGTTGATAATAGAAATTTTTTTAACTCTTAATTATTTTAGAAAGACTTTTAGTTTATTCCTATTATATATAATGCTGACTCTTATTTTAGATAGTTATTGCTTATCAAAAGGAAAGATTTCATTAATTTCTATACTTTTCAGTGTTTATTTTTAAAAATAGGAATGGATTTCATATCTTGACAAAAACTTTTTATGCATCTATTGATATAATATGATTTTTGTTCTTGTTATTAATATGTTCTTTTATGTTGATCCTTTCCATTATATTCACCCATATTTAATTCCTGGCAAAAATCCAACCTGGTCATAGTGTTTAATCTTTGCCATATATAGTCTTAGACTCCTTGCTAATTTTTTATTTAAAATTTTTTAAATGATTATGCATTATTGATTTTAGTTTAGAGTTTTCTTTTGGTATTTTACTCTAGTTCAGATCTCAGGCTCACATTTGTGTCATAGAAGAAATTTAATATTTTTAAAAAATTGTTTAAGTAATATTAGAATTAATTTTTCTTTTAGTGTTTAATAAAATTCAATTTTAAATCTGATCTCAGGTTTTTATAGCTTATTGAATTACTTTTTCTGAAATTGAGCTATTTAAGCCATTTATTTCTTATTCTGTTAATTTTAAAGTTTTGCAAATATTTATCTATTTTATTTAGTTTGTTATTTACTGGTTATATAATTAAGCAAACATAATTTCTAATAATTTTATTTATTCTTTATTTAATCTAAGTTAAACTTAACTTTTATTTTTTGATACTGATAATTTGGTTTTCCTCTTTCTTTTCAAAAACAAATTAACTATTTTATTTTATTAAAACTCCTAGTGTTATTAATTAATTAATTCAGTATTACCCTTTCTAATCTCTTTTGATTCTCAGAATTTTTATTGTTTAATTGGGATTTAAAACTTGTTGAATTTTCATTTTTTTCTTTGTTGCATGTTCAGTTCATTAATCTGTTTTTTTCCCCTCATCAAGTACTTAAAGACACAAATTTTCTTCTACGGAATACTTAGAGAAATGGAAAATTTTTGAATGTTGTATCACTTTTGTTATTATCTTCAGTGACATGGTTCAATTTTTCCTATGATTTATTTTTATTCATGTATCCTTTAGGATGAAATTATTTTAGTCTCCATTTAATTTGGATTGTTTCCTAAGTGACCATTGAATATAATTTTTATAGCATTGTGATTCATGAAAAGTATTTGATATTCCTTCTTTTTTATATTTGTTTATAAGGTTTTTATATTCTAGTAAATGTTTATAAGGTTTTTATATGCTAGTAAATGAGAAAGATACCACATACACCTGAGAAATATGTGTATTTATTTCTGTCAATTATCACCAGAAATCAATAATACATAACTTTTCTAAATTTATCTATGTTCAAAAGGGGATGCATCAAAGTCCCCCATTACTGTAGTTTTATTTCTCCCTGTAACTCATTTAACTTTTCCTTAAATTATTTAGATGTATATTAGTAATGTTATGAAGTAATTGTGGTAGCTTTTAGAAAAATGTAGTTTAACACAATTAAAATTATGTATCTCCCCCTTTTCTCAACTCTTAAACTTATTTTTATTTCTTGCCCCTTCTTTATAAAGAGAAAAAAGGGTGATCCAGAGAGGAATGTGTTCAGCACCCTTGCTCTAGTCTTGAAGTAATTTCCTTCTGCTTTTCTTCCCCACCCCTCATTCTCTTTTCATGGAATAGAAGCCACTACAGATTCTTAACCTTTCTCACACTTCTTCCCTAGCCACTCAGTTAGTTATAGATAGTTTTGCTTACGCGTTATTCCTCTCCTTAGTCTACCCTCTCACTTATTCACTCTTTCCCCCATATCTTTTTCTTCCTGTCCAGTTAAATACACCCAACTGTGTATGTGTGTTCTTTCCTCCTTTGAACAGTTCACATGAGAGCAAATGTATTGAAGTTATTCTCTTTGTCTGGGTTCATGTATTGATCATCCCACTTACCATAATCCAGTTTTACTTCTTCGTTTAAGATTTTGTATTAGGGGTCAGGCTCTCTGCATTTTTGGAGGGGATGTCTGGACTGTGGCACTGTTTTTTTTGTCCTCTTGGGTCATGGTGCTGCAAATTTTTGAGAGTACTGAGAATTCTCAAGCTTTTGATCTGTAAGCTTTCAGTGCTTTCAAAGCATTTTGGTCTAGGATCAAGTCTGAGTGTCTAAGCTCTGCAAGTTTCTGACATGGATTTGGATTTGAGCACAATTTTTGGTCTTGTCTTTGGTTGGAGCTCTAGTAAAATTCGGTTAGACTCAAGCCACTGTTTAGCCAGTTGGAAAGTTCTTAAGGTTGAGAGACAAAAAAATCGCAGGCTTTCCCTTTGGACCCAGTTTCTTCGACTTGATTATTCTGCTGCAGGATTTAGACTGGGCTAGGGACTGGTCTGAGATCCTTCTCTTTTCTTGGGGTCAGAACCACACAAGTCGTGTTTGTGTCTGTCCTTATTCCTTGCTACACAGTCTAAGGTCTGAACTGACTCTGCTTAAGACCTCCATTTTTAGGCACAGGTCTCCTCCTCAATCCACCTTGAATCTGTGATTCAGATTTTGGGGTATGTCATTTTGCATCTGTTCCTTCTCCCATGAAAGCCTCAGATGCCTCTGCCAGATCTGGACTGAGGCAAATAGCCACTGGCTTTATTCAGTTCCCAAGGCCTTATGACACCAGTCGCTAGATCTAGTCAGCAGTATCCATAGGCCTTTCTTTCTTCCTGTGTTTACGTGGCCTGGAAAAATGTCTCTGATTTTTTTCCTTGAATTTCCAGATTAGAAGTCAGTCTGGTATGTTTTTTAGATTTTTGTTGAGTAATTGTTGGGGGAAACTGAGCTGTATTTCTGCCTCTTCTTCCATCTTAGCTGGTCTCCTTCAAAGCTTTAACTTTTTTTTTTTTTTTTTTTGGTTTTTGCAAGGCGAAGGGGGGGGGGGAGGTTAAGTGGCTTGCCCAAGGCCACACAGCTAGGTAATTAGTAAGTGTCTGAGACCGGATTTGAACCCAGGTACTCCTGATTCCAGGGCCGGTGCTTTATCCACTGCACCACCTAGCTGCCCCTAAAGCTTTACCTTTTTAATTTCAAAAGACTTAAAGGATTATATGGGGAGCAATGTTTAGAGGGTTTTATGGTATGTTTTTAATTCCTTGAAGCTTTGTACCCCTTGATTTTCCACAGTTGCTATTACAGCAATTTCTAGAATAGTTTCTGCAAGAGTAAATTTAAGCCATATTATTTGCCCCTTGGCCTTAATTGACCATAGTACCTACACCTTGAGTACAGAACCTGTCTGTGAACTGCCTTTGTTTCCACAGTGCCAGGCAAATGCTTTGCACCTAGGAGGGGCTTATGGGATACTTGTTTAGCTGATCAAAAATGATTTTCATTCTCTTACCAACAACAATGTTATTTTATTCACAATTCAGGTCTGTTTCAGTTCATCCATTCTCGGTTATGTAAGACCATTCTCCAGTCACCTGTGATTTTGGAGGGCAGGGTTTCCTCACAAAAGACAGAAAGTCTGAATTCAGAGGCAGGTTTCAGGTTGCAGTCTTTTCTGTAATTTACCTACCTGGTTTCCTTTCCTAGCTGATGGCTCTGTTCTCTGCCATCTCTATGGAAACCATATGAAGGTATTGCTTATAGGCTATTATTTTTCATATAAAATTCAATTTCTGTTCTCCTTGACAGATTTTATCAGCATATCCATTACCTGAATCAACCCTCCTTACCATTTGCTATAGAAATAATCTTTCTTTTCCCGTCACTTCTTATCCTCTCTTCTTTTTTTATAGCACTTCTAGAGTCATCTTTATTTGCAGATCTAGTCAAAAATCTTCTTGTCTCTCTCTTACTTATTGTATAAAGTTCAGACCATGTAGCCTGGCATTCAAGATCCTCCCACAATCTACTCTTTTTCATGCATTCTATGCCAAACTGGTCTGCTTGATTCTTCCTTCTCCTGCCACCCTCATATAGCCTACACTTTACTACTTTCATTGTTCATATTTATATTCTTCTCCCATAAATATCAGTGACCCCTTTGGACCTCAAACCCTTGTTTTCATCATACTAATGCACTTCACATGGAAAATTGTTTAACTTATCTTTTTTGTTATATTATCACCCTTAATAAGACTAAAAAAAATCTTTGAGGAAAGGAATCCTATTTGAACTAAACTCCATATTTCCGTAGTACCTAACAGTACTTTGTATATAGTAGAAGCTTAATAAATGTTGATATAAATGAATGCTTATTGACTGTTGCACATATGTATATGAATGCTACAATGAATGCTTATTGATTGTTACATATATGTATATGTAGGTGTATAAGAAGCAGTGTGGCATGGAGTCAGGAAGGTGGAAGTTTAAATCTTGCCTTAGACATTTACTAGTTATTTCATCCTGGACAAAGTACTTAACATTTCTGAGCCTTAGTTTCTTCTGTAAAATGAGTGTAATAGTGGGCAGCTAGGTGGCATAGTGGATAAAGCACCGGCCCTGGAGTCAGGAGTACCTGGGTTCAAATCTGGTCTCAGATACTTAATAATTACCTAGCTGTGTGGCCTTGGGCAAGCCACTTAACCCCGTTTGCCTTGCAAAAACCTAAAAAATGAGTGTAATAGTACTTAACCCATAGGATTATTTTAATGGTAAAATGAGATAAAATATGTACTTTACCAATATTTAGACTCCATATAAAGGTGAGCTATGTTTATTATTTTACATAAAGAGGATTAATATTTAAGAGGAACCATTGTATAGTGGGAAAGAGTACTAGGATTTGGAATTTAAGAATTAGATTTAAATGTCTATTTTAAATGCTTTCTGGCTCTGTGACCCTGGAAAATTCATTTCTCTGGGTCTCATTTTTCTTATCTCCAAAATAAGGAGTTGGATTGCTGTTGTCATCTAAGGTCCTCTAGATCTGTGATCCTATAGTTATTCTGACCTTCATTTCCTCACTTTTATGGGGATCCTAGTTGTACTACCTCCCTTTCTATGTCATTGAGAGGGAAGTGCAACCTGAAAATACTCTATGAATGAATAATTTTTTTATCAGTTTTGAGATAGGAGGCTGATTTATGGACTTAATCAACCTGATCATGACAAGTTAACTACATGGATGATATGGAAAATTTCAGAATTGATCTAAATTTTAAATTAGGTCAAATCTAAGCCTATTATAAAAATCCAAGCAAATTGAGTCAGTGATCCCCTCCCACTCTATAGCTTTTCACCAGGTACCTGTGATCTTTGAGTTTCCTGTAGGATGAGCTTGCCTATTAATTAGGGATAGTAGATCTGCTCTTGTCAAACTCAGTGGGCAGAAACAGAATGTGCTCAGAGTGGCTGAGCCTATTAAGTATTGTAGAGTGTGAAGACAACTAGGGAAGCTTGGTATAGTGAGAAAGAAACTCTTAGGTGCTTAATCAGTTTTTATTTCCTTTCCTGTGAAATGTGGGGGTTGGATTAGGTAATCTCAAAGGTCTCTTTCAGCCCTAAATCTATGATCATCTATGATTGAATGAAACAGAGGAAGAGCCCAGGAGATAAAGTGTCAGATTAAAGTCGATTGATTTTTTCTGAGTGATGACTGAAAGAGGAGTAGGAGGTTGGTAGAAATGGGTGGGGAAAAGCATTATGAGATGGGTGGAAGAAAAAGAATGGGGTGCAGACATGGGAACGGCTAGTAGTTCAGTGAGTGTAGGATGAATAGATGCCAAAAACAGGAACTTCTGATGGGAACCTATTGGTTACATTAGTCTCACTGTGGGAGCCTGGACAAATAGCAATTTTATATTCTGAGTCAGAAAGTAATTTTTAGAAAATATCTGCAATATATACATATATATATATATATATATATACATATATATCAATTCAATTAAAAACATATTAAATACCCACTAAGTGCCAAATTAAGGCCCTGCTTTCAAAGAAATTATAGTCTAATGGGGTGAAAGAAGAATTTCAAAAATATTGTACAGTAATGTCTTGAATCTGAAGTCAGAGAACCTGGTTTAAAATTCTCACTTTGCTTCTGTGTGACCTTGGCCAAGTCACTTAACCTCTTTGAACCTCATTTCCTTATTTGTAAAAGTAATTTGGACAAGATGACCTATTAAGTTTTATATGACTGTAAATTGATGATCTTTTGATTTATGAATTGTTATATAAAGAAGTGATTTTGCTAAGTGGCAATGGGATTCAGTTTTTCCACTTGTAAAATAAATAGCTGGACTAGATTTCTAAGTCCCTTTGGGCTTTAAACCCTATAAATGCCAAAAAGAGGTCCAGGCAGATTACTTTGAAAAATTTTAGGAAAGAGATCATTTTATTACAGCTAGACCAAGGAAATACAAATACATACTCACCCCCACTTCCACACCCTCTCCTCTTTCCTCCCCCAAAAAGATAGGAAGTGGTTTTCAGGTAAAGATTGGGGTATTGAACAGAGAAGTTATATAGGCCTCCTGATTTGTGAATTAAGCTGCAAATGCTTTGTATTGTGAGTAAGTTTGGATAAAATTTAATGAATGCATTGATAGAAAAACCTATTCAGTCCAGAGTAGAATGCCAGATATCAGCTTCCAAATTCAGGCCTGCCTCTTACCAACTTTAGACACATCTGGAACTGATCAGATAAATGATACTGACTGTGACTAGCTTCTCCTGGGCCAAAAAATAGATATCAAGCTGTATTTATTCTTTATATTCTGGCAGCAATGTTAATGTTATTGGAAAAGTGTATTGTCATTTTATTAGCCTACAGGGTACAATATTTTCATGGATAATTTGGTTGGTTAGTTGGTTGGTGACCTTTGTTCTCGACCAAAATAGCCTGAGTATATTTGGGTCAAGTTGCAGTATTTTTGACTATGGATCAGACCAATACAAGCTCATAATATTCTACCACTTGTCAGGCACAAACAGGCTATGTGAACATTTGGTGTGGATTCTCAAAATTTGTGTTTCTTTTGAGCTACTGCAATCTGCTTTGCTCAAAGACCACAGCATCTAGGCAGTGTTGTACCAGTGTTTCCCATGCTACACAATCAATTCCAAAGTGCTCTTGTATTGTTTTTTTTTTCTGACCAACATTTGAATGCTTGCCCTGAGTGAGTTTTCCATAAAAATGGTCTTTTTTGGCAAGTGTACATTTGACTTTTGTACAATGTGTTCATTCCATTGTCGTTGCACTCTCTGAATGCTTGGAAGGTTCATTTGAAAAAGGACCTCTTTGTCAGGTGAATTTTCTTAAGATAATTCAAATGGAAGTGATTCAGTTTTCAGGCATGGTGCTAGTACCCTGACCAGGTTTCACACATACATACAACAATGAGGTCAGCACAATGTCTCGGGGGACCTTCAGTTTGGTAGTCAATCTAAAATCTCTTCTCTCCCATACTTAACTTCAGAGCCTCTC
Organism: Macrotis lagotis; assembly: GCF_037893015.1. Lineage (NCBI taxonomy): Eukaryota > Metazoa > Chordata > Mammalia > Peramelemorphia > Peramelidae > Macrotis > Macrotis lagotis. The sequence goes on from NC_133665.1 coordinate 86,792,703, forward strand.
AAACCCTGAAATAACTTTGGCAATACGTGTGTGTGTGTGTGTGTGTGTGTGTGTGTGTGTGTGTGTGAATCTAATTATTAATGTGTACATCCCTAGAAAGTATATCACCAAAGTATGTAAACTTATCAATAGTATTTAAGACTTCTCCATTTACTGTAACCATATGTTGCACATATGGTTGGTGTTGTGCTGGCTGATAGAGCACCTGCATTTTCTTGATAATTGTTAGGCCAGAATAGTACAAAAAGCAAAGAGTTGATCCATACTTTATTGCATCTCAGCTTCAGAAGCTGCATTGAGTGCACAACCATCTGCAAACAGAAAATCATTCATCAACATTCCCTCTAAGACTAAAGTCTTGGCGTGTTGCCTTTTCAGGTTGAAGAATTTACTGCCAGGTTAGTAGCTGACATTGATGCTGAGTTCATCCTCAGTGAAGGTATTTGATAACATGACTGAAAATATGTTAAAAAGTATGGGAGCAAGGACACAGACTTATATCACTCCATTGGTGACCTAGAAATCTTGAGAGTGTTGTCCCCCATCCAGAACCTGGACAAGCACGTCGTTATAAAATAATGGTGAAGTTCTCCAAGCAACCACATTTATTTTTTGGTTTCAATGACTGGGGAAATTTTCATTCATTCATTTATTTTCTTTCTTTTTGAAGTTTATTTTTATTTTTTTTTATTTTCTTTTAAAGAATTTAAATGTACATGTATCTTTTTAAGTTAAAAATTTTTTTTCTACTCTCCCTTCCCATGCCCCTCCCCTCAGTGGTGAACAGTCAGGTTAGCATTATATATATATGTATATATATATATATATATATATACATATATATGTATGTTTACAGATTAGTAATTTTTGATAGGGGAATTAGGATTAAGGGAAAGAGATACATAAGAGATAATTTTTTATAAAATGTTCATCAGATTCTGAAGGGTTTTTTTTTTTTTTGCATGTTTGTTTTGTTTTTCTTCTCTGGATGGGGGTAATATAGTCTATAGCCAGTCTAGTACAGTTGTCCTAGCTCTTTGTTCTGCTGAGAGCAAGCAACCACATTTTGACAATTTTCCTTAAGTCTTCATGGCTGCCAGTATCAAAGCCAGATCTATGAATATTGTATACCAGATTTTTGTTCTGCTCTTGGCCTTTTTTCTGGAGTTGTTGGGCAGTAAACACCCTTTTGACTGTTCCTTTGCTCTTTTTTGAAGCCACAACCTGTTCAAGTGAAGGATCAGTCTATTAAGGAGGTCTCTGGCAATTATCTTGCCCCCAGGCATGATTGTCACAAAACAATCTATTCCCTTCACCTTCCATCTGTATACAGATGGATAATGGAGCCGACCTCTTACCATATAACCTGGAAAATTTAACTTAGCTTTTGTATTAACAATAGACCCTCCACCTTGCAAGATGAAAGGAGCCTAATGACATTCAAAATCTCTTCTCCAGTTGTTACTTAAGCTAGGGATTGACTTCAATCTGAGGAAAATGGTCAATGACTTCAGCACTGATGGATGATGATCTGTTGAGAATACTATGGAAATGTTCAGCCCATCTCTTTAGGATAATGTTTCTATCACTGATTGATGTGACTCCCATCAATACTGAGTAGTTGAGATGCAACATATGGCTTTGACCCACAAATAGCCTTCGGTGTCTCATAAAAGCATATTGGATTGTCCATCTGCATAAAACTGTATTTCAGCCGCCTTATGCCTGAGCCAAGAGTCCTGCAACTCTAAGCTTCACTTGTACTTTGCTTTTATTTTTAAGGTTATTGCAACGTATTAAGGGTTAAGTGGCTTACCCAAGGCCACACAGCTAGGTATTAAGTGTCTGAGGCCACATTTGAATCCAGGTCCTCCTGACTCCAGGGCTGGTGCTCTATTCACTGTGCCACCTAGCTGCCCCCTGTACTTTACTTTTGATGTAATTAAATGTTACCTTCTTAGAAATGAATTAACTATCCTACAGGGTAAAACACTGTATAGTTCTTGGTTTTCATTTAGCAACTTAGTTTTTCCCCATTTTTATCAAACTAGTTTTGATGTTTGCAAGTGCTGTACATCAAATCTCTAAAGCTGCCCACGTCTTTTCTGCTCTACTGTTGCCAACTGTGTGTTGACTCAACTTTTCCTTCAAGTTAGTACGCAATCTGTACCTGTTTAGGGAAGTACTCTAATCTCTAGTTTACTTCTTCTAGTAGTCATTTTGCCTTGGGGATGCTGCTTCAGTTGAATGTGAATATTTAGCTTGGAGAGGATGAGCCTGGATCAGTCCAGCACTCTGTGCTACACATTGCCTTCATCACTCTAACATCCGGTCTGGCTCTTCTCTTTACACTTGCATAGTCTATTAGGTGACAATGTTTGCTGCAAGCTGCATCCTCAAAAGTTTTATTGTGTGATGATAATGCTGGTGAAGAGAAAGTCATGAGATTCACAAGTCTTCAGTTCCAAGTGACCCTTGCTGTTTCTTTTTTCCAACTCCATTCCTCCCAAGGACTCTGCCATATCTTGTAGTCTGAGCCTATTCTAGCATTAAAGTCATCCAGACTATAAGCTTTAACTCTTTTGACACATTGCTGACATGTTCAGGTCTTCATAAAGGTTTTCTTTAACTTTATCAAGATTTGTTATGGTGAAAGCTTAAGTACTAATGATAGTAGTGTGGTATTTTCTTGCAAGGGACAATTTCATTTTTATGAGTGTCATTCATGCCTTTTGGTAGCCATACAAGCTTGTTGAGGAGATTAGTTTTGTTTGCAAAACCTACACCAACTTTATGATGCTCCCCTTCACTTTGGCCACTCCGGAAAAGTATTTATTCAGCTCCAACTTTAGTAAGCTGGTCTTCATTTGCCAACCATTTTCCACTTATGGAGGCTATTTGGATGTGGTATCTGCTGAGTTGTCTAGTAAGAGCTGTTGGTCTTTCAGGTATACTGAATTTCATGTTGTTTCTGTTGTTGAATGTGCACACATTCCTTGTACTGGTGGTGAGGGGAATCATTTTGGGTTTTTGTGTGTGTGTGTGTGTTTTAACTGTAGGATGGGGCCCCTCCCTGCTGTGGTAATCTGGCCAAGGTTGGGTAAGCATACAATTTTTAGGGCTTCTTTTCCTGACCCCTTCTTTTCAGCAGGAGGTGAACAGTGTGATCTTTAAAAGGATGCTCAGACATGTAGGGGGCTGCCGAATCCCAGTGAGGAGATGACCCAATGACCTGGGACACCTGTGGGACTACAGCTCTCTGTGTCAACTCACCTGCTGCTGTGTCACTTGCCAGTCATTGCAAACTTTAGGTGAAAATGGTAAAATGCTAAAATGAAATGGGTGATGTCTTTTGATTCATGCATAAATTGGATTTAAGTGAGGAAGAGTTGCATGAAGTTGGCCTCATTTGCTCTTCCAGAGTCATCACAGGCCAGTGGCAAGACAGAATCAAGACAATTGTGATGACTTGAGATGTAGTGGTTTACCTTGGCATCTCACATGTCTTACCAAGCTCTAGCACTGCATAGCACCTGCTTCAACCGCCTTATGGCCAATAGAACAAATGTTCTCATCTGTCCATTCCACCAAGGAAATCGTTACATGCTTGGGTATACCGCCCCCACCCCCAATTCACTAATGGATTTAAGACTCCTCAGTTACCCTTAACCTGGTTTAGCCCATCGGCTGAAGCATTTTAACAGTGAGGCCACTGGGCATGTTACAACTTCTTGGAACTACAAGTGAGAGGGATGATATGGTACTGATTGCCTCAATTCCTAGAAATTGCAAAGGTCTTTTCAGAGAAGCTGCTCCAAAGAGATTAAACTCAGTAATCTACATTGGAAAAACAAAATGGATGAAGAATCTATTGACAGGTTATTTCAAGATCCTAATAGAAATTCTGTTCTTTGGCCTGATACATGACTGTTACTGATTCATGCATTGCTGAGCTTGCATCCATTAGTGCAAAGGGCAGATAATTAACACCTGTTCTTTTGCATTCTTCTAATAAACTTAATTTCACACTTTAGTCTCTCTCTTGTTTTCTGTGATTTGGACCTAGATTTTGAATGACCAGTCTGTCAGGCTAATACAATTATATATGTTCTATGATATTTCAGATGAATGAGAATTTTAATTGATCTAAAGGACAACCAAGAGATACTTAGTAGGTATAAACTGACTGTGGCATATTAACAGTGGTTGTGTAAACTTGTGTACTGGAACTTTCTCAACCCTGACTGGTAGCATGGTATCTAGAGATTTGCTATTATATCTGTCCCAATATTTCCAGGAGTTAAGGGGTCTTTTTATTTTTTAATTAATTTGTTTTCCAGTTACATACAATAGTAGTTTCTACCTATCATTTTTTGTAAGGTTTTGAATTTTACAATTTTCCCCCACCCTCCCTTCACCCCTCCACAGAAGGCAGTCTGATAATCTTTACATTGTTTCCATGCTATATATTGATTGAAATTGAATGTGTTGAGAGAGAAATCATATCCTTGAGGAGAAAATAAAATATTAGAAATAGCAAAATTACGTTGTACATAAGACAGTTTTTTTTTACAAAAAAATTGAAGGTAATAGACTTTGGTCTTTGTTTAAACTCCACAGTTCTTTGTCTGGATACAGATGGTATTCTCCACTGTAGATACCCCAGAATTGTCCCTGATTATTTCATTGATGGAATGAGCAAGTCCATTAAGATTAATCATCACCCCATGTTGCTATTATGGTATACAGTGTTCTTCTGGTTCTGCTCATCTCACTCAGCATCAGTTCATGCAAATCTTCCCAGTCTTCTCTGAGTTCCCATTCTTCCTGGTTTACAAAATAGTTTTCCATAATGTACATATACCACAATTTGTTCAGTCATTCCCCAATTAATGGACATTCGCTCGATTTACAATTCTTTGCTACCACAACTGTGCATATTTTTGGACAAGTGATGTTTTAACTTTTTTTCATGATCTCTTCAGGGTATAGACCCAGTAGTGCTATTGCCTTTTGGTTATAATTCCATTTTTATTGCATTTTGGGTATAATTTCAAATTGCTTTACAGAAGGGTTGAATGAATTCACAACTCCACCAACAAGGTGTCCCAATTTCCCATATCCCTTTCAACACTGAACATTGTCATTTCTGGTCATATTAGCCAATCTGATAAATGTGAAATTGTACCTCAGAGATACTTTAATTTACATTTCTGTAATCAGTAATGATTTAGAGCAATTTTTCATATGACTATGGATAGCTTTGATTTCCTCATCTGTAAACTGCCTTTGCATATCCTTTGACCATTTGTCAATTGGGGGTTTTTTAATAAATTTGACCCAGTTCTCTATTTATTTTATAAATGAGTCCTTTGTCAGAAATATTAGTTGTAAAAACTGTTTCCCAATTTACTACATTTCTTTTGATCTTGGTTACAGTGGTTTTGTTAATGTAATCAAAATGATCTAATTTTTTTTAGTGATGTTCTCCATCTCTTTCTTAGTCATAAACTTCTTCCTTTTCCATAGATCTGACAGGTAAACCATTCCTTAATCTCCTAGTTTGCTTATAATAATGTCTTTTATGTCTAAATCCTGCATCATTTTTGATCTTATCTAGGTATAAAATGTGAGATGTTGGTCTAATCCAAGTTTCTGCCACACTAACTTCCAATTTTCCCAACAGTTTTTATTGAAGAGAGAGTTATTATCTCAGAAGCTGGACTCTTTGCATTTACAAACAGCAGATTACTATAATCATTTCCTGCTGTCTCTTTTGCATAAGATTTCTTTCTAATACTGTAACTATGAGTGGGGGCTCATATACTTCTGCCTATGATTATCAGTTGATGTACTTAATCGTACAATCCAAATTAGCTTTTAGAATTATATCTATATCTATATCTATATATAGATATAGATATAGATATACACATTTATTTACACATATATACATGTATGCATATATCTATATAGATATATATCATGATGGTATAGTTGATATTAAGCATCCTGCTTACTTCCTGCAAAGGTCTGTACCACAGTCTCTCAAAGTTGTATAAACCCAGAGGAAAGGGATAAGTGAAAGTATGTGGTAAAGGAATGACCTACAACTCTGGAAGTGCTTTCTCTAGACTCCTTAAAATGTTCCTTTTAAGTTTAGTGTAAATTTTCTGCTGTGATTCTTAGAGGATCTTGAATCTTCCTTTTCTCATCACATCCAATCTGTCTTAGATTCCTGATTGAAACACTATCCTAGGGACACTACCAGGACATTGATGAAAATGTCCAAACCCTCACATTCTACAAAAAATCATGAGATTTTCTTTGATTAAAGAGTTCTTTTCCTCACTAAGCAGTTTCTTCTCAGGGAATGTGCTTGAAAGTGTCTAAGCTAAGTTATCAGCAGCTTAAAACCTCAATTTCAAACTAGCTTCCTTGTTTTATACAAGCCTCACACTATGTGATCAAGTGTGTTAATTAATGCTATCAGTTCTAGGTGAATCTAACAAAAAAAGGGTGAAGCCTCTAAATAAAGTTTTAGAAAAATTAAACAAGAATTTTTTGTGAATATTAAGTGGAAATAGAATGGCATATTCATATTTCTCAGCTATGCAGATCAACTTCCCCCCAAATTGTCATGACTTAGATATAAAATCCTCATGACCAAAAGCAAAAAATCCCAAATATTATATACATCTTTTACTTTCCACAATTCAATAAAATTATATGAAATAAAGGGCCTCTAAAAAGCCTTAAAAATCAATTGTAAAATAAATAACAACCTAAAAAATTGATGAATCAAAGAAGAAATCATAGAAATGATAATTTTACTAAAGAAAATGAGACAGCATATCAAAATTTTATTAAAGCTAAACACTGTCATCAATAAGGAAAAACCCAATAGATTTTTTGGGGGGTTGTTTGTAAGGCAATGGGGTTAAGTGACTTGTCCAAGGTCACACAACTAGGTAATAAGAGTCTAAGGTCAGATTTGAACTCAGGTCCTCCTGACTTCAGGGTCAGTGTTCTATCCACTGTGCCACCTAGCTGCCCCAAAACCCAATAGATCAATAAATTGAATACAACTAGAAATGTTAGAAAAACATTAAATTAAAAGCCCCAAATTAAACACCAAAATAGAAATACAGAAAATCAAAGTAGAGATTAACTAATTTGAATGGACTTCATATTTCCAGTAGCCCATGCCACTTGATTCAATCAAGATGTCTCCTCATCTGATACATGCACAAGGACTGAGCCCAGTCTACACTGTCAACTGGACAGAGCCTCTTGGCTGCAGAGGTCAGAGCCAAGCAGACAGAGTAGGCAAGAGCAGCCATGCAGAGATTAAGACAGAAGCTTATTTTCCATAGTGAAGAAAATGGTTTTCAAGCAATGAGGGAAATTAGACACATGTTCCAGGGCCCCCCACCAGTAAGGGACCTACTTTAGTATGGGTTGTTCTCATTACTTATATCAATGACTATGCAGCAAATTGTAGCCCTTGATGACACGGGGTAACAGCAAAAGTGTGACAAGTTTGATTTTTAGTAGTGCTTCATAACTTTTGTCTAATCTTATTAGGTGTTTGTCTTAACTCAGAGAACACTTGGTGAAACAATTCTGAGATTTTGCTGTATCTGAGATCATCCAGAAATTGAGGACAAAGGATTTTTGTTGTTGCAAGTTCAGAGCATTAGGTAGCTTGCTGGACCTTAGCTTTGGAAAACAGGATGTCTCCTAATAGTATCTTGAAAAATCAAATATGGTTTAAAGCTTAGAGAGCTCTTAGTAGAAACAGAGAGGACAAGAGCCCCAGTTTCTATGAGCCCAAGGATTATGGTCACATAAGTATTGTTATTATTATTATTGTTCTTTGGTAGTGAAGATAATATTTAACTACAGAGGAAACCAGGAGGAAAGTAAAATATTGTAGAAGATTCTGGATTTACTTTCCTTTCTGGTTGAATGAAGGTTAGATCTACTTGTCCTTCAAGCATGATTTATACAAGACTGGTGAAAATGTTCTGGTTAATTAGGGAGGTAGAGATTTTGTGTGGGAGCAGCAGGTTATAGTGAGCCATCCAACATCCTCCACCTGTGACATAAGAAATATTACTATTGGCACATCAATGAATCAGGTAGGACTAGGATAGTACTCAGTAAAATCAAAATGCCCATATTCAAGAGAGAAATCCTATAATATGGGTGAGTCCAGAATCAGTGGGCTAGCACTATACCTAAAACACAATTAGAACTGATAAGAAATATCTATATACATATATGTATATGTGTAAATATGTATAGATATACATGTTTATATAAACACATAACATATTTACTATATAAATAATTATATATATGTATAAACGTGTATATATTTATATGTTAATTGATACTGGGGTAGGAAACCTTTTTGAAGACCTCTCATACTTTCTGTTCTGGACATCTTTAAAATGATGCCTCTTGAAACCTGACCAATATCTTTCATTCATGTGAGAAGATCAAGGGAGTGACTATTACACATTTGGCTCCTTACAGATTATTTAAATGTACATCTGTTGGGGCATGTGTCCAATGAACAAATTTTAGTTGTGGGAGAGAAGAATAAATTTAAAATTGTTCTGATGTCAGAGTAGAGCTGAATGAGTCTATTTTCCAGTCAGGGACCAGTGGTGATAGCTCTTTATGTAAATTATTATAACAAATGATTTTGATTGTGAAGACTATAAAAAAGGGAAGACTCAGTCAAGAGCTTGTGTGGTATCTGTAGTTCCCTGAGGGACTTTTATGGCCCATGGTCAGGTCCTGTATTGCATAGGATCCAAGAAACAGAGGGAAATTTGACCAGAGTTGATGTGACCATCAGATTCTTCCCAGAATTTCATGTCTGATATCATCACAACCCAATTACCCAATGTTGAGGAAGACCACTACACCTATAACACATATTACCTACTGTACCAAGATAGCTCTGATCACTAGGGCTAAGCATAAATCTAATTGGTTCTTCTTTTCCCCATGATAGAGTGACCAGGAGGATTAATTTAAAAAATGCCTGGGTTTGAGAAAAAACAATGAATATCAAGCTAGGTTTCTTCTTGAAGGTGGTCATTTTCAGTCTGGTCATTCCCTCTTCTAGCCAGGAATAATTCTTAATAATCCACATTTCTATTACACTTTGTAGTTTCTAAAATGCTAAATTTTAAACAATACTACTGTAAATATTAACATTTTCGCTTTAGAGATGAGGAATATAATTCTCAGAAGTGAAATGACTTACTGAAGTTTGCAAAACTAGTATGTGTTGGAGACATAACATATTGAGATCTAATGATCTTCTTAAAAATAATTCATTTTCCCCCAAATTGCTCATAAAAAAATTAATAATATTTTTTTGTTTTGAGTTTCAAATTCTATTCCCTTCCTCTCCCAGAGAGATGATAAGTAATCTGATATAGGTTATACATTTGCAATCATGTAAAGCATTTCCATATTTAATGATATTTTTGAGTGCTTTATATGTTTTTATATTCCATGGCTTCTGGGAGTCTTTTGCATCTTGTATATTTTCTGTGGGTGTGAAATTAAAGGCTGTTCATACTTGATATACATCTGGTACCTCAAGTGTCTGTATGGGATTTGGGGATGCTGTGACCTACATTTGGGGGAATCTAGATATGCTAAGTATATTTAGAGATTTTTCCTGAAGTGTTACAGGTGGGAACAAGAAACAAAGAAAAAAGATAACTCTTTGGGGTCAGATCATCTAATGAAAAAACTGCATAAGTGAACTTCAGCTCTGGGCTTTGGCTTACAAAGATATAAAAAGGCATTCATAAATTATATTCTATAGCAGACCATGGGGCAGTGAGATGGTGCAGTGGATACAATGCTAGCCCTGGAGTCAAGAAAACCTGAATTCAAATCCAGCTTCACACACTTATTAACTATGTGACTCTGTATAAAGCATTAACCCTGTTTATCTCAGTTTCCTCATCTGTAAAATGAATTGGAGTAGGAAGTAGCAAACTGTTCCAGTATTTTTTACAAGAAAATTTCAAATGGGGTCATGAAGAGTCAGATAAAATAAAATATGAACATTTTTATATTCATAATAGATTAGTATCATTAGTAATTAATAGATAACATAATTAAAATATATGCATATATAATATTTTATACTTTAAATTGTTATGCATATATTATCTAATTTGATTTTCAAAACCATCTTTTGGAGTTCCCATTTTATAGAACAATTAATGGCACTGTAGTATAATGTTGGAATGTTGGACCTGCAGTCAGAAAAATCTGGGTTCAAATCTTGCCTTAGGCATTTATCTTTTGTTAACTTCAATTTCCTACTACATAATAATTGCATCTATATCAATGGTATATGAGAATCGAATGAAACAATGTAATCTTTGTGAAATGTTTTGCAAACCTTAAAGCACTAGATAAACATCAGTTATGAAGATCTTGATCTCACACAGCTAGGAAGTAGCAAAGTCTGGTCACTCATCCAGTGGTCTTTCTGTGGAGAATAAGAACAAAACAAACACCATATGTGATCAGATCCAGGGCTTATCCACCCAGTTATCTATCTCACAGAGATACATCAAGTGATTTTAGGGAAGACTTAGCAACAGATCCTTCATGATGCTGATTCCTCCAAAGTAGGTGTAAGCCTCAATTTCTCCTAAAGTTTCCTCAGTATCTTATTTAGCAGTTATCAGCCTGGAAATGATCCAAGTCCTTTTGAATCTGTCATTCTTTTCTACTGTACTATCTTTTGCAGTGATAAGTACCATAAACTTATTATCTTTATGTAATACTTTTATGCTCCATATTATTTACCTAGTTCAAGCTTCAAGGGATAATACTGATTTTAGGGGTCTGGCTTTGAAGAATAAGTTCACTTGTTCCTTTTTTTGTCCTTTTAAATATTTCTGTCATTTTCTAGTTCAGCCTTTTAACCAATCTTAGTATTTTCAATCTTTTTTTCATGTAGAAATTTTCCATTTCTGTGGAAACTTTAGCTTTCCATCTCTACAATTTCTAAAAGATTAAAAGTTTGAGGGATATTCCTTAAGCCTCTCCAATAAAAATAACTGCCCAAAATAGGATATAGAAATGACTGGATTGGTAACTACAGGAATTACTTAACTCCCCATTCCTTGAAGCCTTCAGGTAGAGTTTGTATGAACACTTATTGGGACACTGTTCAGAATAGATTGAATTCAATGTCCTTTGTGGCCCATTCTAATTCTGAGGTTCTGTGATTCTATAATTGTTAGGAATTTTTTTTTTTGTATCAAACAGAAATCTGCCTCTGCAGATTCTTCCCCCATTTCTTCTAGTTTTATCTTCTGGGCTCAAGTCAAATAAGTCTAAACTCCTTTTCACATGACAACCTTTCAAATATATAAAGATAGTTGGAAATGTTCCATATCTACTCCTGATACTCCCCAATCTCCCACTCTGGGCTGATTTACTCTTCCCCAGATTAAACTATGATACATTGGAAAGAATTCTGGCCTGGAAGTCAGAAGATGTGATTTCAAATCCTTGGTCATCTCTGAATCTCATTTCTTTTTTTATCATAGAGTTCACTAAGATCACCTCCAGATATAACTCTATGATCCTATGATTCTATATGTTTCTATTTTCTTCAGTTTATCCTCAAATGACTTTGAGCTGCTTCACTATTCTGGTCATCCTCCTTTGTACTTGTGCTGCTCCTTAAACAAGATTTAATTGTTCCCTATTGCCACTAGAGTGCAATACAAATTCCTCTGACTTGTAAAGCCTGTCCCGAACTTGGTGATGAATATCCTTGAACTTTGTCCCCAGATAGCAGATAAATTGTCACTGAACTTGGACTTGAAGCTTTCCATTTTGTCAGGAAGTATATGCTATCATTTGTATTCCATTGAGTGATTGAGAACCTTCTAGATCATGATGAGATTCAAGAAAAGGACTTTGATGTTATCCTAGACAGTGCTTCTATTAATGCAGCTTGGAATCATTAATATTTGTATCTGCCATGTCTTTTCTGATTCATGTTGCATTTGTAGTCTACTCAAATTCTTATGTGGTATATTGTGGTAAAATAAAATTTTATTTATTTAAGGCAGTGGGGTTAAGTGACTTGCCTGAGGTCACACAGCTAGGTGATTATTAAGTGTCTGAGGCTGAGTTTGAACTCAGGTCCTCCTGACTCCAGGGCCAGTGATCTATCCACTGCACCACCTAGCTGTCCTAGGTTTCTTTTTCTTAAAAAAATGTTTATAACTTTTATTTTTGTGTCGGTCACCTTCTAATCACCAAATGAGTCTTCCTTTGTAGCACAGAAAAACAGGCAGACGAAACAGTGACATATTGGATAGTCAGTGACATCAATATACAATAACTGTAGTCTCCATCTCATCTTTTCTCTAGGCCCCAGACTGGTTGTTTCTATTAATTAGTATTAGTCTTTGTTTTAACGAGTTTCTTGTTTATGTTATTTTTGTCACTTAGTAAATAGTTTTTATGGTTCTACGTCATTAACTATCAGTTCATATAAATCATCTGAATTTCTTATGTTTGTTGTTTGTTACAATGTGTTAATATTCCATTATATCCAGAGATATTAGTTTTCAAAGTCATTATTAAATCATCAGAGATCCATTTTGTTTCTATTTTTTCCATATTTTAGTACATATAAGACCTTTCTGTCTTCATCTCTTTGGGACACATATCCAATAGTGGGATTCTTGAATATCAACAATGTATTAGTTTTTCTCACATAATTCCAAATTATTTTCTAAAATTATAATTTCCATCTCTACATAAACTATTATTTATCTATGTTTTCCTTCTTGAATTTGTATAACTGGTATTTTGAACTGAAGCTCAAAATCTTAGCATGTATCTCTATTAAATTTAATCTTATAAAATTTTACCCATTATTGTAAACTTGTATTTTTTTATCTAGATTCTGTCAAATTTTGTTTGAATAGTCTTTTCTTATTCAACCCATTTTCCTATCACCTACAAATTAGTTAAGGATGCCTTCATTTAAATCATTGGTAAATAAGAAAAGTTCAATAGAAGAAGTACAAAGATGTATTTTGGGGAATTTGACTGGCAACCTCCATCTAGTTTGATATCAATCCATTAATCATGACTCTTTGGGCCTGGTTGTTCAACCAGTATTGAAACCTTCTAACTATCCATTTATTATTTATAATTGCTATCTCTCTCCATCTTGTACATAGACTGGCATGACGTTTTTGTCAGCTGCTTTGCTGGAATCTATATATACTATATCTATGGCATTTCCCTGAGCTACTTTAAGAAAAAGTGTGTTGTAGAGTAAAAAAGCATTTGCTCTTAGAATAAAAAAAACCTGGATTGTAACCAGTGGTGTGCTGGAGCCAACCCAAACCAGTTCAGGAGAATCAACTGTTAAATTTCTAGTATGAACATTTAAATCTTTGACATCAGCAAATAGTTCAGATCAGGCCTGATGTATTGTTTCATTGATTATCTAGACATAAGAAAGCAATGGAAACAACAAATTAATGTGTAGCTTTTTTTCTGGTTATTAAGCAATTACCATCATGAAATCCTGATATCTTTCTTTTTTATTATTTATTTTAATATCTATATCTATCTATCTATCTGTCTGTCTGTCTGTCTGTCTGTCTGTCTATCTTGATGATATATATTATTTTGCTTTGGGGACAACTATAGACAAGTCACAGTTTCTTTGAGCATTAGTTTTCTCAACTGTAAAATGGGGTTAAGGATAATTTACTATTCCCCCCATGGGATTGTTGTGAGAAAAGTGTTTTGTCAACCTTCAATTACTATATAAATGTGAGCTATTATTATTAGTTTAATAACCTTGTCAAAAAGGAAAATTAAGCTAGCTGAGCATGGTATTCTTAATGAACCCATATTGGTGTCTTGTCATTTCTTTCCTTTCTAAATGTTCACAAGTTATTGCTTTGATAATGAGCTTTAAGATTTTAACAGGAATTATTGCCAAGTTCAGTGGACTACACTTTAAAGAATATATTTTCTTCCTCTTTTAGAAAATAAATAAAACATAATTGAAATAAAATAAAATGAATACAAATGAAAACAGAATTAAATCATTTCAGAGATGGAAGGGACCTTAGTAACTATTCCAACTCACACCTGAATTTTACATAAAGACCTCTAGTAAGTGAAAACTCACTACCTTTTGAGGCAACTCATTCCAATTTTGGATAGCTCTAATTGTTAGGAAGTTTTCCCCAATTGAAACCCTAAATTTATCAGTTGAATTATTCCCTCATATTCATTGCTTCTCAATCTACCCTTTGGAGTCAAAGAGAACAAGTCTACTTCTTCCATGTGACATTATATAGTCTAACTCTGTTTTAAAGATGAAGAAACAAACCCAAAGAGTTTTAGTACTAACTCAAGGTCACACAGGTATTTTTTTTTTTTATTTTTAGGATTTTGCAAGGCAAATAGGGTTAAGTGGCTTACCCAAGGCCATATACAGCTAGGTAGTTATTAAGTGTCTGAGGCTGGATTTGAACTCAGGTACTCTTGACTCCAGGGCTGCTGCTGCTTTATCCACTGTATCACCTAGCCACCCCTCACACAGGGATTTAGAGACAAAATAATAATTAGAACTCAATTTTCCTAACTTAGAATTTTGAATACTTTCTACTACCTGCTGCCTTTCTTTGGGTATAAAGACCAGATTTACCTGCAAAATTTAAAGTGCAGATGTGTAGCACTTCACCATTTTGGCTGGATTGTTGAGTGCATAAAATCAATCTGCATGGGTAGAAGAGAGACATATTGTATTGGTCTTTATATGTCAAGATGAATTTATGGTTTATCATAGAGGCAATAGGGAGCTACCATAGGATGTGGTTAGATTTAATTTTTTTTGTAATTTGGTATCTGTGTGGAGGATGGATAGGAGAGGAAGCAATTAAGTTCAATTAGTAGAGTATTGCAGCAGCCCAGGTAATGAGGGATAAGGACCCTCCCTTCATCCAAAATATTTTAAAAGGGGTTCTGCTCAGATTGGGATTTGACTAGTTGAGCCTCAAGGTCTATTCCTGCTCTGAGTAGCAAAAAATTGGTAATTTTTATGTCTTGGTCATGTTAATGACTAGTGTTTATTGTTGAATGCAGAAATTAGTCAAATTATACAATCTGTGTGAGTATGCTAATACTCACTATTCATTTATTCATTCTCATGTTTGTATCCTCTTTTGAATATGATTTCCTTCTTTCCCTTTGGCATTACCAAATAACTGCATCACTTTAGACATCTTGTTGAACTCTGATTACTTGCCATTAAGTTGTGGAGATAGGTAAGTGGTACAGTGGATGGAATTCTGGACTTGGAGTCAGGAAATCTGAATTTAAATCTTGCCTCAGAAACATAAATAGCAGTATGATGTTGGGCAAGTCACTTGACTTCTCTCAGCTCAAGTTTCTGCATCTGTAAAATGGGAATAATAATAGCACTTATCTTACAGGGTTGTTGTGAGGATTAACACATGTAGTGCATTTGCAAACTTAAAGCTCTTTATAAACCATAACTATTATTATTATTATTATTATTATTATTATTATTATTATTATTTCTTCTTGTCTGCAGATTGGAAGAAATATGTTTTTCTTTTTTTTAGTTG
This sequence comes from Macrotis lagotis, assembly GCF_037893015.1. NCBI lineage: Eukaryota > Metazoa > Chordata > Mammalia > Peramelemorphia > Peramelidae > Macrotis > Macrotis lagotis. The sequence goes on from NC_133665.1 coordinate 86,808,401, forward strand.
AAGAAACAAATCTAAACAATTGTTTAGGGCTTTTAAAAAATTGTGTTCTAAAGATGACATTGCATGTATTGTCTAGAGATGTTATTGGAACAGATGTTTTGAGAGGCTTGGATATTCTAATAGGACAAGACTGTCCATGTATCCCCCAGGTAGTTTCAGAGAAAATCCTTTAACACATTCATAGGACTACAGGGCGTTGTCTTCCACTTGACCCTCCCATTCTGTTGAACATTCTGTTGAGTGTTCAATGCTCAAGGGTTGTTGAGAAGCTGAATGATGATTATTGTACTCCCTGGCTGTTGCCAGAAATGCTCTGGCAGATTTTTGGAATCAGATGCAGGCGACTGTCAGAGGTTAATGATATAATAGGATGTGGAAGATTTTGGTCATGGAGTAAACTAACCTACTTCAAAAAGGGTAATATGGGGGAGAGATGCCAAGTTGTGTTTGTTTCATCATTTTTGGAGAAAGAGGAAAAAAATGGAAAGTGGATTAGCAACTTACTACTTCCTTTGTATTTAATGGTTAGAAGTTCCTATGGGACTTTAGTTTAATAAAGAAGATATTCCAGGTGATCTTCCCCCCGGGGCAGCCCTTCATGAATCTACCTAAAGATCAACAAGCTTCCCTGAACAACAAGATATGACATCCTGCCCAATTTCAACTGGTTTAACACTTCAATCTATAGACATTGCAGGAAAAAAAATAACCATGGTCAGGGAGAAGGAGGAATGAATATTTATAATGAGATTTGCATCATGAGGGAAGAAACCTGATGGTATCCATCAGTAAAATGTAGAGGTCTTTGAGAAGGCAGCTGCTTGCTGATATGGGAGGGAGCAGTGAGAGAAGGAGAAGGAGGAATACCTGCTCCATAGGAAATCACAGGAGAGTTGTAGGCAGGTAAAATTTAATTATCCAAGTTGGACTTGGGCCAAGGTATCAGTGAAACTGCCACGAGATCTCTAAGGAACAAAAATGGTTATGACCTTCCAATTGTATCCTCTTTGACGGATGGCTCCTTCAGCAGCCCTGAGCTCCTGAACAGCATGATGGGGATATGGGGTCAGTATTAACTCAGAGGGAAGGGCAACACAATACTGAACTGTCAGACACCCAAGTCAGCTTTGCTGACTTCACTTTTCCCTCTGGTACAAATCCGTGATGTTCGGATGGAATAAGGTAGAACTGTTATCTCCTTAATCCCTTTCTGCTGTGTTCCTGAAGCTTTTTATGCTTGGACTGAGGATGTCAGTTTGTTTTCAGGATAGTGACTAGTGGATCATGGGAGCATACTGTCATTATTATGAACCTGTGATGTCCGAGGTAAAAACAGAGCTTTTTTTTTTCCTCCTAGGAAAAAAGACAAGAAGACGTGTAGAGGGGTGCAGAGAGGACTGGACTTGAAGTCTAAAGGTCTGACTTTAGGTTCAGACTTCAGACATCATTAGTTTTTTAACCTGGTTAAATCATTACATTCCTAAATCTCAGTTTCTTCATCTATGCAATGGGGCTAATTGTCATTGGACTTGCATGGTGGTTTGGAAGAAAATGTTTGTAAACATTAAAGCACTAAGGAATCTCAGAATTTCAAAATTTTGGAAAGACCTCAGTGATCAGTAGTCTAACTTATTCCTCTCAAAGAAATTCCTCAATGATATACCCACCATATTTTATCTAGCTTTTGCTTGAAAACACTCCATGATAGAGAAGCCATGATTTCCCAAGACATTCCAGTTTCCTCTGAGATAGCTCTAATTAGAAAAATTTTTCTGATATAAACTCTAAATTTGACTCCTTACAACTTTAACTCATTGTTTACATCTTTAGAGAGACAGACAGAATAAGTCCAATATTTCACACAACAGATTTTCAAGTATTTTGAAGACAGCTACTAAGTCAAGGATGCTAGGTCATGTAGTGGATAGAGTGTGAGGCTGGTGACAAGAAGATTCATCTTCCTGAGTTCAGATCTGGCCTCAGACATTTACCAACTGTTTGACCCTGGGCATGTCACTTAACCTTGTTTGCTTCAGTTTTTTTCATCTGTAAAATGAACAATAAAGGAAATGGCCAACCACTCCAATATCTTTGCCAAGAAATCTCCAAATGGAGTTATGAGTTGGATATGACAACTACAAATCAAGATTTTTCGAACCTTCTTTTCAAAGGGGTAAACAACCCTTATCCTGCTAGACCTTTCTAGTTCATTCACACGTGCTGTGGGCCAGGAGACTATTGAAACAGGGGATGCTTGAGTTAACACCCCACATTCCTACAACATCAAAAAAGTTATTGTAAGCCAAACCTGTGGAGGAGACCTGGAGCAGTCTGATTTAACTTTGCCCTCAGGTAGATTGATCTGAAACTCAGCCATGTACCCTTTGGGCAAGGAAGATATAAAATCAGTTTTATAACTTTGGTGTAAGAGTCCTTGAGGCCCTAGGGAACCTCTTTGCTGATTACTTTTACATGCTTTTACTTTCCTGGACTGCTTTTTACTGCCTTGGGGATTGCCTTTTACCTGGTGGTTATTGGATGTTTTTATTAAAGGAATTTTTTTTGAACCTTCAGAAACAGAGTGATCCATTTCACCAGGCATAGTAAAGGATCCTGGACATTGTCCTACCTAAAATACTTTGTCTAGAATGAAACACTATCCCCTAGACTAGAAATGTGTGGAGGGACTGACTATTCTCTCCTTATTCTCAGAAGATATGCTTCTCTTAAAGGAATCCCAAACTGAATTTTTAGCTACTGTCACACCATTGTCTTATAAAGCCTGTAGCTCATTGAATATTTAGATCTTTTTTTTAAAATAAATGATTGTCTAGCCATATTTTTCCCAAACATGATTTATTATTAACAGGACTTCAAGAAAGGGAATCCAGTCAAATGGTTCTTTTAACTTAGATCTCTTTGATAGAAGCGGAATGGATTAATGGAAAGAGCTCTGGGCTTGGAATCAAATTAGAAGACTACTGTTTGTTAGCTGCTCACTAAAACTTTCTGAGTCTCAATTTTCTAATCTGTAAAACAGGGATAGCAATACTCACATTACTTATTTCGGGGATTTGTTGAGGGGAAAAGTTAAGATCTAATGGTATTTTTTAGAAATCTTAAAATGCTATACAAATTGTACTATTGTGTTTATTGTTCTTTCAGGTATATATTATCTCAGCTATTGGAAACTCTTGCTCTAGTTGGATTGGGCTCATAGAATCTCAGAGATTGAAGACATTCTAGCCTAATCTGAACCTATTCTCATATCATGCAACATTTTATTTTCATCTGGAAGAATTAAGGAAGGTTTCATAGAGAAGGTGGCATGGAAAGAAGTGAGGCTCCAAAATAAAGGGAATATCTGGGGTGGGGGTGGGAATCCTGCTCAGAAATGAAGAACATGATATAAGCAAAGGTGTAGAAAGCAAATAGAACCAGATGAGAATGGGTGACTGAGAGTAACTTAGTTTGACTACAATATTGTGATTCATCCTTCATTTTTCAAGATCAATGAAATCATGGGGTAAATGTCTTAACTTGCATGTAAATTGGATTACAGAGAGGCAGAGTTGCATAAAATCTTCCACCTCATTCTCTTCTAGAACCATCAGAGTACAGTTGCAAAACAAAAGTTAAGATGACTGTCAATGGCCCTGGAAGCAATAGATGATCTTGATGTCCTTGATTCTCTAAGCCCTCTACAAGGCCCCCTTCTGCCATCTTCATGACCATTGGAAAAAATTGTTCTCATTACATCCATTCTCCTGGGGCAAGTCTTCACATGCTTGGGGTAGGCATCCCCCTAATTCGCAGACAGGTTGGAAGCATGATAACCCTCAACCTGGGTTAACCTGTCTGTGAGATGGGTTTCTGAGGTGTAGCTAAAATATCTTGGAGTCACAGGTAAGAGTTGTATGAGAGCTGGATACCAACAATTGGATGAGTGTGTAGGGTGTTCAGGATGGACTTGTATCTCTGATGTGAGAGTTTGCATATCTGGAATGTAGAGTACAAAGAGAGGAGAAATGTGAAATACTACTGGAAAGGTAAGTGGGAACCAGGTTGTGAAGAGCTTTGGGTGCAGTATAAAGAGTCACTGAAAGCATAGTATGAGCTTCCCCTCAGCTCACAAGGTTCTGCTATACCCATCACTTTAGTACATGCAAGGGCAAAGTCTCCTGTTGTTTTCTTTTTCATTGTGGCTCTGTCCTCCTTACAGTTTCTTCAGCTGGTACTGATTCTTCAGTGCATATGGTTTTCTGTGGGGGCCATATGGTTATGCAGGCCTCTCTCCAGGTCCTGTGTGGAGTTTGGCATCTCCATCTCTTCTTCTTGACATCCACATGGTTTCTTATGTGCAGAAACAGATCCCTCTTTGTGCATATTCCCTAGATATCCCCCATGAATGAAGAAGGCTAGAGCTTATTTGCATGCCTGATACAAAGTGCTATCTTAATGCTAGCAGAATGAATCTCATTTGAACATGTGTCTATTTACACTCTTGCACATAGTTATTCATCTTGTGGCCTTTTATTGGAAGTAAAGCATTGTCTTCTCCCCCTCCCCCTCCCTTTTTTATACTGCTCTTGTAAGTTAGGCCACAATTTAAGTCTTAAAGACTGAAGTGGACATGATTATATTTTCATCTCCATATTTCTTTAACATTGCTTCATTTAGCACTACTATTATTAAATCACATTTACATAGCATTTTATGACTATAAAGGACTTTACCTATGATTTTACTTGATTCTCACAATTGTGAGAAATAGATATCATGAGTATGAATACATGAACAAATTAAAAAATGTGCTAGGATTTAGGAGTACAAATATAAGAAACAAGACAGTTCCTCCCTGCCTTCTCTGTTTAGCTAAAACCAGATGGACTTCATGAATATCTAATCATTCAAGGTCATAGGAAGTGTTCAAGGTCAGTACCTTTTAGCATGGAATTATGGATTTAGATCTGGGAATCATGAATTTAGATCTTACATCTTCTGATTTGATTTAAATATCATCTAGGCTAACCTCCTTATTTTAAAGATAAGCACTGGATCCAGGTCTGAGTTTCACTGCCCTTGTTGAGTATCCTTTCCTGAGAAAATAAATCCTAACCTCCAAATAACTCCCAAACAAAATAAATCCCAAACAAAACACCTACTCTCAGTCCCTATGGAAACCATACTACCCTGCTTCCTATATAACATATCCTATAAAAAGGCATACTCTCCCCACTAGTCATTGTTGGGGTCTGCTGGGACCCAACCAACTATACTTTTCCCTCAGTAAACAGCTTTAGGTGAAGTGATATACTTAAGGTCCCACAATGGCAAGTGTCAGAAGCAGGATTTGAACACAAGTCCAAATCCACTGTACAATGCTGAAAAATGGTACTGTCTAAAATTTAGCCTGCAGGAAGAGGAAACATGATGCCACTCAGATATAGACAGTTCTCTATATCTCTCAAAATTCACTTCCAAACATTTTTTTTTGTCCAGCTTGCTCCTTAATGGTAATGCTACTCCCTATAATCCTTTTTACTTCTTTGACATTCCCTCCTATGGTCTCTAAGCAATTTAGAAGCCATAGGTTGTGTTTTCAGTTTGGACTTTTAAAGTTTATCTTTTTTTGTACTTTTGCTTGTTTTTTTTTAAATGATCATGGTTAGAAACAGAAGGTGAAAAAGAAGACACTAGATCATGAATGTATATGAAATCATTACAGTTGTCTCTGTGAATTGCATTCTACTTAGGCAGTGTTTTAAAATGTTTATTTCCCAATCATCAGGACTTTGGGGGAAGTTTTTACCTTCTATGGCATGAGTTCCTTATTTACTTTTTTACAGCAGGTATTTATAAGTCCATCTGGACATACTGAAGACCCATCTGGAGACCCTGTGTTACTGTAACGATGTCTAGCTCAGCATCCTTTCATACATCTTGCAAACTAGTGATGCTTGGGGTATAATATACCTCCCATCACATTTTTGGGAGAGCCAGCCTGACCCTGGACAATGGATTTTAAATTGCCCCCTGTGGAATCCTAGCATTGTTCACCAGCTGCCAAGAATACTAGGAAACAATGAGAAAAAAGGGGAGAGGGCAGATTCTTGTATTGTTGAAGATACTTCAGTTCTCCTTTTATTATTTTATATTAGAGAAAGAGGTTTAAATATATCCAGGAAGGATGGTACATATTTTGCACATATAATCAGAGAAGATGATTATAATTGTGCATTTTTCACATTTATTGGATAGCTTGGAGCACTGCAGAATGAAGTGTTGTATTGAGAGGCCGAATTGATAGTTATTAGCTCATCTTAAGCAGAGGTAGGTGAAAGCAGAACATGTATTTGCTTCAGGGACAAGATAGACCTGGGACCACAGAGCCACCATCACAACTGTTCCATCAAGTTTAGACCTGGGACATATGAACATGAAGACAAGGACAAGGTTTCAGTATACCTAGACTTGCAGAATCACTCTGGATAGTCAGAACAAAATCCTAATTTCCAGATGAGGAAGAAGTCAATCAGAAATTATTATAACCATAGAAAGACCAGAGAATCACATAATGATAGAGTATTGGAGTTGGAAATACATTTGAGCTCATCTAGATCCAGATTTCTTCATTTTACATTTACCATGCCTTCCATCTCCCAGGTACAAGTAGCTAACTCTTTTCCATGAGGAGGGTCAAGTGTTGGGCATTGCTTCCCAGCAGCAATGTGCTCTACTCAACCCTAGAGGATGATTTTAGGTAATCCCAAGCTATCTCATTCTCCTAGAGCTAGTTGCAACCAAAGAAGAAGAAAAAGAATAAAAACCACATATACCACAAAAGCCAGTGCCTGCATGGAGCTAGGTACAAGTCACTTCTAGATCAAACAGTAGAAACTTTTAGTGTATGAGCAAACCCCTTAACTCAAGTGTTTAATAAAATAGTTCTATTTAAAATTTCCTCTTAGCTATTCCTACATGAAGGCCTTTATAAAAGCTGTGGTATTCAAGGTAAACCTGGAGGGTCCAAGTCTAGTTACTTGGATGACCTAGGAAACCTGGCCTTATCTAAATCTCCTATCAATCTGGATAATATACTAATTCTTCCTCAAGTCATATAATTTCCAGTTGATCCTTTCTCCAATCCATTCCATCTTTGCTTTCTCTGGTCTTGCCTCCCAGCTTCTCTTGCCATACATATTCATCACTCACTTTTCAACCCACTTTAAGTGCAAGGAGTAACCTTACTGGGGTAGTCTCATAGGAACAAGTTTATGGGGCCCAGACTAGGCTACTTCTCTGCAAATGGCCATCTTTGTTGCTCTCTCCACCTTAGAAAAACTCTTGTTCATTTCCATTCTAGGTTGAGTCAGCTCACTAGTCTTTGACTCTTTTGTGGTGGTCTTAGTGGTAGGAGATTTGAGAAAACTCCCACTTTTTATTTACCCCCATGGGGATATAAGGTGGGACTAGTCACATTCCTTTTAGCTACAGATAGGAAACTGCAGCTCAGATGGGGAAGAGATAAAAGTCACAGAGCAAGTTATTTTACTGATCCCTAGTTGAGACTCTTGCCAATAGAATAATGTACTATTCTTCAGAAGGTATTGAGGAAGCAATGTAGTATAATTGAAAGAACAGTGGATTTGAACTCACTTGACTTGGATTTAATCTCTCTCTCTCTCTCTCTCTCTCTCTCTTTATAGTTCTATGAATCTATGAAAGTGATTTAGAACATCTATTTCTTCCTCTACCCACAAAAATCCACTTAGATGACCTCTTTTTCTTTATATCTCAGAGATTGAGCAAGTATAAAAAATAATAAAATTAGCTCTAAAATGAAACTCTGAACTTCATTTTTCCTTGAGTTTACTTTAGAAAATGCAATTTTGTATCTCTCAGATATTTTTGAAAAGTTTACTTAGATGTTTACTATCTGTGTGACCCTGGGGAGTTCAGTAGAACAGAATTCAGGAAAAGATTTATCATGAAATTTTAGTCTTAATAAATATCTTAGAAAGCTTAGAGGAAAGCTTTCTATTGTAGTAGAAATATTACTGGCATGAGAGTCAGATCTGATTCTATCACTCATGAAATATGGACAAATTATTGAACTTTTCTGGATCTGAATTTATTATTCTGTTAAGCAAAGGGATTGAATTAGATTAGATAACCTACATATATGACCTTAGAATAAATTATCTATCAGATAACATATCTATAACTGTAGAATAGATCAGGTAACATACATTTATGGCCATAAAATATATATGTATATGTAATATACATTATTATTTGACCTTATGAAGTGTTACTACAAAGTATTATTATTATTCCCATTTTTCAGATGAAGAAACTGAGGTTCAGAGAGATTAAATGACTTGCCAAAGGTTACATAATTCATAAAGCCCAAAGGGAGGAATTAAATATAGGACTTCCTGACTCTGACTAGCACCCCACTCCTTCAGTTATCTGCTCCTTCATTAGTAATAATGAATAAAGTATTGGCCTTTGAGTCAAGTTTCAAATCCAACCTCAGACACTAAACTATGTGATCCTGGAAAAATCATTTCATATTCTAGAAATAATTTCCTCATTTTCAAAATAGAGAGGTTGGTCCTATCTGACTCTAAGTTCCTGATTATTTGAGCCTCTTACTTCTGCTATGATGCCTCAAGAATTGTCCAGTAGAAGGAAAGAAGCCTGAATTTAGGGTCATGAAAATCTGATTTTATAAAATTTTGAAATATCAGTTTTTAGGAAATTTTCCCTTTTCAGAAACTTTTTATTTGGTTAATGTATTATCTTCCATTTTAAAGGGACACATATAGGGTACATGGTGACACACAGTAGGTAGAGCTCTGAGTCTGAAACTAGAAAGGCCTTAGTTCAAATCTGGGCTCAGATGTTACCAGCTGGATGACCCTGGTAAAATTATATAACCCTTTTTGCATCAGTTTCCTCATCTGTAAAATGAGCTGGAGAAGGAAATGGCAAGCTGCTCTAATATCTTTACTAAGAAAATCCCAAACTCATGAAGATATTACTGAAATAACAGAGCAACAAGAAAAGTAGATGATGGGTTCTTAGTCTATGGTCTACAAACTTGTTTAGAATATTTTGATAGCTATATTTCTGTATAATTATTTTCTTTCATAATCTTATATAATTTATTTTATGCATCAAAACCCCCCCTTTCTTATACCGGGAAAGAGTCTACAGGCTTTCCAGATTGCCATAGGTATCCATGGTCTAAAAATAGGTTAAGAAGCCCTTCTATAGGTTGAGAAATATTCCAGATGATATTATGCTGATTGCATTAAACCCCAGAACATTACAGGGCCATCTCAAATGATCACTCAAAAGAGATTGGCCTAACAATCACTTTGCTTGGGAATCTAGTACCCATTATAGAGGACTAATGGGAGAATATGAATAAAAATTGTGTTAGTTTAGAAGATATGGATGGGTTCTCATCTGTATTGTTGGAAGGAGTACCCACCCTGAGGATACCAGGTACCCATACCAGGATGTTTTGCCAGAACTTTCTTCAGTTGCATTAGAAAACTGGTAGATATGGTGTAATTGGGATTATTTAGGCTGACTATTCAGGAAGACAGGGAACCATTTAAGAAGGGTCTCAAAGGACCTGAGAGTTGAGCTCTTATGGAACATCTTGTTCAACTTACACTTGCATAGAAATGACCTCTACATCACCACTGATAGGTCATCATTCAGCTTCCATTGACGACTTACAGTGATGGAGAATGTACAGTATCCAGAGAGACATCTCATTTCATTTTTGGACAACTTTAATAGAAGAGAATATTTTCCTTAAATTGAGTCCAAATCTACCTCTCTGAAACATCCAGCTACTTCCTGGGGCCAAGGAAAATGGGTATGACACCTAATAGTCATCAACTATTTAAAGACTGTTATAATATACTTACTGTCTTCCTTCTTCATAGTCTAATCTCCTTAGCCTTTGTCAGTGTATTTCCTAAAATAAGGCATTGATGACTGACCATAGTGTCACCCCAGATATGGTCTGACCAGGATACAGGAGGCCTATCATTTTCCTCAGTCTTGAAGATGATAGATTCTTCTTCTTCATGAAGCCTATGATTATGCTGCCTCTCTTAGTGTCTGTGTGATCATATCACACTTGATTTATCCTGCATGCCCTAAAAGCCAAAAATCTTTGTTTTTTTCCCCTATTTTCTAGTCACATTTTCCACATCTTGTACTTAGTTGTTCAACTGATAATTTCCAAGACTTTATTTTTTTCTTATTTTATTTTTTAGGTTTTTGCAAGGCAAATGGGGTTAAGTGGCTTGCCCAAGACCACACAGCTAGGTAATTATTAAGTGTCTGAGACTGGATTTGAACCCAGGTACTCCTGACTCCAGGGCCAGTGCTTTATCCACTATGCCACCTAGCCGCCCCAAGACTTTATATTTATCTCTAATATGTTCAGTCTTAGATTATTAACTATCTCTCTCAACTAATGTCCCTGTAAATCTTGTAAAATATAAGATCTTAGCCTTAGGATTCTAGAATCATAGATTTAGGACTTTATAAAAAGATTTAGGAAAGGGCTTTATAAAAGCATTTTCTTCAACCACTTCATCTTATACACAAAGAAACTGAGGTCCAACATAGTGAAGCAACCTATAGACCCCTGCCTGACTCATGTCCTCTGATTCCAGAACCAGAGCTGTTTCCATGACATCATATTCCCTTCATCTAAGACCCTGATAAAAATGATCAGACTAGTGGAGCTCAGAGAGAGAAAGAGACAAAAGGACAGAGTCACTATTCATCTAGTTTTCAGAATTTGGAATTTTTGATTTGTGGTTTGGAATGGAGTGGCCTTGGTTCAGTACTATATAGGACTTTCTTTAGTCTATTTTCTTTCTTTTTTTCTTTCTTTTTTTTTATTTTTGGTCTAGTAGATATGAAGGAAATGTGGAGACTTTGCAGTGGTTACTACAATGCATCCAGTATATTTTTAGAAATGTCTAGAAGATGGAAACTATGAATGAGAAAACAGAGGAAACCAAGAAGCAAAAATAAGTAAATTATATAAGTGTTACAAAGTGGTCAGTCTTTTTGATAAGTGTACCTAGGTTTCAGCACTTTAAATTTTTCCTTTTAGGAACAGCCCTTGTAATAGACATATAGTGCCATCAGGTGGAGACAGGAGGCTCTAATCCTGCAGATTGTACAGGTGTGTGCTTTCTGAAAGAGCTAGATAAACTCCAAATCCTTTTCTTTTTATCAAAGATTTTTGAAATTGAAGTATAAAATGTGTCTATTCAATGAACAATGAATTAAGTAGGAAGTACTTTAGGATTTCTTTGCTATCTTTTCTTAACTTATTTTTTCTTTTCAATGCCTTTAAAATATACTCACAGCTTCTTAATTCAGGTGCAAACTTAAATCTCCTGTAATATATTTAACATATGAAAATATCATTTATAATATATGTAAATATACATTTATATGCATATGCACATATTTCTAACATATACAAATAAATTTATATATAAATAATATAACATATACATTTTATTTTTGCTGCCATTGATAGAACACACACACACACATATAAAAAAGTATATGGAAAGAAAATAAGGAAAATTAATAAATAAAATGAAATAAAAAGAGATTCCAAATGATTGTGCATGTATTTATAAACTGTTATTTACTGGTTGTCACTCTTACTCTTTCTATTTTTTTTTTTTTGGTTCTACATTTTTCACTAAATGACTTGTGATCCTTGATTTATTTTATTTTATTTTTTTCAAGGCAATGGGGTTAAGTGGCTTGCCCAAGTCCACACAGCTAGGTAATTACTAAGCGTCTGAAGCCGGATTTGAACTCAGGTACTCCTGACTCCAGGGCCGGTGCTCTATCCACTGCGCCATCTAGCCACCCTGATCCTTGATTTATTGAATGCCAAATCATAATATTTGTCTAGTTCATTATCAAATATATTCCACTTATCTACTTTTTAAACCACTAGCAGATAGTTTGTATAATTACTGCTTAGTGGTCTAACTTAAGTTTAGGATATGACTTCCCCTTTTTTCTCCTTTTTTATAATTTTCTTTGATATTGTTGACCTGTTGTTTTTCCATATGGAATTGATTATTTTCTTTAATTCTTAAAAGTTTCCACCTGGCATTTTGATTAGTATGTCAATAAATCTATAGATTAATTTGGGAAATAATGTCTTTTTTGCTATCAATTCAGCTTATTTACATTGAAATTTTAGTTTTTTATTTTTTGTAAACATTGGTTTATAGATGACTATGAAAGCTCAAATTTTTATATTGGCAGATATTAATATGTTTTATTATTTCAAATAATATTTCTTTATGTTTAAATTTTAATTGGATGAACTACAATGGTGATATAAGAATGATGGTTTTGGGCGGCTAGGTGGCATAGTGGATAAAGCACTGGCCTTGGAGTCAGGAGTACCTGGGTTCAAATCCGGGTTCAGACGCTTAATTATTACCTAGCTGTGTGGCCTTAGGCAAGCCACTTAGCCCCATTTGCCTTGCAAAAACCTAAAAAAAATTAAGTTAAGAATGATGGTTTTGTTGCTCTATATGCCTTTTTGGTTGAAATCATTATGTCAAACAGTATTTTGCTGATTCTCTTATTTTTAAAAGTAAACTATTATGTTGTCCATAAATTTTTTAAATTTCATTTTCCTAGTGATTATTTCATTAATTTCCTTCTTTTTGTCTTATTGCTATTGTTAACTTTTGCATAGCTATATCAAATAAAATTATTAGTCTTAAATCCTTTGCTCAGTGGACATGACTATAATTTTTCCTTTATAGGATAATCTATTAATATTCATTATTTTATTGTGAAAAGTGATTTAATATGCTAATCATTTTCTTGATATTAAACTATTCTTGAATTTCAGTATAAATGTAACTTGACTAGAATCTATCGATGTATTATCTATCTATCCATCTATTTTCCATTCTTCATTATTATTGATCTAGAATTCTGTTTCTCTTACTTATTCTTTCCTGCTTTGTATATCAGGTTCATATCTGACTTAGAGAATGACTTTGGTAGAGTACTGTCTTTTTCCATTTTTTGAAATCATATTCTTAGGGGGAGTCTAGGTGGCACAGTGGATAGAGCACTGGCCCTGGAGTCAGGAGTACCTGAGTTCAAATCCAACCTCAGACGCTTAATAATTACCTAGCTGTGTGGCCTTGGGAAGTCACTTAATCCCATTTGCCTTGCAAAAACCTAAAAAAAAAATTTCTATTCTTAGGATATAGATGATTTGTTATTTGATTGATAAATGTCATTTATGAATCTATTTGATCCTTTTTTGTGATAGTTATTAATGTCTAGACCTATTTTTTTCTGTTATCAATTTATTATCTAATCTATTTCATATTATGTCAAAATTGTTATTCAATATTTTTATAGCCATTAATCATTTTTATTCTGTTTTGTTCATTATTTTCTAATATTTTCCTTATTTCTTTATTATTTTGATGTACTAGTAATTAATTTTTTTGCAATTTGATCTAAAATTCTATTTTTTGTTAAAATAGTTATCAACTAATAATCCTTTAAAAACCTAATTCTTTGGAGGTTTTTTTTTTTGGCTTTCAATTCTATTATTTTCTCAAATGAATTTAATGATTTTTTTTGTTCTTGTTTTTGGTTTATTTATTGATTTTCTCAATTTTTAAAGTTGAAATATCAACTATAAATCTTCCCTTTTTCTCTTTTACTAACATGGATATTTAAGGAAATAAATTTTCTCCTAAGAAATGCTAAAGTTTTATGTCATGTATTTTGATATGTTATACTATTATTAGTATATTTTAAAATTATATATAATTTGTTCTTTGTCCCTAAAATCTTTATGTTAAAATATATATTTAACATCTATATAGGGTTGTGCTATCTGATATTATTTGCATTATTCATTACTACTTTAATTCTGTTATCCACAAAATAATATTGAATATTTTGCTTTTTTACTTATTTACAAGCTACTCATAGTTAATCAATCTTTGCAAATTTTCTGTAGTATATGAATTAAAAGAAAATTAGAGAACAAAATCATTCAGTTCTCAACATATATCTATCAAATAGAATTTTAAAAATATACTGTTTAATTTTGAAAGTTTTTTCTTATTTGCTTTCTTGTCTGACTTATTATATCCTAAAATTAAGATTTTAAATTTCTCTTACTGTTAATATTATTCTAGATCCTTTTGTAATCAGTTAAACTTTTCCTTTAAAAATATACTTGTATTCTTATAGATATCTATTTTTTAAATACTCATATAGTTTCACAATCAGTGGTTTCTTTAGAGACATGTTTATCTCTCTTCATTTTTTCCTAACCTGAATTCAGTGTTTTTAAAAATCATTTTAGTAGCTATTGATTTTCTGGAGTTAGCTGATCCATAATATCACCCCCCCTTACATTTTAAATCTGTGGCTTTCCTCTTTTAGATGTGTTTTTCAACAGACAATATATTTTTTTGTTCTTAAATTTTTATCTGTTTTTAATTATTTTCTTTAAAAACAGAGGTGACATAAACTTAATATCTAATATCAGTACAACATAATTTGTAATTATTTGTTTGGAAATAAATTTTTATCCTAGATTATCAGTTTTGCTGGAAATTTTGGAGTTTTTTTTTAAACAATTTGTGTTTCTTCTTGGATAAATTGCTTGTTATATCCCTTGACTATTTATCCATTTATTTCTTAGAGTTGCCTTTATACATTTTATCAGTTTCCTTGGTATTTGAGATATCAAATTTTTATTTACCATCTTTGCTTTTAATATTTTCTCCAATCTGTCATTTTCTAAAGCCTTTTCTTTATTTTATTGTTTTTATTGTACACATTTTTAATTTTAATTAAATCAGGGAAGATCTCTTGTCCTTAACAATTCCTTCTATTTTTAAAATTAAGACTAGCATTTACCCTTCATATTTAAATAAGCACATTATTCAGTTTCTTTTTATCTTGAAAAATAAAATTCTTTTTAATGTTTAAGTTTATTATCCAGCTGGAATTCACTGAGGCATAGAGTATATTATGTGGATCTAAGTCCATATCCTGACAAATTTCTTATCAATTTCCCCAAGTACATTTCTTAAATAATGGACTCTCTTTTCTTTTAGGGCTTTTCATCAACTCCTTTTCCCTTTAAATCTTCCATCATTATTAGCTGGTCTAAAATTCCATCAACAGAGCTTCGTACTGTTAGCTTAAGACTTCAATATCTTTTAAGAATCAAATGCCCATGGGAGGGCAAAACTGATTTTGTGAGATTCATCCAGATATTGACAAGGCTTGTAAAGTCTTGTTAAACTGGGATGATATAATATGTAAAGAATTTTTTTTTTTAGTATCTGCCCTTTCTTAGCCTTTGATTTGCTTGGGAAAACTCGACTAGAATCCTGTTACAATCTCCACCCATTGCTGGGAGTCTTTTTATAGAGTGAGGATTGACAGAACAAGTATTTTTCTTAAGCCCACTCTAAAGAAAATAATAACGGGAGACAGGCTTATTGTAAAAGAACCATGGTCGGATCTGGCTATTGGGAATACCAGGACTACAGAAGGAAATCAATGCCAGAAAGCTTTATATATGAAATCTAGACTAGCTGGATCCAAGTCTTTAAGTGTGCTGGTTTTTACCTTACTTTTGGACTGAGGGATAAATTCATTTACATGTTTTCCAAAGAATGTCAAATAGGTCGGCAAGTGGTCTAGGACCATATTTGATTATATTGCATTAAAAGAGTGCCACAGTTGTATCCAGCCAATATGTTGACATTGTAGAGGATCATTTGGTATAAATCAGATTTGTTCCAGGGGATTTCTGTAAAGCCTGATGATAAAAACCTGAAAAGAGCAATGTGGACTTCTGGAGATCAATTATCTTGGATGTAATAAAAATGGGCACATAACCTTTGTTTAATTCTTGAGATTTTCTTTACTTGTACCTGATGTAATAATAAAACTCATTGATTGATTACTAACCTACTGGTAAAAAGTAAAAATAAGTTGTAGTATTAGTTTTTTGATGACTATGATCATTACATACCCAACATAATCTGTGGTGTTGGGGGGTGGGGTAGGTTGGAGAGCTTAGAAGATTGAGGGGGACTGTGGTAGCAAGAATACATTTCATTTGAGCTTTACAGCACTGTATTGGGGAGTGCTTGGTGGACCATAAATTTGACATTCTGCTGTAAAACTTTATGAATATGGACTCATAAGGCAGACCAGGCTAAATTAGTGACAAATTCAAATTGGAGATAGTTTTTAAAAATAATTCACAAAATACTATATAATTAGAACTTTCCTCTTTACATGTGCCTCTTTAGATGTACACAGAGGCTCAATCTTCACAAGCAAAGTAATAGATAATTGAAGCAGCAGTTTGGTTGATTTGGGCAGATACTACAGTTGTGTCATCTTTATTACCTGTATTATAATATAATATATTAGTTATATCATGTTATATCAGTAACACATATAATAACACAAGCAAGGAGAGGACTCAATTCTTGACTTCCCTTGTCAAAAGATACCTTCAGTGAGGGAACAATTCAGGGTACAGGATAAAATGGAGCAGTGCTTATTCAGCAGTCTTTCATGTTTAAACATTAAATTTCAGGATATGACAGTAGATGTGACTGCTGCTTATTTGTTTGTCCAGTGTCTAAACAGTAGCTACAAGTTACTGAATACTGATTTAAGTAAGTCTTTATGTCCAGGGGAATTTATAGCTCTTTTATATGTTAAGTATAACTTTTATGTAGAGTAAATAATAGCTTTCCCATTCTTGGTTTATATTGTTCATGGAGTATCTGTCTACTTATCATGGAAGGAGACCCTAGATATGAATATAACATAAAATTTAAGCAATTTTTTCTCAGGATGCCAGAATTGGGTAACAACAAGTTAAAGAATGCAAATAAGAGAGTCTGATCTGTCTCCTACATGGTTTGTCTATGGACTGAATTTGGTCTACTTATGATATGTGGGTCCCTAGCAGTGAGACTCCACAAATGAGAGAGAGAGAGAGAGAGAAAGAGAGAGAGAGAAGAGAGAGAGGAGAGAGAGAGAGAGAGAGAGAGAGAGAGAGAGAGAGAGGAGATCAAATCATAATACCCAAATTCTTTGGACTCAGCGTTGAGCTTTAATAGTTAAACTCTTAAGATCTTAAGAAAAAAATCTTAATTAGAAATTTTAGAAAGAACATGAAAGTACTTGTAAAGGAATAGATGGGAATGATAAATGTACCAATTGTTTGTACATAGAAGGATTCTTTAAAGCTATCTAAATTGCCTGAAATAAATTATTATAAGCACTTAAACATCCCATGATTCTAGGATTCCTCTTGTAATCTTATTAATTAATGTCTACAAATTATTTTCTAGGCAAAGGTTAATTTCACTTTACTCTGTGTTAAAATTATTAAAAATTCTAGATTAGTAAATTGCAAAGTGAATGAGATTTCCTTCTGAAGTCCTTGAATCTCGTCTTCCATTTTAGTCCTCAAAAAAATCCATTCTATAGAAATCACCTCTTGAATGAGTACCCACTCAAAAGCTTAGGTTATGGGCTTTTATTAGAGTGTTTATTTTTAGTAGACCCATCAGGCAATTCACTAGTTTAGTTAAACAAAAGGTATTTCATCAAAGAACCTAACAAAATTGGTGACGAAAAAATTTTCACTCCATGCACAGTGGCATATCTTTCTACAGTACCAGCTGACAAATTGAAATCTATAGGGAACGCTTGTGACCATGGAAAATCTGGGTCTGGGACAACTCATAGCCTCCATGCCAGAGAGCCACTGTTGTATTCTGGTGTTAGGATGCTGCTCTCTGCTGAGGAATTCTGCTGGGCTGTTACTCTTTGCTGCCATCCGCTGGTGTAAAACGGCAGTAAGTTTCTTGGCTAGAGATGCTCTCTGTGGTCTTCAGATTCAAAGTGGTTTCTTCATTCTAGAGAGGTGTGATTTGGCAACTTTTTAACTTATAGCCTTAGGGACGATACTTAACTCTTGTAGAATGCTACTACAGAGAGCAGTTATTCAATCATCTAAGTAGGAGATAGGCATAGGCATTTATAGCCTGTCATTAGTACTTTGGGATGCAGATTCCTTGATTTAGAACTGAAAAGACTTTTAAAGTTGAACTCTTTAGCTCTGCCTCTTCTTAGATGAGAAAACTGAGGTCTAGAGAAGTCAAAATGGAAGTAAGCAGTAGGAAGTCAGATGAAACATACTTTGTAGTCTTAGACACTTTCTCCTTTAGCTGCTCAGGATCTCTCCATTCAAACTCAAGAATTTGTCATAGAAAAGAAGAAATCTAGTCAAAGTCTTAAATCTATCCTTTGGAAGATCATATTTAAAGGAAGCATAAGATGAGATCCTATGAAATGAAATTCTATAGAATAAGACATGGAATCACTAAATTTGAGAATTGGAAGGGACTATAGTGGTCATTTAGTCTAATCCACCAAAGAAATTCTTACCATAGCATGCCTATGGTCATCCAGTTTCTGCCTAAAGACTTTCTGGGAAGGGGAGGCCACCACCTCTCCAGGTTTCTTCCACATTTGGATAGCTCCAATTGTTAGGAAATTTTTCCTTTACATTAAACCTAAATTGACTGTCTTTGAAATTCACAGTATTTGTTCCTCCTTCTTCTCTTTAAGGTGAAATGGAATGCAATTAATTTTCATGTGGAATGGACTCTGCCCTTCATCATCATAGTTTTAGCTTCTCCAGATACTCTCCGGATTAAGTGTCTTTCCCAAAAGTCAGTATCCCAAATCAAACATAATATTCCAAACATGTTCTCAGCTGGAAAGAATACATCAGGATTATATAATCCTTATCTCTGAAATTATGCTTCTCATAAAGCAGCCCAGCCTTGAATTCACTTCCTTGGCTGCTATATTACACTGTTGACTCATTGAGTTTGCAGTCCACTAAATTTTTTAGATATTCTTAAGATAAACTGCTCTCTTACTATAACCATCCCAACTTTTCCTGCTGAAATAGTTTTGAGTTTTTTTCAAGGCAATGGAGTTAAATTAAGTGACTTGCCCAAGTCACACAGTTAAGTAAGTATTAAGTGTCTGAGACCAGATTTGTCTCCTGATTCCAGGACTGGTACTCTATCCACCGAGCCACCAAACTGCCTCTGAAATATTTTCCAAACTCATGTTTAAATGTAAGATTCCTTGATTTAGAGCTGAAAGGTCCTTTAAAGTTAATGTAAGAAGAAATATGACTTACATATATCCCTATTTAATTTAGTTTTATCAGTATTCTAGACTATCAAGATCTTTTTGAATCCTGATTCTATAATCCAGTGTATTATGCATCTGGCCTATGTAGCATATTCAAATTTGATGGGCATGCCATTTCTACCTTTATTCAATTCAATGATAAAAATATGATCCAGGTAGTGAACTCTTGGTCTAAGTTGCCATTGAACTGACCATTCAACAAATACATCTATCTAATTATATTATCATCTAATCCACTTTTCTCCATTATTTTCCATAATAATAGCAGGAGAGACTTTGTAAAATACATTGTTAAAACATAGGTTAAAATATGTTTATATAATTGCCCTGATCCACCAGTTTTATAGTATATCAAAACAATAGATTAGTTAGATATGTTCTCTTCTTTTTAAATTTTTTTTATTTATTTAAGGCATTGGGGTTAAGTGACTTGTCCAAGGTCACACAGCTAGGTAATTATTTAGTGTCTGAGGCCAAATTTCATTCAGGGTCCTCCTGACTCCAGGGCTGGTGTTCTATCTACTGCACCATCTTGCTGTCCCATGATCTCTTCTTGATGAAGTCCTCCCCGATTCTCCACAAAAACTATTTTCTTTTCTATATGTTCACTAGTCATCTCTTTAATAATGAATGCAATCTAGAATTTCCCCAGAAAACAAAGTCAGGCTTATTTGTCTATAGTTGAAGATTCTTTTCTTTCTTTCTTTCTTTCTTTCTTTCTTTCTTTCTTTCTTTCTTTCTTTCTTTCTTTCTTTCTTTTAAATTGAGAAACTCCTTTGTCTAGTCCTGAAATACATTTCCTACTCAACATTATTTATAAAAAGACTATTAACAGTGGCCCACCAATCATATCAGCCCATGTTTTTTAGGTTCCTTGAATTCATAAAGGGTAGTGAGCTACTTTCTTATGATCTCCCTACTTATTTTGAGTATTAACACCCTTATAAGTCAGTTTATTCTCTCATTTCCTGTTGAATGATCATTTTCCTTTATGTAGAAACTGAAATGAGTAAAATTTCAAAGCAAAATAAAGCAAAATAAGAAAATTAAAGAAAAATAAAATCCGAGAACCCTGCCTTCTTTCATCAAGTTATCATTATTCTATCCACCCTCAGGTAGTGGTTTACCAAGTTGGCTTTAAAAAATATTGCTTTAGGTTTTCTTCACCAGCATCAGCTAATTTTGTACTTTATTACTCCTATGTCTATTTTCACAGAACGATTGTCAACTTCTGTATATAGCTTCCCTTGTGCTCCTCTGCTTCCATCTTAAATACATGTCTTTTAAAAATCTAATTTTAGGATAAGTCTTCTCTGTAACCATATTGATCCCTTCAAACTATATTCCTTTTTCTTTCTCATTTGATTTTTTTCTTTGTGTCTTCAGAATTTTCTTTATGAGAGCTTTTTATCTGTGCTTGGTCCTTGTACTATTTAGCATTTTTCTCAATTGCTTGGATGAAGTTATAAATAGTAAACTTATCAGATTTAAACATTGTGTTGCAAGCTCCATATGAGACAGAAATATGATATGGCAGTCAAAAAAAAAAACTAAAGTGCTTTTGAACTGCCTTAAGAGGGACATCATGCTTAATAAAAATGAAAGACTAAAACAAAATGTACTATGCATCAGATGAATCCCCAAATGCTGGAATTGCAATCATGCTCTCTACGAAGCAAAGACTAAAATTCATAATTCACTTTATAAATGGATATGAACAAGGAAATTATATAATGAGGAAAGAAACAAAGCAAACCAATTTTAGTATTAAACTTAAATATTCCTAATACCAGAACATTTATATTCCAAAAAGAAATAATTATTTGAATTATCAGAAATCATAGCTAGAAATACCTTGATAGTAGAAGATCTTAATGTCTCTCTCTCAGAGCTGGATAAATGTAAGAGAAAGATAAAGAAAAGGAAAATATAGAATTTTTGGTGAAAATAGAGTGAATAGAACTACTGAAAAACATTTCTCAACACGACATTGGACTTTTACAAAAATTGTGCATTAGATTACATGTTACAAATATATTCCTTAGCATAAAAAAGAAATAGAAGATACAGACCATAACACAATAAAAATAATCAATTCTGAGAACACAAAAAATAAATATAAATGGAAAGTTAATAATGAAATCCTACATGATGAGTGAGTCAAAAAAGAAATCATAGAACCAATTAATACTTGCATAAGAGAAAATTAGATTGAAGCAGCATAACAAAATTCCTAGGATGTAGCCAAAACAGTCCCTGGGGTGTGGAGAAGATATGTCTCTCAAAACACACATTAACAAACATACCAAAAAAAGAAATTAACAATTGAAAAATGCATGAAAAATTAAAAAACAAACAAATCTAAAATAAGCACAAAAAAGATACTGAAAATTTGATTAGAACTAGATAAAATAGAAGCCAAACAGACTGCAGAAATAAGTAAAACATAAAACTGGTTCTTTGAAAAGACCTAAGGAAAAATTTTAAACTTTTAGTCAGCCTGATTAAAAAGAAGTCAGAAAAATCAAATCAACAAAATAACAAAAGACAGTTCCAGCTAAAGTTTGTTCTACTCTACTTGATGGAAGTTTTTTTCTTATGTGAAGACAAAATTCTGTCTCTCACTAACTTTTTTTTTTTAGGTTTTTGCAAGGCAAATGGGGTTAAGTGGCTTGCCCAAGGCCACACAGCTAGGTAATTATTAAGTGTCTGAGACCAGATTTGAACCCAGGTACTCCTGACTCCAGGGCTAGTGCTTTATCCACTGCGCCACCTAGCTGCTCCTCTCACTAACTTTTATCCATTTATCCTGGTTCTGTACCTAAGATCCACAGTTAGTAAATAGTAAGTTCAAATTAATTCAACATTTATTAAATGGGGACATTGATTAAAACACTATGCCTGGTAATGGAGACAGAAAAATTAAAAATAAAATAATTACTGCCCTACAGGGGTTTACATTTCATTGAGAAATGTAACATATACACAAGCAAGTAAATGCTAAATATGATTGAGGTAATGCAAAGTTATTTGAATAAGGAAAGAATACTAAGAAACAAGGGGTCCAGGAAAGCTTTGTATAGAGAGTAGCAGCAAAGTTGTACCACCAAGGAATTGGGGAATTCTAAGAGGGTGGGCATTTATATTAATCAAAGTTTTAGAGGCAAAAGAGACCTTGGAGTTTATGTACTTCAACCTCCCCTCCCCATTCCCAAATTTTATAAATGAGGAAACCAAGGAACAGAAAAATTAAATAGCTTATCCAGGGTCATGGAGTATCTCAGGCAGAATTTGAACCCAGGTTTTTCTGTTTACAAGTCTAGTCACCTGTCTTGTTCAAAATATAGGATAATACTTGTGGAAAATTACAGGGGCATAACATGAAATGTCTTTTGGGACATAGATTGCAGACCAGTTTTACCAGAGCAGAGTGTAAAGGGTTATAATTTTTAAATGAGACTAAGAACCAGATTGGAGGACTGTAAAAGCCAGTTTGTGGCTTTTATACTTGTATCCCAGAGATAATAGAAAGCTTGTCTAGATTTTTGAGTAGGGATTTGATATGGTCATATATTCACTTTGGAAGCCTAGAATTCTCTTCCTTATTTCTTTCTCCTGTTTTCCTTGGCTTCCTTGAGGTCCCAACTAAAATCTCACCTTTTGGAGAAACCTTCCCAAATCTCCATAATGCTAATACTTTTCCTCTTAGATTATGACTAATATAACCTGTATATAGATTGTTTGCATGTTGTCTCCCCATTAGACTGAATCCTTTGAGAACAAGAACTTTTATTTGTTTAGTTTTTCATAATGAGTTCTATTTTGAACATGTTGAATTAAAGATACCTATATAATGTACAGGTAAGGATGTCTAGCTGGCAGGAGTATGAGGTTAGAGTTCAGAAACCATCTGCATAGAAATTTTAATTGAAATCATTTATACTAGTGAAATCACCAATGGAGAAAATATAGAAAAAGAAAAGAAGGTGTCCCAGAGCTTTGGGGGACCCCTATACTTGTTGAGTGGGATGTGAGTGATGATCCAGCAATGATCTTGAAGGAACAGTTCAGTCTGCCTTTTACATGGTATACCTTTAGATATTTGAAAGCCATTAACATGTCCACACTAAGTTTTCTTTCTCCTTTTGTAGAAATGTTTTCCTTGGCTTTCCAGGATTATCTTCTTCAAATTATCCATGATCACTGTTTTATTCATATTTTAAAGAGCAAAATATCCCCTCAACCCTGTACAACAGTTGGTAGAGATACTAAAAATATATTCAGGCTATTTTTTTTTTGCGGGTGAAATCTTTTTTTTTGTCTGAAAAGAAATAACAAAAAATTATACTTGCAAAATGCATTGTTTCTGAATAGTATGTATCTTGATTCAAATCATCAAGAAACTTCTGCCAGATGTCTCTGACAGAGCCAAGTGAGATCCAGGCCCCAATGATTATCTCTTCTTTGGTCATATGTTGAACTGTGTGTGTGTGCATATATGTGTGTATGTATGTGTATGTGTTTATGTGTTTGTGTGTATAGGAGGGTGTGGGTGAAAACTGGACAAGTTGCATCTTACTTCATAGTAAACCATTCATTGCAAGAAAGGAGAATATTAAGGATATTTCTTATTATAAACAACATATTTTTTGCAAGAGCTGCCTGATGCTTCAAAAAGCCTCTTCCAGAAAAGCAAGCATACTTCCCTCCCTCCTTTCCCTATTCCCCCACCAACATATGCCTTTTCTTCAATTCTTCAGGCTAGGAGACCATGTGCTTTGTCAGAATTTTGGCTTGAGGCTCAGTGACTTCAAACTATGTTGAACACATAGAGATCGCCCCATTTAATCCCTTTCTAGTCAGACTCAACCATGAATTCAATTCACTTTACTTCATTAAACATTTATTAAGCATCTCTCTTCAAGGTATTATACAAGATGCTTGGTATACTAGGACCAAAATGAAATAGTCCCTGCCATCAATTTGTGTCCTACAAGGAATTTTTTAAATCAAGTTTTACCTAATTTGAATTAATCTACTGTTTATCTAGCCTATAAATATATATATTTTTAAAATTCTGACTTTGTCATACAGTGAGCTTTGGTTCATCTTCAAACTTGATAAACATTTCAAGTCTGATAAAATGACATTACAGAGTTAAGCACAGATTCTTAGGGAACTCTACAAGAGACCTGCTTCCAAGTTCAAATACCAGCTATGTCATATACTATCCATGTGACGTAGGACATTTTATTTAATCTTTGTAGACCTCAATTTCTTTTATTTGTAAAACAATGAGAATCAAACTAGATGACTTCTAAGGCCCATTCCAATTCTAAATCTATGCTCTCTTATGGCCCTAAGTTGACATCAAAGCATTAGTGACAACCCTTCTGGTCTGGATTTTCAATATTTATGAATCCTTTAAATACTACTGACCTTTACCTAACATTTCTCCATTTTGCCCATAAGAAGATCATGAGTGAATATGCAAAATGCTTTGCTAAAATCTAGGTAACCCACAGCTATAACACTTCTTCGAGCTACCCTTTCAAGAAAGGATATGAGATTGGTTTGGTTTGACTTATTCTTAATAGTTCTTTATGATAGCTTCTTCCTTTAGAAGAGGTTCATTAGGTTTAAGAATATATTCTAAAATTTTGTTGGGAATCAGTTAAAATGACAAGCATATAGTTTGAAAATTCTATCCTTTTCCATCTTTTGAAATTGTTCATGTATAGTCTTGTTGATCATAGTTTTTAATGATCCCTGACAATGACAGCAATCATATTTGCCAGTTCTTTCTGTACCAAAAGAAGTAGTTGATGGGGTGAGTCTAGTGACTTGAATTTACTAAAGACAACAAGGTCCTCCTTTGCTATCTCCCTTGTTGACCTTGGGTATCAAATCTTCTTAGTTAATTTTACTCTGTATACTCTGGTCCAAAGATTTCAGCAAAATCAAAATAAGAGTTGAGCAACTCTATCTTTTTTCTTTGATATTTGGAATATAATTTAATGTTTCCATTCTTTCTCTTTTAAGTTAGCTTTCTTCAAAAGCCTTAGTTCTTTTTAAATTTTATAATTTTGGCACTGTGGTTGGTGTTTAGAGTACAGAAAAAGGTAAAAAAACCCCGAAATAAACTACTTTCTGCTCTCAAGGAACCCAGTTTTTTTTGTTGTTATTTGCTTTTGGTGAAGCCATAGAGTGAAGTGACTTACTCAAGTTCACACAGATAGTAAGTATCAAGTGTTTAGAACTCAAATTTGAACTTAGGTCCTCCTAACTCAGGGTCAGTACCACCTAGCTGCCTCTAGAACTCACAGTCTTAATGGGGGAAACACCATGCTAACAGTTCTATGTATAATATCTATAATTATGTATAATTATAATTATGTATAATAAATTGGAGTGGGGGCAAGTGGTAATCTTAGAGAGAGAGAGCACTAAGATTCAGGATGAGGACTGGGAAAGGCCTCTTATGGGAAGTGGAACTGAGTTCCACCTCCCATAGCTGAGTGAGGGAAGTCAGGAAGTCAGCAAGCAAAAATGAAGAGCCAGAATCTTCTAGTAATGGGGGACAGCCAATAAAAAACACACAGAATGGTAAGAAGGCCAGTGTCCCTGAATCACTGAGCGGAGAAAAGTAAAGAGTAAGAAGACTAGAAAGTGGGAAGGAGTCACACTATGAAAGACTTTTAAAATCAAACAGGAATTTTTTTTGAACCTGGACATGTTAGGGCTATTTTAGTTTATTGAATACAAGACATGATCAGATCTATGCTTTAGGAAAGTCATTTTTTGAAATGATATTTTATTTTGTTTTTTTTTCAATTTTATGCTATAGTAGTTTTCAACATTCATCCATTTACAAATTTATAAGTTAACATATTTTTCTACCATCATCCTTTCCTTTCCCTCTCCCTTTGGTGGCAAACCTGTATAACATATTTACTTAATAGACATTTTGTGGAAGAGGAATTAGAACTAAGGGGAAAGAACGAAAACCATGAGATGGTTAGAAAAATATAAGAGAAGTTTTTAAAAAGTAAGCATAGCATATATTTAGATTCTGTGGGTTTGTTTTAGTTTTTTTTTTGCCTCTGAATGTGGAAGGCATTGTCCATAACAGATCTCCCAAGGTTGTCCTTGATCTCTGAACTGCTGAGAAAAGTTTCATCCAACATAGTTGATCAATTCACAATGTTGTTAATGTGTGCTTCTGCTTCCTTAGAAAGATCATTCTGACAAATGATCCCCCTGAAAAGGGGATGGGACCGGGAAATGAATCAGCAGTTTTTTTGTCTACTTTTTTGTACAGTCATGAGGTAGTAAGGACACATATGAGGTGGTAGCAAGGAGGGATATTGTGAAGCTAGAATTGACAGAACTTGGCAAATATTGAGGAAGGTTTGATGCCTTATTTGTAAGCCTAGGTAACTGGGAGGATGGTAGTACCCTCCATAATAATAGGGAGGTTTGGAAGAGAGAAAAGGTTTTTTGGGAAGTATAATGAGTACATTTTTGGCATATTGAATTTAGGATAGCAATGGGACCTCTAGTTTGACATCAGGAGGAAGGTTAATGCTGGATAAATAGATATAACAATCATCAGCATAGAGATAATAACTGATGAGATCACCAGATGAAATAGGATCCAGAGGGCCAGGCACAATCTTTGGGAACATAATTAGCATGTGAGATCTGGATGAAGATCCAGTAAAGGAAACCAAAAAAGAAGCAGTTAGGAAAATATCCAGGAGAAACCATGGTACATAACTTCCATAAAGAAATTAGAGAAGATCTTATAATTATAGATAGGGTGAATTCTTACTTGAAGAGAAATAATTTCCAATAGAGAAAATAGATAATTTTGATTACATGAAAAACTTTTACATGAAGAAAGTTGTTGAAAAGAAGAAGTAAATGGGAATAGCTTCTTTTTTCTGATATGGCTCTAAAATTCAAGATATGTTACCCACTAACAAAAATATATGAATCCTAACCATTTTACAGCAGATGTGATTAAATAATAAAAATAGTTATTAAAAGAAATGCAACCTATTAACTCCCACAAGAATAAATGCTTTAAATGTCTATTAATAAGAGAAATGCAAAATAAAACAACCTAAAGTTTTAACTCACACCTAGAAAATTGTCAAAGATAACTTCTGTCAAGCTATTCTGGAAAACAGTTTGTAGTTATGTCAAGAAAATGAATCAAAAAGTCCATACTCTCTGACCCAGAGATTCCATTTTTAGGCATGTACTGCATGAAGAACAATAACAAAAAGAAAGGTCTCTTATAGACAGCAATATTTTTATAGCAGTACTTTTTTATTGTGGGAGTGAAAAACCAGAAACAAATTAGAAGCTCAGATTGAAGACCGGGCAAACAAATTATGGTGTAGGAATGTTATTGAATATTACCTCAGAGAAGCATGGAAAGACTTATATGAACTGCATTGATGCAAAATGAAGTAAGCAAAACCAGGATAACAATATGTGCAATAATCACAATAATTATGTAAATTGAAGAATAAGTAAACATTGAAAGAACCACCAAATATGAAAGTGAATCTTGAATAATTATAATATTGAACTTCACCTTAAGAAAATATATGAGAAGATATTTTACTCTCAACTTTTTGATATAGTTTTGTTTTGCTGAGTTATTTTCTTTAGTTGTAAGAATGCCTTTCTAGGGGAATTATGGAAATGAAATTGATTTAAAAATAAAAAAATTAATTAAAATTATCTTAAAAAGAAAAAAGTACTGTATAAGTGACAAAATCTTAATATGGATTATCAGGAGAAATTAAACATGTTACTTATGTTACTTATTAGTTGTGTGAGTTTGGATGAGTCCATCTCAGTTTTTTGTGAATCTGTTTTCTTATCTGTAAAATGTAGACAATGATCTCTTTTTAACTTTTTTTGGACTTTTGTTTCCTTTCATTTTGTGTTTTCACTGGCTGTCTCCCACACCTGGAATGCTGTCCCTTCTCCTCTCTACCTCATAGCAACCCTCTATTTCTCAAAACACAGTTCAAACACCCTCTATAATCATAAATTTAGAACTAGAAGGGACCTAAGTAGTTACCAAACTCCAGCCCCCAACTTCCCTTATTTGGCAGATGAGGAAAGAGAGACTCAAGAGGTTTATGTCTAGTCCAGAATCATCAAGTTACTGTCCAAGGTGGGATTTGAATCCAGACCACTTTGACTTTAAATCCAGAACTGTTTCCTCCTTGATCTACCCCCAGTATTAGTGCTCTTCCTCCCAAACTACTTTATATTTAACTTCTCGCTATCTTAATATTTATTCTGCATTTACTTATATGTTTTCTTCTGCATTCTTTGATACTAGAGAGTTTCATTGTTTGTATGTCAACCCTCAGTGCCTAGAAGGATCTTAAAATGCTTGTTGATCGATTGATATAAGGCACATAAAAGTGCTTTTGAAAACTGATAATGGCTATATCTGTTCTACTATATATGGAGCACTCTGCTAGAAACTGGATAAAGGTGAGGTTAAAAAGGATCAATAAGACATAGTTTCTGCCTAACTTAGTTAATATATTGAATATTTAAATGTACTGTTATTACTACCCTCTTTCATAGCTAAATTCAGTATTCCTTAATCAGATTCTCTAGTATATGTATTTTTCTTCCACTGTCACGTTTCTCCCTAACCCTTTTTTGAGTATACAATCTGGAAGAATATTAAGGGAGTAGGGTAATCAGATGAACTGATTGATAGACTGATCTGTTAAAGCAGAAGCCTACTGCTATTCTATGGAACACATAGAATAAAATAAAAGAAAAACAGACACATTGACCCAAAACAGCGTATGGTAATGGGCAATCTGTGTACCACATTAAACAGGACTTTGGGATGGCAGTATTTTGGGACTTGCCAGACTAAAAGTTCATACCTTCATGATTGTGTAACAGATGTCATTTGAGTGATGGAAATTCACATGAGTGTGTGTGTGTGTGTGTGTGTGTGTGTGTGTGTGTGTGTGTGTGTGTGTATGTGTGTGTGAGATTGAGAGAGAGAGAGTGAGAGAGAGAGAAGAAAGATAGGAGGAAGATAGGAGGAAGAATAGAGAGAACAAAGAGAAAAATGAGAGAGAGGAGAAGCAGGAGAGAAAAGAGAAAGAGCAAAGAGAAAGAAAAAAAAGAAGTCAAGGGAGAACATAAAGATAACAAAGAGAGAATGAAAGTGAGAGAGACAGAAGAGAGAGAAATGAGAAAAAGAATCCAAATCTTGCTTCAACTCAATCCAGAAATATATATTAAGTACTGAGAAGGTACAGAGAACTGTGCTCTCTATTGGTTACATAAGGTTGAAATAAAGTAGTATTCCCTTCCTTGAGTAGTTTGTAGTCTAATAGGGAAAATATACCAAGGACATAAGCGAGTGTGATATAAAGTAGAATATGAATTATATAAAGGTGTGTTGGCATGAAGTTTGAAAATTTGTAGAAGGAAAAAACCCTTTATTTAGGAGAGATCAGGGAGAGTTTCAGGCAGTAGCTTAATGTCATTTTTCAGTCTTGTCCCACTCTTCATGACCCCATTTGGCTTTTTTTTTGGTCAAAAATCCTGGCATGGTGGAGAGGAGACAAAATTATCTGGATCATTTTATAGATGAGGAAAAAGAGGCAAAGAGTAAAGGTTAAGTGACTTGTCCAGGGTCACACAGCTAATAAATATCTGATGTTGTATTTGAACTCAGGTCTTTCTGACCCCATGCCTAGCATTCTATCCACTGTACCTTCTTGCTATCCCAGGCACTAGGTGCTGCACACCCATATTGGTTTTTGAAAGGAGGGAAAGGTATACTAGGAGATAGTGACAAGTTATTTGGACATTCCCATTTGCTTTTCAACCCAGAATAATCTAGGTTTCTTTCCAATGTCTAATTTGGTCCTGGGTGCAGATTAACTCATCTGGCCATTACATTAACTATTTCAGGTCCCTAAAGTGTTCTTTTGCCAGAGTTTTTATATTCCTTCCATATTATAATTGCACAAATCTGCAAGAAGAGGAGTAGCTCGGGCATGTGGAGCATCTGACTCATTGACAGGCATTTCAGTCCACGTAAGTGAAGCCAACAGAAATGTGGCCATTGACTCTAGACCTTGTGAGAAAGAGAAATAGGACTGTCACCAGCTCAAGCCTTGATCCTCATTGTCTAATTGACATGACAGCAACAAGTTGAGCCCCTTGACTTGCAGCAAAGTGAGGGGGAAATATAAAAACCAAAGGGAAAAGATGTATGGTCCCAAATGAACTTGTCCTTTGTTGAATCTGCCCTATCCAAAACTCTCACTATCATGATGCCTTGTATTTCTCTGTCATCATTTTGTTAATATCATCATTGGCTGCTACTACAGATAACCTGATTTTCTAGGCTTTAACAGAGATTATCTCTTATTACTTCTACAAATTAGAATGTAAGTTCTTTGAGGGTAAAGAATGTTCTTTGTATTTGCATATATATTGTATGTACATTTTGTATTTTATTGTATTATTTTGTATAATATATTGCATAAGCTTTCATATACACACACACACACATATATATGTATATGTATATATATATATATATATATATACATATATATATATATATATATATATATATATATATATATACATTATATTTGTATTCCCAGGCCTAACTTGGTGGTTCACAAATAGTAGAAGGTTAATAAATGATTATCATCTTGGTGATTTGTTTTGTAGAAGGATTGATCAAGGGAGTTTCTTTAGCAATATTTTGACCTTAATGAGATCTGAACCTTTGTTCAGGACTTTTGAGAGCACCCCCCTGAGGAGGGAAAGGCCAGGCTCCTTGGCATCTTCTGGAGGATAGTGTGGTTTCATAGATTAGGGATGTCTTGGTTAGTTCAGACTCCAGGGGGGGGATGGATATTGTGAAAAGAGTCATTCTTTTGTATTGGAATGAGTTGATGGGCTTGGTTTTTTGTGGGAGGAGCGAACCTTCATGTCGCTCTTTAAGAAGAATCTAATAAACTTCTTTTAATACCCTTCCCTTCCCTTCCCTTCCCTTCCCTTCCCTTCCCTTCCCTTCCCTTCCCTTCCCTTCCCTTTCCTTCCCTTCCCTTCCCTTCCCTCCCCTCCCCTCCCCTCCCTTCCCCTCCCTTCCCCTCCCCTCCCCCTCCCCTCCCCTCCCCCTCTCCTCCCCTCCCCCTCCCCCTCTCCTCCCCTCCCCTCCCCTCCCCTTCCCTTCGCTTTCCTTTTTGTAGAAATCTTTAGATCAAAAAGTCCATATAGGAAACATCAATGCATGACTTGGGACAAAGGCACTAATGTGTTCTCCCTTTCCCTTCAAATTATGGCATTTCAATTTTATTATTTTTAAAAATTATATTGATAAACTTTGTTTTAATGTTACTTACATTTCCTGGCATTTCATTCTGGAGAGTCATTGTGGTATCTTGGATAGAGAGTTTGCTTTGAAACTGGAAGATATGGATTCAAGTCCCCGTCTTTGTCACATACTGTTCATTTGATCTAACAAAGTCATTTAGCCACTCAGAGTTCTAGTCTAGGCAGTGTTTGATAACTGTAAGTGATGAAGAAGATGTTGACCCACATTGGGAGAAGCAGTTTTTGCAAATGTAGATCCTTATAATAGTGAAATCACAGATTCAATTCCTATCCTTCCCCTTTCTCCTCCTTACTTCCTACTTTGAGATTCATTCTTTAATGCAAAGAATAATGAAAGAGAAAAACTCCTACATATTAACAAAAACTAATTCACATATCAATCGTATCTAATATTATATGTAGTATTTTCCATGCCGATCTACACCTAGAACTTTACACAATCATTTCTGTGAGAAAAGAAAAAGTGTACTAGCTAGGGGAGATGGAGATCTTAGTTCTAGCTCTGGTTCTGTTATTGATTAGCTTTCTGCCCATGGATAGGTCACAATTACATTCTGGCTCTCAGCTTTCTCATCTGTAAAATTGGAGGGTTTGTCTAGATGTTGTGTCTTCTTCAACTAATATTTTATGAATCTATATTTTCTTTTCAAGGTTTCCCTCAGCTTCTTCCCTTCATATTTTAACATTTCTTCAACATTTTAAATATATCTGTGATTAGGCAGCATCTTTATTGCACTTTTCTCATGGTTATGAAAATGTCTTCAGCATAGTTAGTGTATGTTGTTCATTTCTTCTTAGTTCAATATTGAGAACTTTAGCTATGACAGTGCCATTGATTTCTTTGTCATAATTTCATTAAAAAAATTATCCTCTAATTAGGCCAACTCTGAGTGTAATGCTTCAAAGACCACTGCAGAGATACATGCCATCTTTTATTCATTCTTTCTTTAGAGTCACCATTGCAAAGTAGCCTTTAAAATTAAAGTCATTGCAATTGTAAATCATTCCTTATTTCTTAACTCTGAAGAGGTATATCCAATCATATTGAAACCCTGTGTTATCCATAAGCTTGAATCCTTTGTTGCTTCCTTCTTTTAACAGTTGTACTTTATAGCAGGGGTCCTTAACTTGTTTCATGTTTCACGGGCTCTTTTGGCAGCCTATGGAGCCCTTCTAGAACATTGTTTTTAAATTCATAAAATAAAAGAACCATAAGATTTCAAAGGAAACCAATGATTTTGAAATGACATTATCAGCATCTTAAATAAAAGTTTATAGACTTCTGGTTAAGAATCCCTGGTCTATGTAACATTGTTTGTTGCAAAGCTCTGTATAACAGCAGCAGCAGCAGCAGCAGCAGCAGCAGCAACAACAACAACAACAATAAATTACCTTTAATGAGGGATGGGGTAAATATTTTTACTACTTCTGTAAGGGTTCTGTGTTATTCATTTCCTGATGTAGCAGATGATTCTCTTGGGACATCTCTCTTGTTTATTGACTCACAGGTACAGAGTAATCATCGTAGTCTGTCAAGATTCAGCTGAATTCTTCTCTGAGGAAGGGGAGAGACAAATGAGTAATGATTCCTGTCCTCAGGGAGATCACAGCTCATACAAGTCTGTGAGGTAGCTTGTGCAGGTAATGTAGATAATGAAAGATAAGAAAATGAGGCTAAGATAGAATGGAATGGAAGGAAGAGTGAAAAGCATATAGGGAGAGATTATCATGCACTAATTATTAGAGGAACAAATTCAAAAGTAAGACAGTTATTTTCCTCAAAAGTGTTACCTTTTTTTCTCCGGATTTAAATTTTTTTGCTTTTCTGAACTTGATAAGCATTGACAAACCCTAATTTTCCATATGCAAAGAACAGAAAAAAGAATTATATATAAAATTGCAAATGTCTATTACATACAGATTATTTAAATATATATGTACATATGTACACATTATAAATATATATATATAAATGTTTGTATTCAATAATTAATTCCAAAGCTGTCATTATTCTTCACTTATGTGCATTTAAAAAACAACAATATCTTATTGATGTTCTTTTCCTTCCTTCTTTTATTTTTTGGCATCACTATCATGACCCCCTCAACTTTCCTCTCTCCAATTTTTTCCCCTCAAAAAGACCGCCCTTCCTTGTAAAGGATAGTCAAAGAAAATAAATCTCCACATTGGCTATGTCTGAAAATTTTTATCTCATGCTGCACGTCTAATCCAAAAGCTTTCTGTCAAGAAGGAAGGAAATAAGCATTTATTAAGTGCCTTCCATGTTCTAAACACTTTTCTCATAATCTCATTTGATTCCCACAAGAGTGCTCATAGGTAGGTGCTATTAGTATCCATATTTTACAGTTGAGAAAACTGAGACAAAACAGATTAAATTACTTGCCCAGCTAGTAAGTGTCTAAGACTGGATTTGACTTCAAACCTTCCTGACTCCAGAAGTCCTTTATCCATTGTGTGACTCAGCTGGTGGAAAGCATACTTTAACATCTGTCTTCTGAAGTCATGGTTATTCATTGCAAAGATTAGGGTCTCTTTTTGTTCCAAGTATTTTTTTTAACACTGTTATGATCAAATTATTCTCCTGCTTTTGCTCACTTCGGTTCATACACATCTTTACAGATTTTTTTGAATCTGACCCTTGCCATTTCTTATGATCTAATGAAACTCCATTCATTCAACCACTCACTTCCTAATTGGTGAACATACTTTTGTTATCCAGTTATTTGAAACTATAAAAATGCTGTTATAACTATGGACATATTGTTATTTCACTCTTGTTTCAAGTTGAGTATATGCTTAGTAGTGGTATCTTTGCATCAGAGAATAGGTACAAATTAGCAACTTTTGGGATACAGTTCCAAATTGCTTTCTAGAATAGTTGAATCATTTTGCAGATCTGCCAACACAGGATTAGTCTTCCTGTCCTCCTACATCTCCTGTAGCAATTTTTCTTTTCATTTTTGGTTGTGAGGTTGAATCTCAGACCTTTTTTTTTTTTTTTTACTTTGCAGTTCTCTTACTATTATTGCATTGGAACTTTTTTTTCCCTGAGTGATGGATGATAGCTTGGATTTATTCCCTTGAGAACTGTCTATTCATATCCTTTAACCATTCATCTATTGTATGTATGATCCTTGTTATATATTTGAATGTTTCCTATATATCTTATATTTAACAACTTTATCAGAGAAGCATGCAGCAGATTGTTCTTCAGTTAACTGTTTCCCTCAATATTAAATGTATTGATTTTTGTTTGTGCAAAGTGTTTTCAATTTTATATAATCAAAATCATCTGTTTTATCTACTGTGGGCCTCTCTTTCTCCTTCTTAGTCAAAAACTCGATCCATAGTTGTGAAATGTATCTCCCTCCTTGTTCTTCTCATTTCTAATGATTTGACTTTTTATATTAGGTTATATATTCATTTGGAGTTTAATATGGTATGTATAGTGAGATATTAGTCTAAACCAGGGATTGGCGAACTAGGGACTCTGAGTCAAATCAAGTATACTACCTATAGTTTGCCAGCCTCTCATCTAAATCCAATTCTGCCTGATTGCTTCCCATTTTCCCAGACTTTTTTTTAAAATAAAAAGTCCTTAAACCTTATTGTTAGAGTTTCAGGTTTATTAAAAACTTGTGCTAATATGTTCCTTTGCTCCTGGATGTTGTGTATCTTATCTGTTTAACAGATTAACTTTTCTATTTTAACTAGTATCACTTTTTTGACAATTGCCTTTTTTTGTAGATATAGTTTTAGTATATATATATATATATATATATATATATATATATATTTCATACATATTAGGCCCTCTTCCTTCCTAATTTTTCATTATTTCCTATTATTTACTTTGGGGGGTCTAACTCTTTTGTTCCTCTAGATTAATTAAAATTTTTTATAGCTTAATAAATTAACCTTTTGGTAATTTTATTATTATGGCATTAAATTAATTTTGGTTGTATTGCCATCTTTATCATTTTGACATGACCCAAACACAAACAATTAAATCTCTCCAGTTTTGGAGGAGTTTTTAGTTGTATTTATATATTTCTTGTATCTTTGGAGGTGGACTCCTAGATGTTGTATATGTTCATAGTTATTTTGAATGAAATTTCTCTAGCTCTTCCTGTTTTTTTTTTTCAAACAGTCAATACATTTTTATTACATACCTGCTATGTGTTTAGGACTGGGGAGTAATAGTAATGCAATAATAGTAAGAGAACTGCAAAAGTAAAAAAAGTCTGAGATTCAACCTCACAACCAAAATTGAAAAGAAAAATTGCTAGAGGAGATGTAGGAGGATAGGAAGACTAATCCTATGCTGGCAGGTCTGCAAAATGATTCAACTATTCTAGAAAGCAAAAATCAAAGGAAATATCAAAGGAATCACTGAGGCTAAGTGATGCAGTGAATATAGCACCAACCTTGGAGTTGGAGGACCCGAGATCAAATCTGGTCTCAGACACTTTACACTTACTACCTGTGTGACCTTGGGAAAGTCATTTAACTCTGCCTCACATCCAGGGTCATCTCCAGTCATTCTGATCTATATTGCCCACTGGACCCAGGTGGCTTTGAAGGAGAAAGTTAGGCTGGTGACTTAGCACCCAATCCAATCAAATTCACTTGTTTGTCAAGGCATCACCTCCATGATGTTACCTCCATGATGTTATGTTCTTCTTTGAGAAAGAAGGACAATATCATCGTCAGCATGTGTTTAGCACAGGCATTATGCGAAGAGGTATTGATGTGATTAAAGTAAAAAAAAATCCATCACATCAGTCCTTCCTTCCTTATTCTCATGGAGTTAATAGTCTAATGGATAAGAAAACATGAAAGCAACTATTGCAAACAAGCAGTTTGCAAGTTCAATTGGAAATAACCCATAGAAAGAAGGCACTATAATCAAGAGGAGATAGGGGAAGGTTTCCTGTAGAAGACAAGATTTTATCTATGACTTGAAGGAAGTCAAGAGATAGAAATGAGGAGGAAGAGAATTCCATTCAAAGGGCACAACTAGTGACAATGCTTAGGATGGAATTTCTTGTTTGAGGAATAGTGAGAATATTGTCACTGTACTGAAGAGTACATGCAGGAGGGTATAAAGTGTAAGAGTCCTGGAAAGATAAGGGAAGCAGGTTAGAAAGTGCTTTGAACACCAATCAGAGGATTTTATATTTGATTCTGGAGGTGATTGGGAACCCCTGAAGTTTACTGAGTAGAGGAGTGATATGTGAAGAAGGCAGGAGTTCCTCATCTCCAATATGCCCAGGTATTGGATCCTACATGTGATAGTCTAGAACTAGGAAGGCTAGGTAGTTCTGTACATGTTTCATGGGATGGCCCTTGTTGGCCAATTCAACCTTCATTACATTTTTTTTTGCTACCTAATCAAATGCCTTTCTTAGAGATTTGCTGGAGTGCCCATAGTGGAGCTGGACTTCTCTACAACCTTTCGTGTCACCTTCTTAGCTAGAAGTCATCTTTTATTCCAACAGGAGGGGTGACAAAGAAGGGAGCTGTAAAATGGGGAAGGGTGGTTTGCTTTGGGAATTCACTGGGATGGTGAGTAAACTATAAATGAGGCAATTGATTCATCTTTCCCATTAGTTATAGTAGCATTAGTTTGATTATAGTTTCTAGAGGGAGAGTTAAATGCAATGGGAGAGTGGTGGGAGTTATATTTTGCATCAGAGCAGATGGTAAGAAGATAGTAGATGCTTTGATGTCTCTGTGAAGCATGGTCTGATTCTATTGTTGTTCAGTTATATTTCAGTTGTGTCTGGCACTTCATGACTCCATTTTGGGTTTTCTGGAATCTGGATATGAGATACTGGAGTGGTTTGCCATTTCCTTTTCCAGCTCATTTTATAGATGAAGAAACTGAACTCTTAGCTCTGCATTCTATCCACTGTGACACTTAGCTAGTTTTTCTGGTGGATGCCTAACTATGATGGGCTAGCTGAATTTAGTGAATGTACTCAGTAATTAGAACCACTTAATTCTTTAATAGGCATTGTAAAGGTGAAAAGATTGAATTCCTAGGATTATGGACTCTGGAGATCTGAAGGGTGTAATGGTAGGGGAGATGACAAGAAAATACCGAGGGTGTATAATTGGATGGGATGTGAAACAGAGCCTATGAAATGTCAGCAGGGACCTAAACAGAAGTCTTAAAGAATCTAAATCCTCTACTCCTTCTACTATACTATGTATGTATAGACTGATCTCTTTATTGTGGATATGACTTTAAATTTAGGCTTGAAATTCTAGCATTCATAAGGTTATCTATTTCCTTTAATTTAATTTGTAATGAAGGTAGGCTGCCAGCAAATAAGTAGCTAAACATGGATTATGTCCACTTAGACTTACAAACCAGACTTCCTTGAGCCTATAGACATGGTTAATTTATTCTTTTAAAAATAAAAATTGAAGTATTTAATATGAAAATATAACATTATTAAAATAACTAAATGATAATATAAACATATATTATATATCATATATTGTAATTACAAGTCAAGATTTATAGAAATTAAAAGTTGACTAAACATTTTAACAATTATGAGTATTTATTATGAATACTTACGTCAATTAATCAATCATATAACAAAAATTGGTTATATTCTCAGTACTTTTAGGAGCTTTTGCAGAATACAAAAATCAGTGGGCTATAATAGTTGAAGAAGGCTTCATGAAGGAGTTATTTTTTGAGCAGGGCCTTGAAAGATGATGAGAATTTGGCCAGGAGGAAGGAGGAATGCCCTTCTCTTGTCCTCCACTTAGTTAAATTCTAGTCATCCTTCAAGACTAAGCTAAAGTCTCTTACATTTTCCCTTAGCAACCAGGACTTTTTTTCAAACTGCCTTGGATACAGTCAGCTTTACGAAGATAATTTTTTAGATCTGTAACAAATTGGTGTCTTGGACAGCAGCAACATGAGAAGCAAAATGCTATAGTTAAAGGAGCAGGAGATTTGGAGTGAGGAGACCTGTTTTCTAGTTCTAATTTTTCTATTTTCTAGCTGTGTGTGACATTGGACAAATCATTTAATCTCCCCAGTTTCAGTTTCTTCATCTTTAAAAATGAAGGGATGGGGAGAGATGATCTTTCTGCATGAGTGGAGAGAATTTTCACCCTGAAGAAAACCATGGTGTTATCTAAATATCAAATAATAAAAATAATAACTAATTTCTAATGCTTTAAGATTTGCCAAGACACTTTCCTCCCAATAAATTCCAAATGTTAAAAGTAATAATAAATATATGAACCTTACTTTATAGAAGAAGGCTGTCAGAGAAGTGAAATGATCATACAAATGACCTTGTATAAAAGAATTGTAATATGAATGTGTGCCTCTTACATAATGTGAATGAAAACATTTTGGCTCTTCTCCAACTAGTCATTAAAAGGTGAATCCCATTGTGTCTTGCCCACTATAGGATTGTTGTTAATGTTGCTTTGTCTGCTGGTAGGTGGAGACCAAGATTGTTATTAGTCTAAAGTACCCTACAGAAGTTGTTGATTGAAGGGAAATAAAAATAAGAGGACCATGGGGACTGATTTGAAAGTTTTGATCAGTTTGGGGTGGGCTTGGACTTTGCTTCTAGACAAAATGTGGGTCATAGAGCAAATCCAAGCACCCAAGTTGTCTTAAAATTAGGTTAGAAAAAAACAGTGTCAGCACTCTATAGTGCTAGCAAAAGTCTAGATGTGGAGTCTGGCAATCTCAGCTCTATCACTTTGCCTTTTGGGGCCCCCATATTCCTCATTTGCAAACTGAGGATATTTGATTAGATGATCTCTATGGTTCTTTCTTGGGTTTTGTCACCTGTGTACCTCTGCATATTTCCAGTTCTATCCCCCCCCCCAGGTGGTAAGTGGTGCTTACTATGTTATCTATCTTGATAAATGTACAAAGAAAATTTTCTTCCTCAACCAATCAATCAACACATTTATTCAGTCCTTACTATGTCCCAGGCATTATGATAAGTGCTGAGGATACAAAAACAAGATGTCCCTGTATTCTAATGGAAGGGGGAAAACACACATACACACATATAACTATATAAATAATAATAATGTTTACAAATTTCTTTGCAAATATCTCATTTTATACTCCTAACAACCCTATGAGGTAAGTTCTATTATTATCTATGTTTTAAAAATGAGAAAACTGAGGCAAACAGAAATTAAGGTTCTTGTCCAGAGCCACATAGCTAGTCTCTGAGGTAAAAATTCAACTCAAGTCTTTGACACTCCAGGAGTTCAGATCTCTTATACTGGGAAACTTACACAGGGATCCCAACTCAGTTCTCTCCCCCTCCCCCCACCAAATTATAGACTGAATCCTTGGGGAAGGGGTAACTGAAATTCTGGTTTCAAAAAAAACACCTGCAAATCATTACTTCTAAAACTATAGCTCATAAGCCCCCATTAGTGAGCTTCCCCTAAACAGTGAGTCAATAGACACAATTAACTCAAAGCAATGATATTTTTACTAAGATGGCATATTGTGAAAAGTAGCTACAAAATACTCCCACATAAACATGAAACAATCACATAAATATATACAGCATCTGTAGGAAGAATAGACATAATTTAGAGTGCAATGATAATGAAGTACACAAATGGTGAACACTTGGCCACAGTCATGTCTCTGGTACTTCAGGACTGTGATTTTTTTTTTTACTTTATATAGCATCCTCCTTTAGTTCTTCCCTATTTATCCCTATCCTTCCCATAAATTGTGATTCTGCCCTAATGGTCTGACTTGGAAATTACTTTCATGAAGATGGTATTTGAATCCACGGGAGTTGATAAGGTCATAAAATGATAGAGTATGAGGAGAGATATGGAACTGGCTCAGCACAGACCTCTGAGACAAGACATTGATGATGATCTAGTAAATGAGACTAAGAAGGAATGTTCAAATAAGAAGAGAACCAGCAACGGACAACAATATGAGAAACCAAGGAGAAGAGCATCTCCAGAAGGAGATGATCTACACTGTATCAAATGCTACAAAGATGAGTATTGAAAAGAGGATATTTGCAATTAGGAAGAGATAATTTTCAGTTGAGGGATGCGATTAAAAGGTAAAATTTAGAAGAAAACAAGAGGAAGTGAATTAGAGATAATGAGCATAGATGACTTTCTTCAAAGAGTCTGTTTGAGAACTCTTGTCTGAGAAATGAGGAGGAATATAATATGATAGCCAGTAGGATGGGATATAGGGAGAATCTTTTAAAGAATGATGGAGTCTAGAATACATTTGTTAATACCAGGTAAAGAACCTATAGAAAGGGAGAGGATAAAGATAAGAGCCAGAAGAGATGATAGTATGATAGGAGGACAATCAATTGGAAAAAATGGGAAGGGCTGGAATCAAGAGGACATCTGCAGTAGAGGTGTCAAACTCAGGTATGCTACCTGAATCAAATGTAATTGAAAAATGTTTAACAAAATAGATAAAAGTACAATACAAAAATAGATAATGTTAATTTTTTAAAGACAATTTGTAGCTCACAGTGATCCATTTCTATTTGTGTTTAACATCACTAGGGGTGGTGAACTCAGTGAGAAGTAGGAGGGGGAGTTTAAGGAAGAAATATTGGGGAGAAAATACAGGGGTTATAAGATAAGGATGAGAGGTTGTGAGATGAGGAAAAAAGAAAGGAGGTCTTGGTGAATGACCTTATTTTTATTTTGTCATGTATGAGTTGAATACATAAGCTGAGAAGGTCAGAAGAATAAGTGCTGGAGGAGGTTTGAGGAAAGGAGTAGGTTTGGAACAGTTATTTAGGAGTATGGGGGTAGAGAATCAATTAGGGAGCAATGAAAAGATTGCTTGGCTTGCAATGAGGGTCTAATTGAGATAATAGACCATAAATTGGTTCCTTCATTTTCTTTTTTCAGTTTAAAACCCTTTTAATTAGTTTCTGCAAGATTCCAGGCAAAGACATTCTTAACTGTCCCTATTAGGTGCATTTTGTCCCTGAGCAGGAATCTTCTATTCTGATGTCTTAAGCCATGGTTCAGAAATGCAAATCCATTTTCATAAACCATCTTTTTAACCAACTGTTTACTTCCTAGATGCTGTTTTGGAATGGTTCAGTAAGACCAGAATACTTGAATTCAATTCTGTTATTTCATCTCATCCATCTCATTTGTTAAATGGGTATGGTCCTAAGCACCTTCTTTTCAGTAGGGTTATATAAAATCCTTTTAACATGCATGTCAGAATAAGCTCACCTACTAAGAACTCTTTAAAATTAAAAAAAATTCCAATTACTTATAAGGAGTTACAGCATTCATCCTGCAAACTTTTGAGTTCCACATTTTTCTACTACTTACCCCCTTCCTGTAACTGTTAGTGATACAATATAGGTTTTAAGTGTACAATTGTGTTTAATATATTTTCATAATAGTTATGTTGTAAAAGAAGAATTAGAATTAAGGGGAAAAAACCAAGAGAAAGAAAGAAAAAGAAGTTTTAAAAAATGAAGATAGTATATTTTTCTTTGCTTTTAGACTCCATAGTTTTTCCTCTGAATGTGGATGGCATTTTCTATCACTGGAAAGATGTCACTGTGGTCACTGAGAACTCTTGATAGGGAAAATTTCACAAGAAGGATTTGGAAATTATGGAAGATAAAATTTTCCTAAATGAATGTTATATGTGATGGAATTTTAAAGAGAGAGAACTTTCAGAAATGGTTTTATGGCCCATATCTATATCTAAGGGAGATCAAGAGAAACAATTCTATCACTCAAATAAATGGTTAAGTCAGTGAGAATAAATTGAAATGATCATTTGGCATGATGTGGACCTGGGTGTTTGACAGCATTTCAATTTTTTTTCAAGCAATTGTATTGGCATTGATAGAGACAGTCTTCATCAGATTGTTTGTAGTTTTTGTTTATGAGATCTCATAGGAAGAAATACAATATAAGATAGATCTCATGATTTTAGATTTATAAAAGAGGGTGACATGAAATTGGCTAAGTAGCATCTTCCTCCCTCAGGGGAATGGTTACAAACCCAAGGAAATTCCTCCAATCGGAAGAAGCAAAGTCCCATTTTGCAAAATGCGTGTCCGCTTCATTTTGCAATCACTGCCAGCTGCCCATCTGCTCACTAATGTTTCAGGCTAGCCATGGGGCTTGTAAAATGGTATCCAAATATACCAATACCTCCAATAAACAGATGTAGGAATGAGACATGTCCATGATGTCTAATAACAAGCGCTCTACACTTAAATCTGGGAATTAAAGAAGAGATTTCATTCATGTAATTCCTTTATTCCTATTTTCTCCTACATGTCACCTTTAGACTTCATGAAATTTACTCCAGAGCTGTAGCTGCAACTCACTGCTTTTATCTGTAATAAAAATATTGCTATAAATTCCCTAATGCCAAATGAATCATTAGAATTTCACAGTCCAATTTTTTTCTTGATCATCTCTTGGAGATGTTAGCAACTTCGGATTTTAGCACTGTTCCTCAGATTCTGTTTTCTATCTTCCTAAGATTAAGTATTCGATGGCAGAATTTGTCTTGGAGGACTTAATTTGAATCTCAACAGATAATTTTTAAAGAACAAAGCAATATAGTTTAAAAGGTTTTATGCTCAACATACTTAGAGACCAATGTGGGATAGTGAAATGAACAATGAACTGGAAGTTGACCTAGGTTGTTCACAGATTTTGTGCTGGAAAAGATCTTCAGGTCTAACTCTTATTTATAAATGAGATAGCAAGTTTGAATTTAAAATCTGCTAATTACTGTATGACTTTGTGTAAGTCCTATAATCTCCCAGGACATCAGTTTCCTCTTCCATAAAATAAAAGGCTTGGACTAGAAAACCCTTGTCAGGTCCCTTCCAGCTCTAAAAATATTATGAACTAGCTTTGAGTTTTAAAGATCTTTTTTCACTGATGCAAAATGGTGAGAGCCCTCTGGTGGAGAATATTGTACATTTTTTTGGGGGGGGTGTTGCCCAGGAACACTGGGTGACCAAGAGAAAGAAAAATTGTCCACTGGTATTCTGAAAATTTTTAGGGCAAATCATATGATTACTTAACCTTTCTTTTGGATAGAATTACGTCAAAACATTGCTACCCTCTCCAAACAAGGAAAAATGAAACCTGAATTACAATAGACCATGCCTCTCCTATAGGGTTTCTCAACTACAGCACCAGCAGAGCATTGTAGATAATGAGCCGCACACCAGGGACTTAGTTTGATTATCCATGCACACTCTAATCAAATCTGTGATGCACGGAGGCTCTTTGTAATAAGGTTTTACTGTGTTTCCTCTAACAAAGAATATAGACCAACTCTGGGAAGCTATAAGGAACTGATAGAACTATAAAGGTAGCAAAAACTGATGGTGGAAATAGGGTGGCTGCCCCTTAAATGGACACATTAAAGAAGACAGTCTAGTCTTTAGCCATTTCACGAGTTAGGAGATTTGTTATGTAGATTATATTATAGGCAAGTTGTGATCTATAATAGTTGAGGCAGTCCCTACACTGGGATTCCCTGTGTGACAAAATCACAGGTTCCTGATATATATATATATATATATATATATATATATATATATATATATATATATATATATATATATTTATATGTGTGTGTGTGTGTGTGTGTGTGTGTGTGTGTGTGTGTGCTGGCATATGCTTCCTCCCTAAACTTGTACAGGAGATTCAGAGAATTGGATGAGATTTTATAGATTTCCTAGTCCAATCTCTCAGTTTTATGGATGAAGAAAATTGAGATCCAGATCCATGGCAGGACTGGAATTTCTGATTCTCAGGTCTATGCTCTTTCCATGACATCAAAAGGCCTCACTTATGTGA
This sequence comes from Macrotis lagotis, assembly GCF_037893015.1. Taxonomy (NCBI): domain Eukaryota; kingdom Metazoa; phylum Chordata; class Mammalia; order Peramelemorphia; family Peramelidae; genus Macrotis; species Macrotis lagotis. The sequence goes on from NC_133665.1 coordinate 86,853,074, forward strand.
GAATACTCAATAAGATGCTAAAAATAAAAAATAAAAGTCATACACTTGGAGTGACTTGACCAGTGCATCTTAAACATTGTGATTGAGGATCTCTCAGAATTCCCATAAAATGGAAGTCATCTTAGAATGCATTTTTAAAAAAAGATATTATTTCAGTTTCAAATTAATGTTTGAGTACAAAACAAACATTTGCAAATGTGTAAAATAATGTTATTTGTGACTCCATCAGAGGACCTGGGAAGCACCAGGAAGTGAGTCTTCTGCTATTTAGTCAAACAGTATATAAATAAAATCCATAGATTTTTATTCTCAGTGATGAATGGAAGCAAGTGTGGAAGACAGTGGCTGGGAGCTTTTTGTAGCCAAAATAGTTGAGGCTTCACAGGATAGCAGAAAGAATAATGTTTATTGAGTCAGAGCACTTTGGTACAATCTGGAGTATCTCTTAATGACTGTGTGACCTTAGGCAAGTCACAACTTGGGAACTCATTTTCATTCTCTGTAAAAATTGACCTCTGAGGTTCCATCTGACTCTAAATGTAGATCTCAAATCTCAAAAGTTTTATACATATTTTTCAGTAAGTGATTGGAGCACGCCATTACTTCTGGAGACTTGTGTGAACTTTGTCTGATGAGAGGTTTCCTGACTCAAATTCTCAGGGTTTTCTTTTGACAAATCCCCAGAAACACTTGTTTCTTAAGGTCAAGTTTCACTGTATGTTAGACAATGCTTTTATTTCTAGGCTATTTGAAGATATATTTCTCTATTGTTTAATAAATGATGCTTGGTTCTTTTATTTAATACTTCACATTTCCCCAGTGCTTCAAAGATATTAATGAATTATAATCACATTTGGATTTTATAATTTCTTTCTCTAGTTAATGAAAGTAGACCTAAGAATCCATATAGGGAGTTGAATAAAGTTTGGATAAAGTGTAGTGTAATGGAAAGATCCTGGATTTGGGGTCAAAAGATCCTGAATTCTGGCTCTTCTCTTTATTGTTTGTATGACCTTAGGCAAATCAAATGAGTTTTGCATGAATAAAATGAGAGACCTAAAATTGGGCTTGATTTATAATAAGAACAACTGACATTTACATAGTACTTTGAAATTTATAAAGTCCTTTACATTTATTATTTGATACTCAAAACAACTCTATATGGGAGGAATTTTAAGTGTTATTTATTCTCATTTTATGTTTGGGCAAAAAGGTTCATAAAGGTGAAGTGATTTTCCCATGATCACAAAGTCAGTCAATCAATTAACAGGCAGGTATTTGTTAAATACCTCCCATATGTCAGACACTATGGTAAGAAATATAAAAGATAGTCCCTGCTCTGAAGGATCTCTCAATTTAATGAACAAGACAACATGAAAACAATTATATCCAAACAAGATATATTCAGAAGAAATTGGAGAAATCAACAAAGGAAAGACAGAATTAAAGGGAATGGGGAGACTATTCTAAAAGAAGTTGGGGTTTTTGCTGGGATTTGAAGGAATTCAAGGAAACCAGGAAGTAGATAGGAGGACAGAAGGAATTCCAAACATGAGAGACAACCATACAAATACATGGAGTTGGGAGATGGAATATTTTATTCTAGGAACAAAAAGGAAGCAAATCACTGAATCACAGGGTACATATCATGTAAGAATGGAAAGGTGGGAGGAAGGCTATGTTATGAAGGTATTCAAAAAATACCCAGAGGGTTTTTAATTTGAACTTTCAGGTGAGAGAGCCATGGAGTTAATTAAATAGGAGGAGGGTGATACAGTCAGACCTGAACTTCAAGAAGATCACTTTGATAGCTGAGTGGAATGAATTGGAATGAAGAGAAAAGAGAGGCAGGAAGACCAATGAGAAGACTATTGCAATAGCCCAAATGTGAAGTAATAAAGGTCTGCACCAGGGTGATGACTGTGTTGGAGGAGAGGAAACAAGTGTGAGAGGTTTAATGAATGTAGAAAAGACAAGACTTCGAATCAATTGGATGTGGTGGCAAGAGAGAGTAAGGAGTTGTGACTGACATATAAACTGCAGCCTGGAGGACTGGGAGGGTGGCAATATCTTGGATAGTAATAGGGAAGTTAGGAAGAGGAAAATTTAAATAATTTTTGGATAAGTTGGACGAATGAATTATCCTTAAACATCTTTCAGGTAAGCAGATTCTAATTCCTTTTAAACCTTCACGTTTTCCATCTTTGTTTCTTTTCTTTGGATCATCTCCATTTTCTTCTCACTCTTTTTTTTTAGTTTTTTCCAAGGCAAAAGGGTTAATTGGCTTGCCCAAGGCCACACAGCTAGGTAATTATTAAGTGTCTGAGACCGGATTTGAACCCAGGTACTCCTGACTCCAGGGCCGGTGCTTTATCCACTACGCCACCTAGCCGCCCCTCTTTTCACTCTTTTAGATATTCTATTTTTTTTTTTTTTAGATTTTTGCAAGGCAACAGAGTTAAGTAACTTGCCCAAGTTCACACAACTAGGTACTTAGTAAGTGTCTGAGTTCGGATTTGAACTCAGGTCCTCCTGACTCCAGGGCCAGTGCTCTGTGGCACCTAGCTTCCCCTCCTCACTCTTTTAAAAGTAGCTACCCAAACTTGACATATTGTAAGAGTAGAAGTATAATGATCTAAGCAAGTATCTATTCCATTTTTGAATACCTCTAATTATTAGAAAGGACCTTTCTGCAACATTTATTTCTTCTTTTTTTAAATTTAAATTTTATTTTTTCTAATTACACATAAAGGTACTTTTCAACATTCATCCATTTGCAAATTTATGATTTCTACATTTTTGTACTACCCTTCCTTCCCTCCTCTCGCCCCGTGGCAGTGAACAATCTGGTAAAAGGTGTATATTTTCAATTGCTACAACTCTTTGAATTAGTTCTAGTTCAGCTCCCAGAATCTGCTTAGAGTAAATCTAATCCCTATAGTTTCTGAAACTCTACTGGTACAAATTTTTGTTGAAGGCAAATTTTGTTTCTTGGAATGTACTCCAGCTTATCTCTATTTCTACTGGAACTCAGGTCCTCCTGACTCCAGGACTGGTGCTCTATCACATAGTGTGAGACTTGTTTAAAATGAGAAAGCTAGTTTGAGATTGAGGTCTTAAGCTGCTGAGGGCAGCTGGGTAATGCAGGGGACAGAGCACTGACTGGCGATGGAGTCAGGAGGATGGAACTTTGAATCCAGCCTCACTTGACTCTTACTAGCTATGTGACCCTGGGCAAGTCACCTCACCCTGGTTACCTCCCATCCAGGGCCGTCTCCAGTTGTTCTGATTCATACCTGGTCACTGGACTCAGATGGTTGAGGAGGGGAAAGTGAGGCTGGTGACCTAGCACAACCCCCTCCCCCCAATCCAATTCATGTGCTTGTCATGGCATCATGTCCTTGATGTTGTGGTCTTCTTCGAAAATGAAGGACAAAATATTATCTCTACTAGATTTTTTTTAAAAAAACATTTTTTTTTAGGTTTTTGCAAGGCAAAAGGGGTTAAGTGGCTTGCCCAAGGACACACAGCTAGGTAATTATTAAGTGTCTGAGACCAGATTTGAACCCAGGTACTCCTGACTCCAGGGCCAGTGCTTTATCCACTGTGCCACCTAGCCACCCCCTAAAAAAAGCATTTCTAAGTGTTTACTATCTGCCAAGCACTTTGCTGGGCTCTTGGTATACAAAGATAAAAGTGAAAATCTATGCCTTCAAGAAGATCACATTCTATCAGAGAGACATGTTCATATATATGTATATGTATGTATACACTAGATACAAGTAATTTGGGAAGGAATGAACAAGTAGAGGGTAGAATAAGCAAAGATATCATATAGAAGGTCATACTGACCTGAGTTTTAAAAGAGACTAGAAATTCTAAGAGGCCTTGAAGAAAAGAAGAAGTGCCCCTGAAGAAGGATGGATAGAACTAGCTTTCAGGGAGGGGGAGTCAGTGGTGGGAAGGGGAAACTAGCTGAAGAAGGAGAAGTAAATTTGTAGCAGTTCTCTCCTAACCATAGAGACTAGTAGCTTTCTAATAGTTCTTTTGGTTGAACTCTGTCTTTCATGGAAAGGTCTAGATTACTTTCTGCTTAGAGATGTTTCTGCTGCAGAGCTTTTGATATTTCAAAGAAGAAAAAAAATATTTTTCATAGATTTACTCAAGGAAACATATTTCTTGATTTTCTACTCAAAGTATATATTTTATATATGCATGGATATAAAAAGGAAATCTATGAGTAAATATGATTTTTGGAGATATATATATATATATATATATATATATATCTCCACATATACATACATACACATATGTATAATAGCCAACATTTATATAGTATTTTACATTTAGGTATGTATACAGAATCATATGCATACCTACAAACATAAGTTTACATATAAAACCTATGCTGTAAACCATATAATTTACTAGTTCTAAGATTTATAAAATATGTTAGTCATAAATAACTCTGTGAACTAGGTACATATTTTACAGATGGGCAAATTGAGTCTCAGAGTGAGAAAGTTACTTGCCCCCTGGCCACATAACTATGGAGTGTCAGAGTCTTGTTTTTAGAATCTGTGCAATCAATAACTAGGTATGAAAGTTTCTTTTATTGCAAGTGGATTTGTCCATTGGTAGCATGTGAGGGTACAGAGTGCACACACCTTTCATGCTCAGGTTATTGAAACAATTCCTCATGAGACTCTTTGTCATCTCTTTTCTTCAAAGGTTTTGCTCTGCCATAGCAATATTTATGATTTCAGAAAGTATAAGAAAATTTTCTTTGCCTAATGGTTGCTTTGGGTTTTGGACTCGGCAGAGTATATAGAAACAAAGTTTTTGCTCTCTGGGCAAGATATTATAGAATAGTTTTTCTTTTGTAAATTGGCTAAAATTGACAGCCACCTACTCTTGTGTCAGGAAATCAAAATTCTACCTATCTTTCAAGTTTAGCTTAAAAACCCTCTTCCCATGATTCTGTCTGTATCAGTGAAGACCAATGGATCTGGAGTCCTTGGTTCCAATTTCAATTATATTAGATAGTAGAGTTGTAACCTTGGGCCAGTCATTCCATCTGTCAGTAGTTGAATTTCCTCACATGTAAAATAAGGGAGTGGGAGAAGATGATAGAGAGAACAGTTTATAAACTGCCCCATATCCTTAATTTTTCCTTTGTATTTGTCAAAGTTGGGAAAGGGAAAGAACAACAGACTGGCCAAGAAGCATAATTTGGAATAACTAGGGTTTATTGAGTTCACCAGCAGAGGATTGTCATCCAAAGAAGCCTTGACTCCTTTAATGAATAGAACACAAGGTTCATATAAATTTTAAGTAAAGAGGAAAGGTTAGGGAATGGAGCAAAAGTTGATTGGTCAAGGTAGAGTAAAGGCTGACCTATTGCAATAACCTTTTTACCCAGTTTTAGGATTAGGTTTCTACTTGACAAGTTCTGGAGGGGCTAGGCTGTTTCACAGAATAGGTTGCTCTACAGAATACTGCAGCACATCCTATTTTGGGTAACCTGCCTTGCAAGTTCTAATGGGAGAGGATAGACATAAATGTGTGAACAAAATAGAATGATTCTCAAAATGGAATAGCTCTGGATTCACATACTGAATAAGGCATATGGTCCAGACAAGTTTTGGAGAATTTCCTTCCTCTCCATGGTGGTTTGTGTCTGTAGATTGGGCTTAAAAACATCATGATCACAACTCATATTTACGTAGCACTTTACAGTTGACAAAGAGCTTGATTTTCATTATTTCATCTGATTCTCATAGTAGCTTTGGGAGGCAAGTAGTGTGTTAATAGCTTTGTTTTATAGATAAGAAAACTGAGCCTCAAGAGAGGTGATTTAAAACACTTAGAAAATGGTCTTGCAACAGATTGTGTCTGCTGTCTGAAGATTAGCCTTTATAAGCAAAGAGAAGCTCATCACCAGAAGGCTAGCTACCAGGGGATGAATTATTTGAACACAATGATTCATATAACACAGAATGACCTTCAGGCATACATATCTCCTTTTCCAATTCTCCAAAGATGGTGGCAGAGGGGCTAGAAATCCTATAGTTTTTTGCTCATCTTCAAACATTAATTTAACCTATTACTGCATAATTTGCCAATAACCAATAAGTTTGCAGCATATGCTGGTCACTTCCATAAAGTAGCCCATAACCTGTCCTCATTAAAGTTTCCCACCTTTTCCCTGTGGTGGCATAGGGATTGCTCTCAAATTTGTTATCCAAGGGTGTGTTTCTTCTACAGGACCTAACTTCCTAAGTTATTTATATAGGTTTGGGATAAAGGGGATGAAAGGTCCCTGAGCTCATTCAAGAATATATTTCAATTGTTTTCCTTGATTTACTATTTATAATCTGCCTTGATGAAAACTGCTTCAAAGCGACTTCTTGCCTGTGCTTATTAATATGGAGAAACAACTAAATATTCACACCAAAGCTGTCTTCAGAAGTTCCCAGTTTCAAACTGGATGGGAGCAAGATTAGGTAAATTAGCACTGAAATTCTTCAAAAAATGAACCTCAGTCCATGACTTTCCAGATAGCACCCACAGCTACATTAATGAAATCATAACACTAAGAAATTATAACTTAGTTGGAAGGACACCTCAGAGCTTATCCATAGGATAGGTCAATGAATGAAGGAATTGGAGACATAAGTGCCTCAAGGCAACAAGAAACATCATCAAATAGGAAATGTTGTCATTTCACCTTGCAGTGCTCATGTTGAGCATAAACAAATAAAACAGAGATCATTACAGTGTGAGTAACAACATCTCTTGAGTAACTTGAAAGAGCAGAAAAATTCTAAGAAGGTCTTGACAACATTATCCAAATAAAGTCTGTAGCATTTTGGACACTGAATGATTCTAATGGGAAATTAGATATGGAATCAGAGAGGATGGGTAGTAAAATATGGTTTGGGTGATAGAAAACAAAGGTTGGTAAGATGACTTGGTTTCATCATGCTTTGTATGCTATACTCTTTCTTGGTGCTAGACATTGGGAGCACAGAACCACATCAATAGAAAATGAACTTGGCTGTATTCCAGTCAGAAAAGACTGGAGTCAGAAAATGACTAAATGATAATGTGGGAGACATTTTGAAAGCTAAAGTCTGTGTCTGATCAGGTTTCTGACTGCTTAAACAAGGGTGGGAAAATCCTCCTGAATTAGAAGATAAAGATGAGGAAACATTATTCGCAATAACACATCAAACCTGACTCTGAAAAATGGGATATGGATATGTATGTTCCTGCTTTGTAAGAATAAGAATTAATAGTTATTTTGAAGAGAAGCAACTCTCTCTCTCTCTCTCTCTCTCTCTCTCTCTCTCTCTCTCTCTCTGTCTCTCTCTCTCTATCTGTGTGTGTGGAGGTGTGGATGTGGGTGTGTAAAAGTGATTTGGACTGATTCAAAAAGAGTTCTGGCAATAAGAAAGCAGGAGAAAGGACTTAGTCATGAGTCAGTCAATAAATAAGTAGTTCTATGGATAGAATTTTGGGTCTGGAATCAGAAAGACTCACTGTCTTGAGTTCAAATTTGGTCTCAGGCATTTACTAGCTGTGTGACCTTAGGAAAGTCATTTAATCCTCAATTTCCTCATCTATCAAGTGAGATGGAGAAGGAAATAACAAACCACACTAGCATCTTTGCCAAGAAGACTCCAAGTGGGATCATGAAGTGTTGGATACAACTGAAATGTCTGAACAGAAACAGAACAAGACAGTTTTGATGACTGGTGCTTTGTAATATAATTTTAGATCTGGTGGGGCTAAGCCACCTTCTTTTGCACTTTTTTCATTAAATCCCTGGAAATTCTTGACTTTTTATTTCTCCATATGAATTTACTTGCATTTGTTTCTAACTCATTCAAGCAATTTTTTGGAATTTTTATTGGTAGGACACCAAATAAGTAGTTTAATTGAGGTAGAATGGTCATTTTTATTATATTAGCTTGACCTATCCATGAGCAGTTGACATTTGCCCAATTATTTAAATCTGATTTTATTTGTGTGAGAAGTGTTTTGTAGTTGTTTTCATAAAGTTTCTGAGACTATCTTGACAGGTAGACTCCCAGGTATTTTATATTGTCTGAAGTTACTTTGAATGGGATTTCTTTTTCTAGCACTTGTTGCTGTATCTTGCTAGATATATAGAAATACTAGGGGTTTATGAGGGTTTATTTTATATCCTGCAACTTTGCTAAAGTTGCTAATTGTTTCTAGTAGTTTTTTAGATGATTTTTTAGGATTCTCTAGGCATACCATCATGTCATCTGCAAAAAGTAAAAGTTTTGTTTCTTCCTTTACAATTTTAATTCTTTCAATTTCTTTTTCTTCTCTTATTGCTGAAGCTAACATTTCTAACACAATATTGAATAGGCATCTTTGTTTCACCCCTGATCTTATTGGGAATGCCTCTACCTTATTATCCCCATTGCATATAATTCTTGTTGATGGTTTAAGATAGATACTGCTAATCATTCCAAGGAACAATTCATTTATTCCTGCTCTCTCTAGTGTTTTTAGTAAGAATGGGTGCTGTATTTTTCAAAGATTTTTCAGTATCTATGTGATAATATATGATTTCTGAAAGATTTGTTATTGATATAGTTAGTTATACTAACAGTTTTCCTAATATTGAACCAACTCTGCATTCCTGGGATAAATCCTGCCTGGTCATAGTGTATTATTCTAGTGATAACTTGCTGTAATCACTTTGCTAAGATTTCTTTAAGATTTTTTGCATCTATATTCATTAAGAAAATAGGTCTAAAATTTTCTTTCTGTTTTGACTCTTCCTGGTTTAGGCAACAGCACTATATATATGTCATAGAAAAAGTTAGGTAGAGTTCTGTCCTCACCCATTTTGCCAAAGAGTTTTTATAGAACTGGAACCAATTGTTCCTTAAATGTTTGATAGGATTCACTTGTGTATCTGTCTGGCCCTGGAAATTTTTTCTTAGGGATTTCAATAATGGCTTGTTGAATTTCTTTTTCTGAGATGGAGTTATTTAGGTATTTAATTTCCTCTTCATTTAACCTGGGCAACTTAAATTTTTATATTTTTATAAATTTTCATCCTTTTCACTTAGATTATAAAATTTATTGGCATAGAGTTGGGCAAAATAATTCTGAATTATTGCTTTAATTTCTTCCTCATTGGTGGTAAGTTCATCTTTTTCAGTTGATTTTTTTCATAGAACCAACTCTTGGTTTTATTTATTAGTTCAATAGTTTTATTGCTTTGGATTTTATTAATTTCTCCTTCAATTTTCAGAAATTCTAATTTGTTTTTATTTGGGGGGTTTTTAATTTGTTTTTCTATAATTTTTTTAGTTGCATGTTTCATTCATTGATTTCCTCTTTCTCTTATTTATTCATGTAAGCATTTAAAGATATAATATATCCCCTGAAAACTACTTGGCTTTATCCCATAAGTTTTGTTATGTTGTCTCATTGTTGCCATTATCTAGAATGAAATAATTTTCTTCTTTTTAGTTTTTTGTTAAGGCAGTAGGGTTAAGTGACTTGCCCAAGGTCACACGACTAGGTAATTATTAAATGTCTGAGGTCATATTTGTACTCAGGTCCTCATGACTCCAGGGCTGGTGCTCTATTCAGTGCCACTTAGTTTCCCCTAGGATGAAATAATTTTTCTATAATTTGTTGTTTGATCCACTCATTCTTTAAAATGGGTTATTTAGTTTCCAATTAGTTTTAGGTCTTTCTCTTCATGGTCCATTATTGCACATGCTTTTTTATTGCATTATGATCTGAGAAGGAAGTATTCACTATTTCTGCCTTTCTGCATTTGATTAGAAGGTTTCAATGCCCTAGTACATGGTCAACTTTTGTGTAAGTGCCATGTATTGCAGAAAAAAAAGTATATTCTTTCTATTTCCCCATTACATTTCCTTCAAAGGTCTATCATTTTTAGGTTTTTCTAACATTCTATTTACCTACTTAACTTCCTTCTTGTTTATTTTATGGTTAGATTTATCTAAATCTGAGAATGGTAGGTTGGGGTCTCCCAACAGCAGAATTTTGCTATGTCTTCTTGTAACTCATTCAACGTCTTCTCTAAGAATCTGTATGCTATACCACTCGGTACATACATATTTAGTATTGAAATTGCTTCATTGTCTGTGGTACCTTTTAGGAGGATATAATTTCCTTCCTTATCTCATTTAATGAGATATATTTTTTGCAGTTCCTTTGTCTGAGGTAAGGATTGCTATTCCTGCTTTTTTCACTTCATCTGAGGCAAAATGTATTTTGCTCCAACTGTTTTTCTTCACTCTATATGCATCTTTCTGCTTCAAATGAAGCAGAAATGTAAGCAGCATTTTGTAGGATTCTGGTTTTTAATCCACTCTGCTATTCCCTTACATTTTATGGAAGAGTTCATTCCATTCACATTCAAAGTTGTCATTACTAACTCTTTATCACCCTCCATGCTATCTTCCTTCTGTTTATATTTTCTCCCTTTTTTTCACTTTATCCATATTCCCCAGTATTTTGTTTCTGAATACCACCACCTTCAGTGTGTTTCCCCCTTGTATCCAACCCCTTCCTCTTTCTTTCCCCCTTTCCCTTTGCCCCTTCTTCCTTCTGTTAGTTCTTTTTTTCTTCCCCACTCCCTCTTTCCCCTTTTAATACTTGAAAGGTATTAACTTAACTGAGTGTATGTATATTAACTTTAGACCTAATCTGATGAGAGTAAGATTCAGGAGGTTCTCACCTCTTCCTTTCTTCCCATCTGTTGCAGTAGGTCCTTTGTACTTCATTATGTAATGTGATTTACTCCATTCAATCTCCTCCATCCTCCTGTCTCTTTACTGTCCCCCTTTTTAAGGAGCTATTGTTTTTAAATCATGCATCTGAGTCACAGAGAAGTCATGAGCATCCATCACTTCTGGCTAAGTAACTCTTTATAGAGTTACAATTCTCAAGAGTTTTGAGAGACTTTCTTCCATGTAGGGAAATAGTCAGTTTCATCTTATTGGATAGTTGTTTTTTTCTTTTCCCATTTTTAACATTTTCATGTACTTCTTGAGGCTCCTGTTGGAAATCCACATTTTCTATTTAGCTCTGGTCTTTTCATCAGGAAAAGTTGGAAGTCTACTATTTTGTTGAATGTCCATCTTTCCTCCCTGGAAGAGAAGGCTCAATTTTTCTGGATAGTGAATTCTTGGCTGCATTCCAAGCTTCCTTACATTTCAGAATATCATATTTCAGGCCCTTCAATTCCTTAATGTTGTTGCAGCCAGGTCCTGTGCAATCCTTACTTGGGCTCCTTGGTATCTAAATTGTTTCTTTCTGGCTGCTTGCAGGATTTTCTCTTTTATCTTATAGTTCTGTAATTTGACCACAATATTCATTGGTGTTTTCATTTTGGGATCCCTTTCTGGAGATGATTGATATATTCTTTCAATAACTATTCTTGCCCTCTGGGCAAATTTTTCATCACTAAATATCAGGGCAATTTTCCATCAATAAATCCTGTATATATTGAATCCAGGCTTTTTTTCTTTTCATTGTGTTCAGGAAGTCCAGTGATTCTTAAATTGTCTCTTCTGGATCTATTCTCAAGGTCAGTGGTTTTGCTGATGAAGTATTTCACATTTTCTTCTAATTTTTTGATATTTTGGTTTTGTTCAACAGAATCTTATTGTCTCATGAAGTCATTAGTTTCCACAGATTCCATTCTTTTTTTTAAGAGAAGAATTTTCTTCATTTACCTTTCGCAACTCCTTTTACAATAAGTCAATTATATTTTTGAAGGAGTTTTCCATTTGCACAATGGAGGTTTTTTTAGAGAATTATTTTATTTTTGCATTGGTTTAATTGTATTTTCTAAGGATTTGTTTTCTTGTTGCAAGGTGTTAATTTTCTCTTGAGTTTCTTTTCCCATTTTTTTCCAAATGAGTTTTTTTTAGGTTTTTTTTTGCAAGGCAATGGGGTTAAGTGGCTTGCCCAAGGCCACACAGCTAGGTAATTATTAAGTGTCTGAGATCGGATTTGAACCCAGGTACTCCTGACTCCAAGGCTGGTGCTTTATCCACTACACCACCTAGCTGCCCCTCCAAATGAGTTTTAACCTCCTTTCTGATCTCTTCTAAGACGTTTTTCTGGGCTGGAGACCAATTCATATTCTCTTTAGAAGCTCTAGCTCTCTCTGAGTTAGGGTCTTTGTTTTTGAGGTAGTTTTCAATTGACTCTCCTTTTCAATGGCCTTTCTTCATTTTCCTAGGATCTTGTGTTGGGGGAGGGGTTGGTTCACAGACTTGGTTTTGAAAACCCTAGAGGCTTTGCTCACTGGACTTAGTAACTATAAGTGGGCCAGCCAGTAGGGGGTGCTCGAGGCTTTCCTTGAAATGTCTGTGAACTTGATTTGTTGCCCATTCCCTACCCCTGCTGTAGTGGGGGGAGTAGCAAGGTCTGAATTATCCTTGGACAATGTGGGCTGGGCCTTTGGGCTATTTAGTTAATCTTATTATTCACTCAGTACTGAGAGGGATCTGCTGCCCACACCTGAGCCTGGAGGTGGGGGAATTTGTTACTGTGTTTGCCCTGGGAAGAGTCCCTTTCTTTCACAGGGATGAGGGGAGGGCTCAACTAGAAACTTGAGGACTCTGCTGAAAATATGGGGCATGTGGCCCTGGTCTTCCCAGCCTTTGGAGCGCTCCCATCCACTGTGCTGCTCTCCTGCCTACTCATAAATCCAGAGCTTCTGAGGCTATTCTGAGGTTAGTCTTGCATCTCACCCCACCACTGCATTGGCTCTCTGCTCTTGGCCCTGGCTCACCCACATTCTTCTGAGACAGACCATGTTGCTAGATGTTCTCCTTTGCTCTTTCTGGATTTTTGTGGATTTGAATTCTTTTAAGAGAACTGATTCATATTAATTCTCAGGGGAATCCAGGTGACTTTAGCATAGTGTCTGGCTTCTCTCCACCAACCTGGTTGGAAGTAGACAATCTCCTGGAATCATTTTTTAAGGTGTATGTTCTGTATTCTTTTGACAGTCTCATAAAGTCTTTGGATCCATTCTTGGAACAATTTTTCAAAACAAAAGTTAATTTAAGGAAATCCTAAATTTTAGTTAGAACATCCTACAAACAAAGATATAATTTTTTCTTTCAAGTTCACAGACCTCTTACCCTAGGTAAGGATAAGAAGCCCCAGTCTTGAGGGAGAGAAACATGTGAGGAGGGAGCAGTATCCTTTATTTGTGTCCTTCTCACTGATTATAAATAGAAAGAGAAACTTCTGGCCAAGATGGCAGAGAGAGGACAGTCACAGTTCTAAAGTCTCCTGATCTTTCCCCATCTATCATATGAAAAAAACCTCTTAACAGAAATCTGACCCACAAAACCCAGAAAGAAAAGCCAGAAGAAAGAACATCTACCTCAGGATTTGTCTCTGGCAGTACCATTGGCCAAATTCGGGTGGGTGAGTCTGGGCTCAGAGGGTTGTTCAGCTCTGGAGCAGCCAGATTAGCAGCTGAAGTGGAGCCGGGAGTCTGAGGGCCTGAGAGCCGGACTTGCTGGATCAGCGGTGGGGCTAGAAGGCAGGGGCTTGAGTCAACTAGGGAGCAGAGGCACTGGTGTTGGTGCTGTCTCTCTGGAGCTTGTGGACAGGGCTGGGAGGAGAGTTCCGGTGTAGGAGAGCTGTGGACACCATCCCTGGGCTCCTCTGGTCTGAGGAACTCTGAGTCCATGCCTTCATTACAGCTGAGGCCTCTTCCCGGAGCAAACATTTGCAAACTAATTCTGCCTCAGGCCCAAGTGTGTGAACAGAATTGTCAGCCCAGCTAACAATTGAGAGTGAATGACCTCAGGCTAGAGTAAAGCCCACCATTGAGTGAAGGCAAAAGAATTCAATAGCTCCAATTCCTCCCTTCAAGCAAAGGGAGAAGGCCTCAATCAAGGTCACAGACACTCCAGAGAAAGCAACCAGCACCTCCTACTGGCCAGCCAGAGAAATTGCATTCAGTGAGTAAAGCCTTTAGTGATCCCAAGCCCCTGTGAACCCGCCCCTCCCCAACTCAAGGTCTTAGCAAAATGAAGAAGGGTCAGCAGAAAGGTGGATCCATAGAAAAATTCTTGGAAGGGAAAGACCCTAACTCAGAAAGACCTAGAACCTCTGAGGAGAATACGATCTGATCTTCAACACAGAAAGACTTCCTTGAAGAAATAAGGAAGGAGCTTAAAAATCAACTGGAAAATTTGGGTGAGATGATTAATACCTTGCAACAAGAAAACAAATCCTTAGAAAATACAACTGGACAAATACAAAAGGAGAATAAATCTCTCAGATCCTCAATGGGACAATTACAAAATGAGAATATATATCTCTCACATCATCAATTGGACAAATACTAAATGAGAATAATTCTCTTAGATCCTCAATTGTGCAAATAAAAAAAGAAAATAATTCTCTCAAAACCTCAATGGGTCAAATGGAAAGCTCTTTCAAAAGTAGAAATGACCAATTGGAAAAGGAGTTGCGAAAGGTTAATGAAGAAAACTCCTCCCTAAAAAAAAAAGAATGGATTCTGCAGAAATTAATGACTCCATGGGATAGCAAGAACCAGTTAAACAAAAATCAAAGAATAGAAAAAATAGAAGAAAATATAAAATACCTCATCAACAAAACCACTGACCTTGAGAATAGATAGAGGAGGGGCAACCTGAGAATTATAGGACTTCCTGAAAACATTGAAGAGAAAAAAAAAGCCTGGACTTAATATTACAGGATCTAGTGATGGAAAACTGCCCTGATATCATGAAACCAGAAGGCAAATTAGTTATTGAAAGAATACATTGATCCCCTCCAGAAAAGGATCCTAAAATGAAAACACCAAGGAATGTTGTGGCCAAATTCCAGAACTATCAGATAAAAGAGAAAATCCTACATGCAACCAGAAAGAAATAATTTAAATATCAAGGAGCCACAGTAAGGATCATGCAGGACCTGGCTGCATCAACATTAAGGGATTGAAGGGTCTGGAATGAGATATTTTGAAGAGCAAGGGAGCTTGGAATGCAGCCAAGAATCTACTATCCCGCAAAGCTGAGCCTTCTCCTCCAGGGAAAAAGATGGACATTTAATGAAATGGAAGATTTCCAAAAATTCCTGATGAAAAGACCAGAGCTAAATAGAAAATTTGGACATCAAATAGGAGGTTCAAGAGACACATGCAAAGGTAAAAAGGGGGGGGGCGGTAAAAGGAAAAAAAACTGCTATCCAGTAAGTTGAAACTGGCTATAACCTAGCATGGGGAAAAAGATTCTCATAAACCTTGAGAATTATAACTCTAACAGAGAGAATATACCTAGCCAGAAATGATGGACATTCACGATCTATCCATGAGACTGCTAACTAATGGGATGTAACTGGCTTTAACCCCACTTGGGAGAAAGACTCTAATAACCCTCAAGAATTTTAACTCTATTAGATAGAATATACTTAACTAGAAGTGACAGATACTCAGAATTTTCTGACTCAGCATGATCTTAAAAAAAACACTAAGTCCTTAAAAAGGGGAACAGGAAAGAGACGAGAGGAGGGAGGGGATTGAATGGGGTAAATCTCATTACATTAAGAGGTACAGAATACCTATAGTAATAGAGGGGAAGAAGGGAACAGATGAGAAACACCTGAATCTTCTTCTCATCAGACTTGGCTTAAAGGCAGCCTACACATACTCAGTTAATTTATAAAACATCTAACCTTTCAAGTATTAAAAGGGGAAAAGGGGAGGGGGGACAGAGAAAGGGAAGGGGAGTGGGGGGAAACCAACAAAAGGAAGGGAAGGGAAAAGGGAAAAAGGGAAAGGGGAAAGAAAGGGGAGGGGGTGATATAGGAGGGCAAACACACTGAAGGGGTGGTATTCAGAAACAAAATACTGGGGCATATGGATAAAGCAGGGGAGGGGAAAAATACAAACAGAGGGAAGATACCACAGAGGGCAATAAAGAATTAGTAATCATGGGATGAACTCTCCCTTAAAATGTAAGCAAATAGCAGAGTGGATTAAAAACCAGAATCCTACAATATGCTGCTTACAAGAAACTCATTTGAAGGAGAAAGATACATATAGAGTAAAGGTAAAAGGTTGGAGCAAAATATATTTTGCTTCAGCTGAAGTAAAAAAAAAGCAGGGGTAGCAATCCTTATCTCAGATAAAGGAGCAGTAAAAATAGATAGTGTTAAAAGAGATAAGGAAGGAAACTTTTTCCTCCTAAAAGGTACCATAGACAATAAAGTTATTTCAATACTGAATATATATGCACCCAGTGGGATAGCATCCAAATTCTTAGAGGAGAAGCTGAAAGAACTGCAGGAAGACATAGACAGAAAACTCTACTAGTGGGAGACCTCAACCTTCCACTCTCAGATCTAGATAAATCGAATCATAAAATAAACAAGAAAGAAGTTAAGGAGGTAAATAGATTGTTAGAAAAATTAGATATGGTAGATTTTTGGAGGAAACTGAATGGGGATAGAAAGGAATATACCTTTTTCTGCAGTACATGGAACTTATACAAAAATTGACCATGTACTAGGACATAAAAACCTAATGATCAACTGCAGAAAGGCAGAAATAGTGAATACATCTTTCTCAGATCGCAATGCAATAAAAGTCATATGCAATACTGGGCCAAGGAGATATAGACCCAGAACAAATTGGAAATTGAATAACCTCATTTTAAAAAATAAGTGGACCAAAAAGCACATTATAGAAAGAATTAACCATTTTATGCTAGATAATGATAATAATGAAACAACATACCAAAACCTATGGGATTCATTCAAAGCAACTCTTAGGGGATATATTATAGCTTTAAATGCTTACATGAATAAATTGGAGAAAGAGGAAATCAATGAACTAAACATGTAACTAAAAAAAATTAGAGAAAGAACAAATAAAAAAATCCCCCATTAAATACCAAATTAGAAATTCTAAAAATTAAAGGAGAAATTAATAAAATTGAAAGCAAATAAACTATTGAATTAATAAATAAAACCAAAAGTTGGTATTATGAAAAAACCAATAAAATTGATAAACCTCTGGTCAATTTGATTTAAAAAAAAGAAAGAAGAAAGCCAAATTGCTAGTATCATAAATGAAAAAGGTGAACTCACCACCAATAAGGAGGAAATTAAACTAATAATTTGAAATTATTTTGCCCAACTCTATGCCAATAAATTTGATAATCTAAGTGAAATGGATTAATGTTTACAAAAATATAAGGTGCCCAGGTTAAATGAAGAAGAGATTAAAGACCTAAACAACTCTATTTCAGTAAAAGAAATTCAACAAGCCATCATTGAACTCCCTAGGAAAAAATCTCCAGCACCTGATGGATTCACAAGCGAATTCTACCAAACATTTAAGGAACAATTGGTTCCAATTCTATATAAACTCTTTGGAAAAATAGGGAAAGATGGAACTCTGCCTAACTCTTTCTATGAAACCAATATAGTGCTGTTATCTAAACCAGGAAGAGTTAAAACAGAGAAATAAAATTATAGACCTATCTCCCTGATGAATATAGATGCAAAAATCCTAAATAAAATCTTAGCAAAACGATTACAACAAGTTATCACTAGGATAATACATTATGATCAAGTAGGATTTATTCCAGGAATGCAGGGTTGGTTCAATATTAGGAAAACTCTTAGTATACTCAAGTATATATACAAAAAACCTATCAAAAATTATATGATCATATCAATAGATGCTGAAAATCTTTTGACAAAATACAGCATCCATTCCTACTAAAAACACTAGAGAGTGTATTTATCTGAAACCGTCAACAAGCATTATATTCAATGGGGATGGGCTAGAGGCATTCCCAATAAGATCAGGGGTGAAACAAGGGTGCCCATTATCACCACTACTATTTAATATTATATTAGAAATGTTAGCTTCAGAAATTAGAGAAGAAAATGAAATTGAAGGAATTACAATTGGGAAGGAAGAGACAAAACTCTCACTCTTTGCAGATGATATGATGGTCTACCTAGAAAATCCCAAGAAATCATCCAAAATACTACTGGAAACAATCAGCAATTTTAGCAAAGTTGCAGGTTATAAAATAAACCCTCATAAATCCTCAACATATATATATATATATATATATATATATATATATATATATATATATGTATATGTATATATCTAGCAAGATACAGCAGGAAGAGCTAGAAAGAGAAATCCCATTCAAAGTAACCTCCGACAATATAAAATACCTGGGAGTCTATTTGCCAAGACAGACTCAGAATCTTTTTGAAAGGAATTATAAAACACTTCTCACACAAATTAAATCAGATTTAAATAAGTGGGAAAATATCAATTGCTCGTGGATAGGTAGAGCTAATATAATAAAAATGACAATTCTATCAAAACTAAACTATCTGTTTAGTGCCCTACCAAAATTCCAAAAAATTACTTTAATGAGTTAGAAAAAATTGTAAGTAAATTCATATGGAGAAATAAAATGTCAAGAATTTCCAGGATCTTAATGAAAAAAAGTGCAAAAGAAGGTGGCTTAGCCCTACCTGATCTAAAATTATATTATAAAGCATCAGTCATGAAAACTGTTTGGTATTGGCTAAGAAATAGAGTGGTGGATCAGTGGAATAGACTAAGTGTAAAAGCAGGAGATGATTATAGTAAGCTGCCGTTTGATAAACCCAAAGAGTCTGGCCATTGGGATAAAAACTCCCTATTTGATAAAAATTGCTGGGATAATTGGGAGTTAGTATGGAAGAAACTTAGATCAGACCAACACCTAACACCCCTTACCAAGATAAGATCCAAATGGTTACAGGACTTAGACATAAAAAACAATATTATAAGCAAATTAGAAGATCAAGGACTAGTTTACCTGTCAGATCTATGGAAAGGGAAGCAGTTTATGACTAAGGAAGAGTTGGAGAACATCACCAAAAACCAATTAGATGATTTTGATTACATTAAATTAAAAAGCTTTTGCACAGATAAAATCACTGTAACTAAGATCAAAAGAAATGTAGGAAATTGGGAAACAAACTTTACGACTAATGATTCTGACAAAGGACTCATTTATAAAATATACAGAGAACTGAATCATATTTTTAAAACAAAAAGCCATTCCCCAATTGACAAATGGTCAAAGGATATGCAAAGGCAATTTACAGATGAGGAGATCAAAGCAATCCATAGCCATATGAAAAAATGCTCTAAATCATTAATTATTAGAGAAATGAAAATTAAAGTTTCTCTGAGGTACCACCTCACACCTTTTAGATTGACCAATATGACCAGAAAGGATAATGATCATTTTTGGAAGGGTTGTGGGAAATCTGGGACACTATTACACTGTTGGTGGAGCTGTGAACTCATCCAACCCTTCTAGAGAGCTATTTGGAACTATGCCCAAAGGGCAACAAAAATGTGCATACCCTTTGACCCAGCAATACCACTACTGGGTATATATCCTGAAGAGATGATGATAAAGAGTAAAAACATCACTTGTACCAAAATATTTATAGTGGCCCTGTCTGTGGTGGCAAAGAATTAGAAATCAAGTAAATGTCCTTTAATTGGGGAATGGCTTAGCAAACTGTGGAAGCCTGGAGGGATTTGCACGAACTGATGCTGAGTGAGATGAGCAGAACCAGAAAAACACTGTATACCCTAACAGCAACATGGGAGTGATGATCAACCTTGAAGGACTCGCTCATTCCATCGGTGCAACAATCGGGCTCAATTTTGGGCTGTCTGCAAAGGAGAGTGCCAACTGTATCCAGATAAGGAGATGTGGAGTTTGAACAAAATTCAAGGACTATTCCATTTAATTTATAAAAGAAACAGATATCTTATTGTCTGAACACCTCTTAGACTTCTTGTCTCTTCTTTAAGGATATGATTTCTCTCTCATCACACCCAATTTGGATCGAGGTACAACATGGAAACAAAGTAAAGACTGACAGATTCCTTTCCGTGGGGGGTGGGGTGGGGGATGGGAAGTAAGATTGGAGGGGTAAATCGTAAAACTCAAATAACATCTTTAATAAAAATAAATTAAAAACAAGAAAAAAGAAAGATAGAACTGCTGATTATAATTCCATCTTCATCTCCTACCTGCAGAGATGTTCTCTCTTCCCCTATGATACCAAGAGTATCTAAACAAGAGGTTTTCTGTTCTGGTAAAGTCAGAAAATTATCAATAGCAATTTATCTGATTTACTGGGTTTTTCTCTCTATTTAAAGTTCTATTCCCTTCACTTTTTCTGCTCTAGATCATCATGCTTGATTACATAAAATTAGCTTTATGATGATAGCATTGGTTATGAATATGTGGGAAGGGCTAGAAATTAGGGAAGTGTAAGTACTCTAGAATACATCCAACAGGACATCATCCAGTTCTCTGATCAGTGGGGAAGTCAGCCATGGCAGAGGGGTATGATTTCTTTTTTTTTTTTTTAAATTAATTAATGTTTGTCCTTTATTTTTATTTTTTTAAATTTTTGTTAAAGATATTATTTGAGTTTTCCCCCAATCTTGCTTCCCTCCCTCCACCCCCACCCCACAGATAGCACTCTGTCAGTCTTTACTTTGTTTCCATGTTGTACCTCGATCCAAATTGGGTGTGATGAGAGAGAAATCATATCCTTAAAGAGAACAGAATTCTCAGAGGTAACCAGATCAAACCATAAGACATCAGGGTTCTTTTTTTCCGAATTAAAGGGAATAATCCTTGTACTTTGTTCAAACTCCACAGCTTCTTATCTGGATACAGATGGCACTCTCCTTTGCAGACAGCCAAAAATTGTTCCCAATTGTTGCGCTGATGGAATGAGCAAGTCCTTCAAGGTTGAACATCACTCCCATGTTGTTGTTAGGGTGTACAGTGTTTTTCTGGTTCTGCTCATCTCACTCAGCATCAGTTCATGCAAATTCCTCCAGGTTTCCCTGAAATCCTGTCCCTCCTGATTTCTAATAGAACAATAGTATTCCATGACATACATATACCACAGTTTGCTAAACCATTCCCCAATTGAAGGACATTTACTTGATTTCCAATTCTTTGTCACCACAAACAGGGCTGCTATAAATATTTTTGTACAAGTAATGTTTTTACCCTTTTTCCTCATCTCTTCAGGGTATAGACCCAGTAGTGGTATTGCTGGGTCAAAGGGTATGCACATTTTTGTTGCCCTTTGGGCATAGTTCCAAATAGCTCTCCAGAAGGGTTGGATGAGTTCACAGCTCCACCAACAGTGTAATAGTGTCCCAGATTTCCCACATCCCTTCCAACAATGATCATTATCCTTCCTGGTCATACTGGCCAATCTGAGAGGTGTGAGGTGGTACCACAATGAAGCTTTAATTTGCATTTCTCTAATAATTAATGATTTAGAGCATTTTTTCATATGGCTATGGATTGCTTTGATCTCCGGGGTATGATTTCTAATAAAACTTGAATTCCACCTAGACAACCTATTTACCTATATTATACTTTCACAAGTCCAGGAGCCAAGGAGGAAAAAAGGGGTAGAATAGAGGAATTATGCTTCACAGACTGTTCTGAGTCCCTCTATCTTTTCAACAAGTGGAGAATTCACCCATTTCCCTGGAAGTGTGAACAAAACTGTATGCAGTAGGTTCAATATGGGATAATAAGAAAAAAGATATTGACTCTGATAATGAGAAGGGGTCAACTAATTGGTGCCATAGGTCACAAAGCATCATACCTGGAGTCAGGAAGATTCATCTTTTTTGAGTTCAAATCTGACTTCAAAAACTTACCAACTGTGAAACCCTGGGTAAGTCACTTAACTGTTTGCTTCAGCTTCCAGATTTGTAAAATGAGGTAGAGAAGGAAATGGCAAAGTTTTCCAGTATTTCTGCAAAGAAAACCTCAAATGGGGTTTTGGAGAGTTGGTCATAACTAAAAAATGATTGTACAATCAGAATAAGAACAACATAATGAGGAGTTCAGGGGAATATAATTACTTCCAAGCTCCCAAACAATTTCTTGTTCTCTTTTGTAAGTGGAAAGACATAACAGTCTTTTCATCATTACTTTAGAATATAAATCTATTGCAAAGCATTATGAGGGAGGATGAGGGAATATTATGACAAAACTACAGCATAAGGGAGCTAAAAATAATGGAAGGGAATGTGAACTTGCAAAAAACTTGGCATAAAACAGCTAAAATTTCTAGATGACTTACAGAACAAAATGGGTCAAAAATTGAATGAGAAAGGGAAGACACAATCATTTCTATAACAATCTATTCTTGTAATTGTTGAACACTGGAAACACAATTGAACTCTATTATCTTAGTTCCCAAATATCTCTGTGTGAAGTGAAAATGATACCCAATATGATAAATTTAGGAAGAGAAGCTAGAAATGACCCATGTATTCATATGTATCTATCTATCTATCTATCTATCTATCTATCTATCTATCTATCTATCTATCTATCTATCCATATGTTTTAAATCAATGATAGGTGTCACAATTTTAAAAGGATTTAGTGATTAATGTTTAACATATTTCAAAGACTTTCAAAGAATGGAGAGAAAATCAGACATATTTATTCCTTCCTGCTTCTTCCTCTCAGAAGGTGACAGAGAAAATATCAACTACTAAGTCACATGCCAGCTTTCTCATTCCCATAAACTCTTATAGCAAAGGTGCAAGCATGCATAAAAGGAATACTTGATGAAAAACATGAGAATGAAATGGGCAGGGGTTTCTCAAAAGATTTTCTTTTGCAAACCACATCTTAATAGTCACACAGCTGACTTAGAGGTGTCAAAAATACAAGATCCTGCTGTGCTTGTTTGTTGATTAAAGAAAATTGACTCTGTGAACCAAAGTACAGCCTTTGGCACTCTCCTCAAAGGTTAAGATCATAAAAGATTACAAGAGAGATGCAACCACTGAGATAACTTTGTTCAATGGGCTCTAAGTATCAGTCTCCATTAAAGAAAAAAAACAAAAAACAAATAAACAACCCCCCCCAAACAAACCAGGGATTAGAGAGCTGGCCAGTGATATCATTAAAGATGTTCTATAAAAAGTCTAAACTAGAATAATGCTTTCTTAACCAGGGATCTGTCCAATTTTTTAAAAAAAATTCATAACCATGTTTTAATATAATGTATTTTCCTTATAACCCTTTGCACTTTATATTGTGCTTTTAAAAACATTATTCTGGGAAGGCATGAATAGCCTTTGCCAGATTGCTAAAATATAACACAAAAAAGGTTATTATTATAGGTTGTGACATTCTTCAGATATTCCTTATATAGGTGATGCTGAGTTTATCACATTCATTTTCAGGAGGCTGAAAGACCTCCTCAATGAAATTTGTAACCATTCAGATGAGATGAGTCTTGAAATCTATGGAAGATAAGCCAAGTGGATAAGACTTGAACCTTGTCAGGATTATGATGTGATTGGATAGTCAAACCATTGAGTTTATCCAGCAATGCATCTATTGTGGATAGGATTTATGTAATTGGGATGGGCTACATTTATGAAATTTTATAGCACTTTTCAGTGATATCAACTTGATTCCAACTGGAATAGACTAATTTTGGACAGCATTTTTTAAAACTAGTGATGGGATATGATTGTGAATCATTGAATATAATGATCTCAGAAGGGTCAAAGTTATATGCAACCTAAAAAGTAATGGAAAGATATATGGAGGGTATGTTATTATCATCAATAAGCATATTGATGATAATGACTTACCCATGAGAGTCATTATAAAATACCTTAGAACTTTAAGGTTGGAAGGGACCTTAGAGACTAGCACTATAAATTAAAAATATATCTTTTATTTTTAAACTTCAATTTTTCAATATATCTCTTCTGCTCTCTCTCATACAGAGACAAAGTAGAAAAAAATAAAGGAAAAATATTAAGTCAATCTAAATTTTTTTGTATTATGAAAGCTGCTATTATTACCATTTTTTGTATATATATATATATATATGTGTGTGTGTGTGTGTGTGTGTGTGACATTTCTTTCTAGTTTTTGAATTCTTGCTCTTTTAGACTTCAGATCAAATGCCTATTTCCAGTATAATGTGCACATCTCATCAAGGATGTGTGTGATAGGAAAAGAAGGTGGGCCAGTCATATAGTAAGAATAAGGGACAAGGTATTGGCAATATGAATGCTATAGAACTGGCTACAAAATATGAAATGAATCAAATGAAGACTTCTTGTGTTTGGGTAAATACTCTGTGGAGGAATCATGAGAAGACATGAATGAGAATCACTTGGGAATGAAAGATATGGATTGGTTGAATTTGTGTTCCTGGTTATTGATTAGCATCGGTATTCATACACCAGACATAGAGTCAGAAACACAAACACACACACACACACACACACAAACAAACACACACATTTATTATGAACTAGATAAAGCAGCTATTATGATCTTCACTTAATAGATGGGAGAAATAGATGAGAGACTGCTTGCCCAAAATCATGCAATTAGTAAGTACCTAAGTGAATATTCAGGGCATTTCGTATTTTTTTTTTACCATACCACACTTTTGATTAATGATGTAACACCAGAATGAGAGGGCATAAACTAAGATTAATTTTTAAAAAACTGGGAAATAAACAGTTCTATAAATGTTGAGTAACCTCTTGAAAAGTATTCTGAGTGGCCATTTAGAATTTTCTTTGTGATTGCTCTTTGCCAATAAAATTCAGGGATTTCAGTTACAGAAATATATTTTATTATGTCTTTTTGTGATTAAATTGAGCAATAATGACAAAGAAATATTATAGGTGGTGAATAGTCATGAATACCAACATTTAAGACAGGGTGGTTTTTAAGGTTTGCATTTTGAGATCTCTATCAACACTAGAAAGGCATGCTGCATTAAAGAAGCGCCGGGTTGATTTCTTCAGGCTTTAAAAGGTGCCAGTGGACTTAATTTAAGATGACTACACTACTAAAGTTTTAGAACAATTATTCCAGAGACTTGGTATATAATTCCAACTACTGTTAACAGTTTGAGCATGTGGACTTGACATACATTTTTTATCAGCTTGGGAACAAAGCATTTTTAATAAATCTTGAATAAAATGATTCCAACAAACTTTTAAGTTCAAAGTTTGTGTATGTGTGTTTTGAAGGGATTTGGGTATTCTTTTGAGGTATTTTAAGTAGAAGATTTCATTTTTCAAAAATGAAATTCTGTGGATGATTGTCTATGGGGAGACAAAACACTTTAGTCATAATAATAATAAAAAAGAAAACGGCAGCTGAATTCAATTTTAATACAATGCCCAGCTAGATCAGCAGAGTATTATAGAAAGGCTCATTTGGTCTCTAGATCATGAAGGTAAATTTCTGTTCTATCACTGAATCAAGATGATTGTGCTCAGGTCACAACAATGTGACCTGGATGTTCTTATGGTTTAAAATATCAATGGCTTTTTTCTAAAGCAGTGATAGAGATGCAGGATGCTACAAAAAGTGAAAAATCCTTGAAACTATGTTCCCCATTTTGCTTTGAAATCCAGAGTATTTTTATACATTTACATGAGTGCAATAATTATATCCACTTACATTCTGATACTTTAGTGTACTTGTGATTTTTATTATGTATACTCTCTGCACTGGTATAGATATGCCATTTCTTCCTACCTGTATCTTCAGTTAATAAGTCAGTGACATGTATTGCATATCCTCAAAGTCTCAGTACAGTTTTCAGCTCTCAAAACTTAAAGACTTTTATTCAATGCCTACTATGTGCTGTCCCTACTGGGCTAGACACTGTAGATACAAATACAAAGAGTGAAACAATCCTTTTCCACCAGAAGCGTATGATCTAATGGAGGAAACACCAAATACATATAAGGATGTACATTGTATAAATATAAAATGAACAAATATAAATATATACAAAGTAGTTAAATGCAAGTTTATTATTGTTGTTTTTTGTCCTTTGTTCTCAAAGAAGACCATGGCATCAGGGAAAGATACTATCACATAATGGTTTCAGAGGAAGAATATTGTCAGAAAAGGCTTCATGGAGCTGTGTCTTAAAGGAAGACAAGGACTGTAGGAGGCAGAGGTAAGGAGGGAATGCATTTCAATCAACTGAGATAGATAGTGTCAAGGTATAGAGTGTTGTGTGTGTGATGGAGTGATTATGTGGGAGGAATAGAAAGAAGGTCATTTTGCATGGATTGTAGAATGCAGAATGGGGACCAGTGTTCAGCAAGCTAGAAAGATAGGTTGATGTCTAATTGTGTAGGACTTTGACGCTCAATGGATGAATTCCCCATTTTATTCTTGTCAATAGGAAGCCATTACAGTTGATTGAATAGGGGAGTTACATGGTTATATCTATCTTGAAATAAAATTACTTTGGTAGTACAAATGTATAATGGACTGTTAGGTTTGGAGTAGAGTGAACAATTAAGAAGCTGTTCCAATATCCAGGTGAATTCTGATTGCCAGAATGAAGGTGGTAGTGATGTAAGGGGAGAGAAGAGATTGTATATGAGAAATGTTTGTGTATTCCCACAAATACCAAATGACTTTTTAACTTTTATGGGTGTTGTTGTGGAACTTGGTCTGCCTCTCTATTGGTCGCACTACACAACTATGGTCTTACTACATTGGCTTTTCCAGTCATGCACTTTTAAGATGATATCTAATGCCACTTTTTGTATGGAAGTTGCTATTGTTATGTCCTGCAATCAGATAACCTATACCCACCATGCCTCTCTCTTCATTACCCTTTGAGCAACCCACAATTTTGAATCTTTAATTGAGGTCTATAATTTGAAACCTTAAAGTATCACCAATCTATGAATTAAACCTGTGATTTAATTGGTATAGGGAACAAACTCCCACAGACCTGCAGGTTAGCACCTTCATTGTAATTTATAGTTTTTAGAGTGTCTCCTTGGGAACACCAAAAGGTTAAATAATATGCTCAGTCTCACAGTCAATATGTCTTAGAGGCAGGATTTGAATACTGGGTTTCTTTGTCTTCAAGTACAGTTCTCTATATTGCTTCTTATTAATAAAATATTTATGTTTAAGATGTTCTGTTTCTTTCAGGGAATAGTTTGAAATATTGAAAATATTGAGTAGTAGCTATGAATCTGTCCACTTAAGAATGTACTTGTTCCCCCCACCCCCTGCCTCCAGATACAGCATCATCTTCTCTTAAGAGTTCAAACTTGCAATTGTCAAGTTTGCCATGGATGATAATTTTGCCGCCCTTATTGTTGACAGTGACTCTGAAATGGGCAAAGCTGACTTTGCAGAAGACCATGTCCCTTGGGTTATTTCCCTTCCATTGTGTTCTGTAGACAGCAGAGTGTGGTGATGGATATAGACCAGAAAGGTAGCAATGTGGAGAATGAGCAAGAGATATTCCAACTCTGAGGTTCCCCAATGAACATGCTATTGTCACCACCTGGAAAGATATGAGAAGATCTGACATCATACTTTCTATAGTAATCTCTGTGGCCCCTGAAGAATACTCTCCAGCTCACAGAAGCCCCCTGACTCCTAAAACCAACAGAGAAAAGATGACAAAAATTATGTTAGAAACTTTCAACACCTCAGCCACAAACATTGCCATCTGTATGCCTCTGCATACCAATGGTATTGTGATGAACTCTGGTGATAGTGACCCATATTAGACCCTTCTATGAAGGCTGGGTCATCTTTATGCCATCTTCCATCTGCCCCTGACTGGTTATGATCTGATAGACTAACTCATGAAGATTTTGACTGAGAGAGGTAACAGCTGAAAGGGAAATCATGTGTGATGTCATGGAGAAACTGTGTCATATAACCCTAGACTTAAAACAGATGACCATTGCTATATCTAGTTCTTCTCCAGAAAAGAATTATGAACTCCCTGAAGGTCACTTGAAGCAAAAGGCTGAGGTGCTCAGAAGTTTTCTTTCAATCATCTTTCTTAGGTATGGAATCCATAAAACTACCTTCAATTTGCCATGATGTATGATGATGGCAAATCTGGAAGGATTAATATACCAATTTCTCATTGTATGGAGGTGTCACTGTTTAGTCAGATATAGCCGTGTCCCCCAGCACAAAGAAAATCAAGATCATTGCTCCAACCGAGTGTAAATACCCTTCTTGCCTGAAGGCTCTATCCTGACCTCTCTCTTCACTTTCCAGGAGACATGAATCAGTAAGTAGAAATATGATGAATACTCCAATGTCCACCACAAAATGCTTCTAAATGGACTTTTTTTGCATTTTATAGATTTTTTTTGGTCAAAAATTATATCTTACAATTGTTTGTTAACAGTTATGACATGATAATTTCCTCCCTCCCCACAAAAAGATGAGATTGGTATGGCTTTATTTTTATTATTTCTTGGCTTTGACATAAAATTTGAAACTTGGAATGGTAAGGCTGATGATCAATCTATTGGAGGCAAACACCCCCGAAGTTCTACTGTAGGTCTTCAGGGTAATTGTACTTAAAAAGAAAAGCTAGAGGGGCAGCTAGGTGGTGTAGTGGATAGAGCGCCAGCCCTGGAGTCAGGAGTACCTGAGTTCAAATCTGGCCTCAGACATTTAATAATTACCTAGCTGTGTGGCCTTGGGCAAGCCACTTAACCCCACCTACCCTGCAAAAATCTTCTTTTAAAAAAAGTAGTCATTAAAAGAAAAGATAGTCATTAAAATAGTCATTCCACTTAAATGTATAATGCATTGTTACAGGGAATCATTTACCTCTATGAAGGATGCCCCACTCCACACATAGGAGATACTTAACAAAAATCTAGACAAAGGAGGTTGAGGCTTTGCTTACAAAAACAAAACAAGACTTCAAAACTTTTTGTATCTTCTGCCTTAATAATACTTATTCCTTTTTAATTGTCAAAGTCACATTAATTCCCTAATTTCCCTTCCTGCCCCCAACATAGATGTGAATGAAGTATTTTTGCAGTGTCCCTAGGAATTCAATGCGGTTGTTGCCAGGATTTGGGGAAAGGAGAAAATTTACATGTAACACTGACTGAAAACCAGTTCGAATAAAAGTGCACATGTTAAAAAAATTTATTGGACAATTTTGAAATGCAATCGTGCTTATTTTTGACCAATTCTATTTTATTCCCAGTCTATAAATATAAATATATATAGTATGTATATGTATGAATGAGTGTTTGTAGATTTATAGAGAAATATTTCATTTGAATCTTATTAAGGATCTTCTCTTTCATTGTGGTGAATACCACTGGTTACATATTGATTCTTTGTCTTAGTTATGAATAATGAGAGGATCATTGAACTAAGTGATCTCTATGGATTGACCATGTCAAAAACATATGATCTTAGCGTTTAAATGGGATATACCTTATTGTAGGAGAGATTTTAAGGCTGTATTTTGTTCTACTAAGTCAATTTTTTGTTTAATTTTTTTTGTAATCAGAAAACACATTGGTTATATCATATTCTCTTTAATCATCAGTTGTTTGACTGTGAAGGTAAGGTCTTTGGTATAAAATTATTACTGTAAATCTACCTGTTCTTTTTTCAAATTTTGAATAATGATGGCCTTGAATCTCCCTATATTCCCTTCTTATAAATATTTCATAATATTTCTAATATTTTATATAGTCAAGAAAGCAGTATTACAGATTGGAGGTTGTTGTATTTTTCTGATGATAATAATATCTGCAATTTTTTCCCATTCTTTTGGAATCCATCTCTCTTTGAACTACCTTAAAAATCTATTCCTGCTTACATTCAAAAATGTGTCACCTAAAATATGATATTTTTTTTCTCTTTTTATTTTGTTGGACCTGACTGCTTTACATAACTTCATTTTCTTGAGGGCTTTTTCTGCTTCCTTATATATCATATCAGGTATTCACTTGGAAAATCTAAAAGTGGTGGTTCTATTGCCCTCAATTATATGAATAGAACATCATAGAAATGATGACAATTATATGCTTTTTTCCTTTTCGTTACTGTTCTCCTTATACTTTCATCTATAAATGTTGGGATCATTTTGCTGAGGTAGGTTTCATGATAATTTTTCTGCAGATTCATTTTTCTCCTCCTTTGCTATCTGGTATGGTCATACTTCTTTTCATTATTTAGGAAGGGCAGCCAGATGGGGCAGTGGATAAAATACTGGCCTTGGAGTCAGGAGGACAGGAGTTTGAATCCAGTCTCAGATACTTCATATATACTAGCTGTGTGACCTTGGGTAAATCACTTAATCCTAATTGCCTCACATCAAGACCCATTTCCAGTCATCCTGATTCATGTCTGGTCACTGGACTCAGA
The DNA here is from genome assembly GCF_037893015.1 of Macrotis lagotis. Lineage (NCBI taxonomy): Eukaryota > Metazoa > Chordata > Mammalia > Peramelemorphia > Peramelidae > Macrotis > Macrotis lagotis. Next base: position 86,883,445 of record NC_133665.1, read on the forward strand.
TGATGAGGCTGGTGACCTAGCACAATACCCCTCATTTAAATATAATTCATGTTCTTGTCATGGCATCACCTGTTCTGATGTCATGGTCTTTTTCAAGAATGAAGGACAAATATTTAGGACAGTGATGCTATTTATGTAGAGAGTTACTAAATTGTGTATTCCCTTTGACCCAGCCATATTACTACTTGACCTATATTCCAAAGAGAGAAGGCCCATATGCACAAAATATTTATTGCAGTTTTTCTTTTTTTTGCAATGGCAAATAACTGGAAAAAATTGGGTAATGGTTGAAAAAATATGGTGTATGAATGTAATAGAATACTATTGTGTCATAAGAAATGAAAAAAATGGACAATTTCAGAGAAACCCTGGGAGACTTGTTATGAACCAATGCAGAGTAAAGTGAGTAGAACCAGGGGAACAATTTATACAACAGCAATAACATTGTAAAAACAAACAACTTTGTAACACTTAAGAACTCAGATAAACACACTGACCAGTAACAATTTTGGAGGACAAGTGATGAATTATACTACCCACTTGACAAGTAATAGTTTCAGTATGCAAAACGACACATATATTTTGGGGCATGACCATTGTAGGAATTTATTTAGCTTGATATTGGTTACAAGGGTCTTGTTTTCCTGGATGTAGAGGTAGACGGGAAGGAAAGCAAAATTTTGTTGAGAAAAATCTCATTAAAATAGTTTGAGTTGACACAGAGCCAAGATAGTGACAGGAGAGGATCGTCTCTTAGGTGCTCTCTCTCAAAACTTATAAACTAAGGACTCTAAATTTTTGAGACAGAACCCACAGAGGGATCCAGTGAGGCAGTTCTCCACCCCAAGCTAACCTGGAAAAGAGTGGAAAGGTTCTGTTCCCCTGGGGTTGGAGGGGTAGCCTGCCAGAGTAAAGGAACTTCAGCCTCCTGGAGGCAGCCCCAGGGTGCTGGGAGCCACGGCTCAAAGCAATGAGGGCAGTTTCCTAATCTTCACCCTGGGGAGCACCAAGCACAACTTGGGGATCAGCAGGGGATACCTCCGCCAGAGTGAGCACATGAAGCCCAGCCCTCAGAGCACACAGTGAACAGTGTGGTCACCAGAAGTGGAAGCCAGTAAGCAGGAGCCCCCAGGGCATGAGTGCTGAGCCTAGGGAGGGGAGTGGAGAGAGAGCTCTGTCCTCTGTCCTTGGAACTGGGACTCTGGGGTTCTGACCACATTCAGATCCTGATTGCAGTCTAGACCCCCCCATAGAACAGCAGCCCCCCCCCACCTCAGCCCCGGGGCAGAGGGGGGTGCTTATAGTCATTCACAGACCAGGAGGGAAGACAGAGACTCACACACTGAGATCCTTGTGGGGGGGTATCCCAATAATACTCAAAAGTTCAGGAGGCACCCCCAAAACCAGGCACAGGATGGAGAAATGAGTAAGCAGAGAAAAAAGAGGAACACCATTGAGAAATACTTTGCCTGTGATCCCAAGAAGGATCAAAACACTCAATCTGAAGATAAGGAAGTACAAGCTCCTGCATCTAAAGACTCTAAGAAGAACAGAAATTGGGTTCAGGCTATGACAGAACTCAAAAACGACTTTGAAAATCAAGTGAGGGAGATAGAAGAAAAATTGGGAAAAGAAATGTGAGATATGCAGGAAAAACATGAAAATGAAGTCAGCAGCTTAGTCAAGGAGATCCAAAAAAAATGCTGAAGAAAATAGCATGTTAAAAACAAGCACAGGTCAAATGGATAAAACAGTTCAAAAAGTTATTGAGAAGAATGCTTTAAAAAGCAGAATTGGCCAGATGGAAAAAGAGATAAGAAAGCTCTCTGAGGAAAACAAATCCTTCAGACAAAGAATGGAACTGAGGGAGGTTGCTGATTTTACGAGAAATCATGACACAATACTTCAAAACCAAAAGAATGAAAAATTAGAAGAAAATGTGAAACATCTCACTGAAAAAACAACTGATATGGAAAACAGATTTAGGAAAGATAAATTAAAAATTTTTGGAATACCTGAAAGTCATGATCAGGGAAAGAGCCTTGACATCATTTTCAAAGAATTCCTACAGGAAAATTGCCCAGATATCCTAGAAGCAGAGGGCAAAGTAGAAATTGAGAGAATCCACTGATCTCCCTGAGAATGAGATCCAAAAAAAAAAAAAACCCAATCCCCAGGAATATTATAGCCAAGTTCCAGAACTCCCAAGTCAAAGAGAAAATCTTACAAGCAGCCAGAAGGACAGAATTCAAATATTGTGGAGCTGCAGTCAGGATCACACAGGACTTAGCGACAACTACATTAAAAGCTTGTAAGGCTTGGAGTATAATATTCTGGAAGGCAAAAGAGATTGGAATGCAACCAAGAATCAACTACCCAGCAAAACTGAATGTCTTCTTCCAGGGAAAACGATGGACTTTCAATGAACCAGGTGAATTTCAAATATTCCTGTTGGAATGGCCAGAGCTGATCAGAAGTTTTGATCTTCACTAAACTTCTTTTTTTTAGGTTTTTGCAAGGCAAATGGGGTTAAGTAGCTTGCCCAAGTCCGCTTGCCCAAGTCCACACATCTAGGTGATTATTAAGTGTCTGAGGCTGGATTTGAACTCAGGTACTCCTGACTCCAGGGCTGGCACTCTATCCACTGTGCCACCTAGTGGCCCCCAGTTTGATCTTCAAATACAGGACTCAGATGAAACATAGAGATTGGAGGAAAAAGGGAAAATATGAGGGACTTAATGATGATGAACTACATGTATTCCTGTATAGAAAAATGATGCTGATAATGCTCATATGAACCTTCTCATTTAATAGAGTAGGTAGAAGGAGCTTTTATAGATGAAGCACAGGAGAAAGCTGAATTTGAAGATGTAATGTGGTGTAAAAATGGAGTCAATAGATAAAAGGGAAATGTAATGGGAGAAAGAAAAAGGAGAGGTGGAATAGGCTAAGATATCTCATATGATAAGGTTTTTCTTTATTACAAAGAGCTATTGCAATGAAATGGAAGGGAGGAAGACAAGGGGGAGGATGAGGGAATCTTTGCTCTCATCAGAGGTAGCTAAGGAGAGGAAACAGCATATATACTCAATGGGGTATAGGCATCTGGAATAAGAAGGAGAGAAGGGGGGATGGGGGAAGCAGGGGGATGTGAATGATGGAAGACAGGATGGACCATGGGGGGAGAGTGGTCAGATATAACACATTTTCTTTTTTTACTTCTTGCAAGGGGCTGGGATTGCATGGCCTGTCTGGGACCATCCAGTGGATGCTGGGCCTAAGGCGTGGTATGTGGACTTGGGGCCTCTTGACCCCAGGGCCAGGGATCTTTCTGCTGTGCCACTCAGCTACCCTACAGCAGAAACATAGTGAAAGGAGAGAGAAAATATAGTACATGGTAGTGGAGAAGTATGAATGGAGGGAGTTGCTATCAGCAATGGCAATGGTGGAAAAATATGGAAGTAACTTTTGTGATAAGACTTTTCATAAAGAATGTGATCCACCCATGGTGGAGTTGATGGTGTTGGAGCACAGACTGAAGCAAATTTATTATTATTATTATTTTTTTGGCGTGGTTGCAGGGCAAATGGGGCTGGATGGCCTGCCTGGGGCAGCACAGCTGGGTGATTGTTGGGTGTCTGAGGCTGGATTTGGACCCAGGTGCTCCTGGCTCAAGGATCACTGCTCTGTCTGCCACCAAGCTGCCCCACTATTATTATTTATTATTATTAATTATTATTATTATTACTATTTTATTTTGGGTCTTGTTTCTTTTGTTTTTTGCAGGGCAATGGGGTTGGGATGGCTTGCATGGGGTCACATTGCTGGGTGATTGTTGGGTGTCTGGGGCTGGATTTGGGCTAAAATGCTCCTGGCTCCAGGGCTGGTGCTCTGTCCACTACACCATGTGGCCATACTTATTATTATTATTATTTTAATTTTAAGTTTTTCTCTCTCATTTACTTTATCACTCATGTGGGTCTATATTTTTTGGAAGGAGGCAGTATTATGTTTACTCTTAAACCAGCATATTTTATTAATGTATAAAAAAGCATTATTTGTACAAAATAAGAATAAATAAATAAATAAATGAACCCCCCCAAATAGTTTGAGTTGTTTGAGTCATAATTGCATGCAATTCTTATCTTCATTCTTTCTTCTAACTTAGTGTTGATTTTTGACTTTTCCTCCAAGTAGTTTACAGTATAATACAAGTAAATGATACCTATATGATTCTCAAATCAGCAACAGTTAATTTCTTCAGATAAAAATAATTATTTTCATCTTTTGTGTGATAACATTTGATGTTCATTAGTTCTAATACTTTCTGTCTCTATGAAGAAAATATTAATTACGTGCAAGCATAAGATTTCTTTCGCTTCCTTTTTACTTAATTTTGAACCACATGTCAGACCCCCCCCCCCACAAAAGTCACAGATGTTATCTACAAAAATATGTCTCACAAGCATTTGAGATGACAGAACTCTTGATGGATGAAAACTTTGTCTCATAGTTCTCTGTTCATTAATAAGATAGGGCATGCATATTATATTCAACTGTCATAGAGGATCTCCAAAGAGCCCAAATGGAAGAGGGTGATAGTGAGATATACCAAATATTCTTGTTTGTGGAAGATATTATGTTGCACCAGGTACTACAATATTGCAAGATCTCCTTTTTTAAAAGTTTTTTTTGTTGTTTTTTTTTTTTTTTGCAAGGCAATGGGGTTAAGTGGCTTGCCCAAGGTCACACAGCTAGGTAATTATTAAGTGTCTGAGGCTGGATTTGAACTCATGTACTCCTGACTCCAGGGCCGGTGCTCTATCCACTGCACCACTTAGCCACCCCAGCAAGATCTCCTTAATGAGATCCATGACTCCTCAAAAGGGAAAAGCAAAACAATCAACTCAGAAAAGATCAGATAGATGAGCATGACAGTTGTTCATATTATGGCATCCAATTGGATGGAAAGACTATGGACTTAGTGTATCAGTATGTATATTTTGGATAGGCAAGTCAAGTCACCAAGCATTTAGTAAAGTATAATATTCCAGGCATTCTGTTGATCAATATAAAGATGAAACCAGTGATGGTGAATTTTATTTTGAATTTGTGCATCACTTTCAATAATCTTGAACTGTTTCTTGACACAAATCCCCATTGTTTTAATATTGATTTTATTCTGTTATTACTACTAATGCAAATAATGGAACATTAACCTCCAAAGAAGTAAAATTGTATCTGACCTATTGGTCAGTGGGAAGAAGCATGATGGCTTAAAAATAGTCTGTAGCATATTACCAATATTGACTTCTATAAGAGCAGTGATGTGAAAGATGTCTAGGAAATGTATGAATAGAGAATGAGGTGGGATGGTAATGCACTAAAAGTAAAGACTGCAACAGTTTGACTATTGTACAAGCACCTATAGAATATTTAAGGGCCTATAGAAAGTATTTTAGCATATTGGGTAGATACTCTATGTAGCATTTTGGGGAAACATAGATAAGAATCCATTAAGATAGGAAGGCACAGATGCATTATAATCTATGTCATTGGCAGGAGTAGGCAAATAAAAAAATCATAGATCTCTTGAAGTTCTAAAGTACTTACTGTAAAGGTTAAATTAAATAACTTGTACCTTAAATTATTTCAACTTCAAAATCCTATGATCTTGTGAACAATTGTTGAAAAATATTGTTTTTAATGCTGTAGTTTTAATCAAAATTCATATTTTTAATGATTAAAGAATAGAAAATTCATGACTGGATTTGAAAGCATATGGAAAGCTTAGTTTTATTTGAATCTTATGTAAAGCAAAGACATTTTAGTTTGATCTATGTGACCAAGAAAGAGAGAGAGACAGACTATGTATGTGCTCTAATGTCTTGGAAAAGTAGGCTTGGGGTAGATAGGTGGTACAGTGGATAGATCACTGACCTTGAAGTCAGAAAGATTTGAGTTCAAATCCTGCCTTAGATACATATGAGCTGTGTGACTGTGGGCAAGTCATTTAACTCTAATTGACTCCAAAAAGAAAAAAAAAAGAAAAGTAGACTTTTTGAAAGACTCATAATGCTCCCAGAATCATTGAACTAGAAGGGAAAGTAGAATTCATCTAGTACATCCAATTCATTTTACAGAATAAGATCCCGAGGTTAAGAAAGAATTGACTTGTCCAAGGTTACACCACTAATTGAAGCTGGGCCTGAGTCATATGTAAATCTACAAAGTCAGTCTTGGATGAATGTCTGACATATTTTTTTCTATTTTACTTCTTGATCTCTTATCATAATAGAATACTATTAAGTGAATTGACAATGAAGGTGGATTTTTGATAGGAATAAGTAGGTCTCATAACATCAACTCATTGGCCAGAGACCTAATTGATATAGTAATTGTTCTGTGTCCTCTTATCTCCATTTGAGGAAGCACACATACCAGCTGGATTCACTTCCAACCTGGCCTGTGCCTCTAACTCCAACACAACGACCTTTCTCACACTGACAATTTCTCCATGCATGTGACATTTTCTTCTATTTGATGAGTTTGTCTCTAGAACCTCCATTTGAGAAAATACTGATGCCAGATACAGTCATTTCAAACCTGGGTTGTGTCTCCCTGCTCTATTTCTTCACCTTGCTCTTTTCCTTCTCTGAAACTCCACAATTTTCTGATGACAATATGAGCTATTTGAGTACAAAGACTGTCTTTCTTTTTCTATGTATTTGTATATGTCATTATAAGAGTAAAGGAGGCTATGAAAGATGAGCATGCAGAGGGGTTTTGAGGTGGTGGAGTAGGGAAGAAACATGAAGAATGGACTCTATTTTTAGTAAAGCAAAAGAAACTGTCACTAATAGAGTAGACTTGGGGAATCATTGGGGAACTGAGAGAGGAGAAGGTTTTGAATGACAAATTTGTGAAATGGGATAGAGAGGCCATCAAGGAAAAATACAATTTTGTGTAGCAACAAGGGCACAGTTGAGATTAGATAATATGCATTTTAGTGGACTCTGTCGGCATGGTGTTGTGATTTGCAATAGAATGTAAGCTCCTTGAGGGTAAGAACTGATTAATATTTGTCTTTATAACCCTATGACCTATTAGATGCTTAATAATTTGCTGGATTGAATGGAATTCTTCCAATAATGTTTTACCATTTGGATGTATGAATAGAAATGGCAGATGTTTGAGGTGATTCAGGGTTGAAGACATGAATACCCAAAGGAGTTGGGGCAAAAGTAGTTAAGACTGCAGGACAATTTAAGGGGAAATTGGTTGACTGTAAGGTCCAGACTGTTAAAAGGGACAAGTGAGGTGAACATGGAAGAATAGACTTAAGGTGATCACAAAGAATGGGTTTAGGAGGAATTAGTGATGAGGTAGTATGGCAGGAAATTATGATTAGGGATGAATTTTTGGGTTCAAAGTCAATGGACCTGGAAGTTATGAATGGAATAATGTGATGTAAAATATGAATGACAATCTCTGTGAGTGCCCAAAAGGGTGGGAAGTTCTCAGAGGAAGAGATTGTAGAACTGGAAAGTCAGGTTTTTGAGGGAATCTTAATATATATATATATGTATATATGTATATGTATATACTGAAGTTCTCAAGTAAGAGGGTAGGGGATTGGTGTATGGAAACCCAAATCAACCAGGGAGTGTGAAATGGAAGTCAATAGAAGTTAACAATAAAAATCTGCACTGGGGAAATCTTTGCAATAACTTTCTATCCCATAGAAGGTAGTTCCGGAAATGTTACGAATCATTGGAATCGGGTAAGATTTGTTCAATCAACAAAGCAAAATAGGAAGTTTTTCTTTGTAATCTTTTCTGCTTTCTGTTTCCTTTTCTTACTCATCTTCTACTTCCTGCCTGCTCTGCCCATGACACTTAGTACTCTCATGCTTCCCTTTGGCTTCCTTTCCAAAATTTCCTTTCTTGGCTTACACAGTGTTAAATAGTACTGACTAGGTGTCTGGAGATTAGCAGACTAAAGTAATTTACACTTAGGTGTCAATGAGCCTTACTTCTCTCCAGGGGTATTAGCGTTTAGAAAAGAGTTTGTTAAACCCGAATGAATTGAAAATTGGTAGAAAGAGTAAGTTTGGTTGGTGGTGAAGGTGGACTGGAATTTTTGATGTAAATTTCTTCATTTTCTCTTACAAAGTCTGTTAGGAATAAAATGCAGTAAATCAGCTTGCAGTTGAAAATCATTCACTTTTCATCTTTGCATTAGAGACCAGAGCTCTTCTCCTGGAAGGGAAGAGACCTACTTCAGGGTCCTGGAGTGCCTGCTTCTGTGAAAAGTCAGAAGTGGAGGGAGAAGGCTTTGTTAGCCACATACCATGAAGAAACTATTGTCAAGAAATCAGATTTGAGTTCAACAATATCTTCCTTTCTTTTTATGCTTGCAGGTTGTTTCTTCTGCCTGGGTCTCAGTGTTCTCTTCTGTGGGGACTAGAACTCTAATAATTTATTATTTAACAAGAATTTATTTAGTACCTCATAAGCCCTGAACAGGGCCTCAAGCAGACCCATAAGGAATCTTTGTGTAATTGAGAGGAACATCAAATGCTGTGCTTTGCACCATAGCCACATGAATCTTTTTTTTTTTTTTGGGGGGGGGATTCTAGTTTCCTCCATTCACACAGTGGCAATGACCAACTCAAAAAAAAAACGCTCTGCAGCCATCATAATTGATTATTGTATTCAAAATATATTTCTGGACTCTGATCATGCCTGAGTATAATCCTGCCATTCCCTGTACTTATACTTGAAGAGGCAACTCCCTTGAAACCAGCAAGACTTTTTTTTGACAAAATAGGACTACAAGACTTATCATTATGTAGTGATATGTTCCTAAGCCTCACAGTATCTTTATTTTAGTATTCATCCTTCTACAAATGGTTTTCAAGTAGCCAAAAGCTTTTGTTAATCACTTGGTTTTTCAATGATATCCTCAAGAAAATTGCATACAAATGTTTTTTAAAGATTAATCAATTGTGAAATCAGGAAACTAGGTTTACAATATATAAGAAGAATGATACAGGCAGGAAGATTCTTAGCAAATGTTAAATCTGGATGGGACCTTAGAGTTCATCTATTCCAACCCCTTTATTTTACAGGTGAGCAAATGGACTCCAAAAGAGGGAAAAGATTTCCTTAAAGTTTCTAGGACATACAGTGTCCAAATTTTAGCCAGGACTAAAACCACAGTCTGTCAATTCTCCATGTGATGTCTTCTCTATTTCTACCATAATATGTGACTTCCCTGTCCAAGACAGCTCAGAAACAGACCCTCTCAAATAATCAGAGAAAGATTCAGAAAAATATTGATAGTTTTAACTCATTTATATCACCCTTGGAGGCCTTCAAAGTACAACAGTGGCTACTGCAAGACCTATCATACTCATCTAAAAGATGTGTGGACATAATAGAATATGATCCAAGTCCTATGCTTTAAGCATAGCACCACACCTATCCAAGCTTTAGATTTCTTTCTGAATTTGTTCATTTATTCATTCAATATTTACTAAGAATTTCCTGTATCTAGGTTCTAGGATAGATAGATTTTGCCTAAGTCAGAATCTTTGCCTTCAAGAACCTCCAATTTAATAGGGAGATATAATACAAACACAGATAACTATAACACACAATTGCACAAATGCCTTAAAGGGTTTAAAAGAGTATTATAGGAGTTAGAACTGGGAAAATCAGTGTCTTCCTTTTGGTCTCTCCAGTCTTTCCCTTCCCTTCAATATCTGAGACTGTGTCTTCCTGTCTTCTGAGAGACCCTTAACAGTGATTATTAACATTTATAATGAGCTTTAAGGTTTGCAAAGCACTTTTGGAGATATAGTCTTGCTCAGGAATTGAGACTGCTAGTTTGGTTGCCAGTGGGGAGGATCCCAGCCTGGGTCCATACATCTTCAGCTGCAAGTGGCCAGGCCCAGGGCTGCTGCCTCTGGGCTTTGTTTCTATTGTAAACACCCTCAGCTCAGAGCCAGACTTACGCTTTAACCAAGCCTAGATATGGCTCTGCCTTTAGGAGGCTCTCAGGGAATTAATGTCTGGAGGCTCAGGGGGAGCTTCTTGGTGGCAGGCAAAGCTGGCCTGGATCATTCACAGCAGGGCTGGGAGGCATTTTGCAGCAAAGGATTAGGATTCCTGGATGGTGGCTGAGGCTCGAGGGTGAGTAGGGAGGAGTCATCCCAGTGAGGGGCTGCCAGCCAACAGGGTAGGAGCAAGCTTGGAATGGTGCCTCTTGGGTCCCTGTAGCATCAGGAGGCTTAGCAAGACACACAGACTCTTAGCGAGAGCAAGAGAGAGGTCTGGGATTGGTATTATCTGACTGCAGGGAGCTGGGGGCTGCCAGCTCATCCACCTTGCTCTGCTTCTCGGCCTGGGCCTCTAGGAATGTGGAAGGCTGTGGCAAGGATGCAACTGGGGAGCCTCTCTCCTCTTTAAGAGCCATCAGCCCTGAGTAGCCCCTCCCCCTAGCCCGACATGACCCCAGTCTGCCACCAGGTGGCTCCTGCATACTGTCTGCAATGCTCAAGGGATGGTCTAATCCCTGTTACTGATACTTTCCCCATGTCCTCTCCTTCCCTTAATCCATCTCTTTCTTCTCTCCTCCTCCTTCCTCCCTTACTTTTCTCCCTCTTTATTTACTTCCCTCCTCCAGACTACTTTCCCCCTTCCTTTTCTCTCCATTCTCTTTCATCCCCCCCCCCCCCCAGCTTGCTTCTTTCTTCTTCCGTCTTTCCTACCCTTCTCTAGGGTCTTTTCTTTGCAATAGCTGGGGCTTTGCTTTGAGGCCGCAGGACCTTTGTGCTGTGGAGTTCTGGAAGGACCAAGAGAATCCGCAAAGGTGGCCCGTCTGGTCCCTGGTGTGATGTTCTTGCCCAGAGGTCCCTGCCCGGGGACATGGCCCTCCGGCTCTAAGTGGGCAGGCTGAGCTCACTGGTTGCTGCCTCCCAGCTGGGCTTCCCTTCAGGAAGCTGCTCAGCTGTGGGTGAGTGAACAGTGCGCTTGACTCAACCTTGCTGGTCCCTGCCGTTGGGAGGCTCTCGGGGAGAGAGCAGCCAGTGACTCAGAACAAGCTGCTTGTTGGTTTCTTGGGAAGTTGGCCCGATCAACCCAGCAGGGGGTACATCTCTAAGCTGTGGCCGAGGTTGAGGGCTCTGGGTGAGCGAGGGGCTGGGCTGGCTCTGTCTGCCAGCTGACGTGGCAGGAGCAACCCGGGGGTGATGCCCCTTTGGTCTCTGGAGCCACAGGGGGCTTCACAGGACACACATAGTCCTAGCAGAAGCAGCAGAGAGGGCTGAGACTTGTGAGGCTCACAGCAGGGACTGGGGGCTGGGCAGACCCTCCACCTAACATCTAGTAAAACAGCTTGTGTCTGCGCCCAGGAGGGGGCTTGAATTATGTGCAAGAAGCGCTCTCTCTCTCTCTCTCTCTCTCTCTCTCTCTCTCTCTCTCTCTCTCTCTTTCTGATTTGGAAGAGAAAGGCACACATATGATGTTAGTGGTGGAAGTCATGGTTCTTCTCTGTGATAGAACCATCCCCCTATTTCCAGTCTCTTCCATCAAGGTCATTCCTTCTTATCTGTAGGAAAGAGACTCTTACAGACTCTGTGTGTGTGTGTGTGTGTGTGTGTGTGTGTGTGTGTGTGTGTGTGTGTGTGCATACATATATAAATATAATATATATATCTAATATATCTAATATATGTTTCTTGGTTTCTGGTGGTTGAAGGACTTCAGGCTAGTTCTATGAGCCATCCATTGTGACATCTGCTGAAAGCAACTTTGTAACACACACATATACACATAAACACACACACACTTTCATCTTTGAAAAAAACAATAATGGGGCTCAGACCATGATCCCCCACTTTCTTCTCTCTTGGGACTTTAAATCTTTTTGGAACATGGTTTAACCTGTCAGACACATTTCAAAAGTTGTAGTAGAAAGATCCTGGGGGCAAGGTTTCTTTGGAAGAAGCTAGGATCAGTTCCCCTGTTCTTTGTTCTGCTCATCCTGGTGACACACACAGCTTTAGACCTGATATTTTTATCTCCTCATAGGCACCATCTAGAGGCAAAGAGAAGTCACAGCTTCTGACTGATTAACATTGACAGGGCTAACACCTTATGCCCAGATACACAATTCTGACCAATTTTCCTGGATATTCTACTCAAACATCTGAAGGTCTTTCCCGCCCCCCCTCAAATGAAAATAGGCTTGGGAAATTTATATCCATGCAGTACTTTAAAAATAAACAAAACCCCACCAACACAGAATGTTAAGATATAGAAGGAACCTTGTAACATACAATGTGAATGAAATGTCAAAGTCTTAGACACCATTCAATCAACCCCCTTCGTTTTTCATATGGGGAACCTGAGGCATAGAGAGATAAAGTGACTTATTCACAGATCTATAGTTACTAAGTGGTAAAGACCTGAAGCAAATCTCATTCTAATTTTTTTCCCCCCAGAATACCAATAGCCTAACTTTGGATAATCTGTCACAGGGATCTTTATTAAATCTTATTTTCAGATACTTTGAGAGGATGCTGTTTTAATATTTCAACCCAACAGTATTCTGATTTAAATTTAAGATATGAACTTTGCAAAACAGCTACTTAAACATAAGCAATATCTTTCTAGATATATATCAAAATTTTATATTTATAATTTTACATATTTTATTATATATATAACCATTTAATACATACATGCAATAATGTTAATTACATATATCTACAGTAAGAATACTTAGTATTTATATAGAACTTCAGGATTTGCAAAGTGCTTGATGAATATTATTTTATTTTATCCTCACATCAACCTCTGAATTTAGGTGTTATTCCTTTTTTTTTTACAGATGGGGAAATTAAGATTGAGAGAGGTCAGGTGATTTACCAAGGGTCATATAGCTAGAAAGTATTTGAAGCATCTCTTTTACTCTCTATCTCTATCTGTGTCTTTAACTGTCCCTATCTCTATCTCTATATGTGTATTTATGCCTAAGCATACAAATACACAAATATATTTTTACATACATATTTAAATACATATACATATAGAGAGAAACATAGTATTTCTATCTGTTTACATATATGCAATATATGTATATACATATACACACATATAATGTATATATATGTATATATATGTATATCTATATATCTATATATATCTATATATATATATAGAGAGAGAGAGCATGTGGGCATGTGGGGGTGAGGCATTACACATAGTGGATTAAGAGTTAACCAATAGAAGTCTGGACGATCTGGGTTGAAGTCCTATCTTTGACATATTCCAGCTGTAAGACTAGGTAAAACCATGTCCTAGGCAATAAAAAAATAATAAAAATGGTAGAGTAAGTGATAATTTGCACTAATAGAGGGGGTTTTCTTACTGGGAGTTCCCTATAATAATGAAATTATAGGTGTTCTCTCTTTCTCCCTCTTTCCATGAATATATAAGAACATTTATATTTGTGAATGAATTGAATTTGAGAATCTCAAAGAAATATTTGAAATTAAGACAGGATCAGTACCAGGATGACAGTTTTTGAACTCTTAGGAACTTTATCATGTAACAATGAGGAATTCTTCATATGAATTTGGGTGTTGGTGCACACCCAAGTGCTAGAATATAAGAAAGTATATACCATATACTTAGAGGTGAAGATCTGATTTTAGGTCCTAACTCTGTTACCAAGGTTTGTGTGACTGAGATTGTGTGACTGAGAGTAAATCAGTTCAACTCGGGGCCTCAGGTTCTTTATCTGAAAAAAAAAATGAAGTCAACAAGATGGTCTCTGAGGTTTCTTCTAGCTCTGACATTTCATGTTCTTTGTTACAAGATTCTTTCCATTTCTGACATTCTGTGATTCTACTAGGAGTAATATTTACCCATGGTTTGCTTAAAGTTTTTTTCCCCTTTAATGTATTGCATGGGCATGGGTTTTCCCAAGCCTTTTTCTATTAGAGAATATGTCTTCAGACTTTTGAACAGAACATGCAAGAGAATTGTCCAGAATTGTATGACTTGGGCAGGAGGTGTTAGCCTTGCTATTGTGAGTCAGTCAGAAGCTGTATCTGCTCTTTGCCCCTAGATGGTGCCTGTGAGGAGATAAAAAACCACAAGTCTAAAGCTGTTCCACAGCCTGGATGAGGAGAACAAAGAGGAGGGAAGTAATCTCAGCTCCTTCCAGAGAAACCTTGCCCCAGGATATCTCTGCTACAGTTTTGACAGTCGTCTGACAGGTTAAACAGGCTTCCAACAAGAGATGGGGACCTGAGGGGGAAGGAAGTAAGGGACCTTCCTCCCACTCCCCTTTAAAAGGTATATAGGAGTGCATATGTCTGTTTGAAGCAAATTTGCTTTTAGCAGATCTTTTAACTCATGGCCCATATAACCAGCCCAATGCCCCACAGTCACCAGGATCCAAGTGAATTTCAACGTACACTATTTGTAAGAACCACTAACAGCTAAAAGAGAAAAGCTTAGGTAGGGAAAACAGAAAATAGGTGGATGAACCTGATAAATGGTTCTTTTAGTGGAGACCCCAAATGGCCACCACTAACATGCATGCAAATACAATATATTTATTTATTGGTGATAGAGAATAGTCTTTGGTTTTCTTGTATCCATGGTGGAATTGCTTTTTTCCCCCCACTTCTAAAGCAGTTATTGTCTGAACACAGTGACTGCAAAGGTATTAGAATATCTTATGATCTTATGGTACATTTATCTATGTTAGTACATTGTTACATAAGGAAGAGGGTGTAGATATTGAATCTCATCTCACTATCTGAAATGCTCTTGGATATGAAGGTGGAATGAAGTCTGTTGCTGAGAAAACAGTAATTTTGTCTTTGCCTTCAAGAGGTTCAGGTGTTTGTGTTAAGTAGCCCAAGATGATTTCTCAAACCATCATTGTCTTATTTCTAATAACTGTCTATGCACTCCCTTTGCTAAATATTTTCATTTTTCAGATTTCCATTTTTAGAAAATTCATCTGTTGTTAAAATTTGCTTCAGGTGAGAGTATGGCAACATATCCCCTTTCTGTTAACAGTTTGAACACTTATTTTAAGAGTTTTGGACACTGAAATAGAGATGGTCCAAAGAAAAGTGCTTCAGTTAATCCCAGATATTTTCCATTCCTTGGAAAGATCTTGTATTTTCTATGTGTCTGAACATGCAGAGAGCAGTGGTGATGTACAACTTGGACAGACCTATAGATAAGTGCACCAGAGTAAATCTGTAAAACTGGTCTCTGTGGCAAGGTTAGGTTGTAATGCATGGATTCCCATCGACATAAATGAAAGTTTATGTGTTCTGACTGGAACAGCTGTAGGGGTCTAAAGGCACTTGAAATCAAGTTAAATAACATGCAGTGCATACCATTCTTATCATGGTACAAATAACAAGAAACAGTATGCAATAGGTCAGGATACATATGGTGTGCAGGGAATACTACATGCACTAGAGTATATGAATTATGTGATATGTAGCTCAAAAGTTATTTTAGCTAAAATTGACCCTCCAGGGTCTGGAACCTACTCCAAATTTCCTCATGCTGTTGAGCTGTAGAATAGAGAAAAATGGGAAAGGGGAGGGGAGAGGAAGAATCACCACATCTTACATGATTTCAGACATCAACATTTATTTGCCAAAGCAATATTTCTTAATACATCCGGAATTTTGAGCAATAGAGTATGAAGTCAACACATGAACTTCCCCAGCTAGGTATTCCCAAACAAAATAACAGTTGCAGCTTTGGAAAACTTCCCCACCCCCCCGAGTTATCCTCTCCAGAGTACTCAGTCATTTTTGGGAGTTTTTGGATGTATACACTTGTCATGCCAGTTATAACTGGAGAAACCTTAAAACAAAACATTCTTTTTGTGTTTGTGTGTGCATGTACCTACATGCTCATTTCCAAGACAAGTCCCAGGAACAGGTTTCTGGGTAAATGAGCATTGTATTGCCTTCCATCAGAAATGACTTGAAAATAAAGTGCTTTAATGCTAATACTGCAGATGTCGGCAGGAAACTCAGCCCAGCCCCAAACACTGTAGCTAGATAACTGTGCAAAAGAGTACATGAAGGAAAGAGCTAATGTGCACTACTTCTATTTAAGATAGAAGGAGGAAATAGAAATTGTGATAGCATGCTATTTCAAGTAATAATAGAAAGTACTTGATGTTTACATGGTGAATGGATCAATACTAATTCTGCAGTCAGGGCACATACAGTAGTTTGGATTATACAAGTGATAGATGCACTCAGTATAGCTGAAATTTCCACCCTGCAACATTTATTTCTTGCTGCGTGTTAGATGGAATTTTCCACCCAACTATCTGGAAGGATTTGCATAAGAATGGTGATAGAGCAGTATTCTTTAATGATGTGCTTTTCTTTGTTAAACTTCAAAAATGTCTACGGTGCATGATGAGGTTCGGATGAATTGCCAAGCTAATGCTTTTATATTTTCTTTAAAGAGCTTATCTTCACTGTGTTGTGGGAGTTGCTTTATATTGTTGGCATAAAGGCGGTGGCAGTAAAGCTGACTTTGTAGCACACCCCCCCCCCCCTTCCCACCAAAGAAAAGCCTCCCCCCCCCAAAGGCTTTGGCCCCTGTTAAGGAGGCAAATTGAGAAGAACCTCTATTGAAGTTGGTTCCAGCTAGAATGAGGCTGGTCATTTGCATGGAATTTGTGGTACACTGTACACTGTTTCTGACCGTTAAGCTGAGAATGTTTTACTCTTCACACAATCTTCTCTTGGTAGTTTGACTTTAACCAGCACAGGTTGCTATAACATGGGATTGAAACTGGGTCAAAGGAGGCTTCCTGGCAGTGTGACATCCTTGAATTAATCAAAGCTAAGCATGAGGCCAAATTAGGGAAGTCTTTGCCAGCTTCTCTTATTAAAGAGATGGCTATGAAATGATCCTGTGAACCTTTCTTTTCCCATCCTCACCTCCCCCCAACCCAATCAGGTCCTAATTTTTACAATGTAAGGAGAAAAGGGACTGGAAATGTTGGGAATTCCAGGAATGCAGCCTTCCAGTGAAAAGAATCTCATTCCTGAGATGTGAGCTCTGAGACTTGCTTTCTAGCTTTTACTTTGCAGTGCCTATTTGGAAATATCAGGGGGAAAAAAGGAAAAAAAAACTTAGCTCTATAGATTGAATGACATGGTATTTTCCATTACTTGCCAATTACATATTTGATTTGATTGAGTTACTTTATGTTTTTGAGAGAGTTGATTGTTTTTGACCTTTTTTTTTTGTTTTGAGGAAGGATCATTTTTGATAATGTCTACTGGTGAAGACATCTATTTTTTGTGTGAAAGACTGGAGAGAATATGTAACATGTTTTTTCCAAAAGACTTTTCAAAGAGAAGGCACTAGACACAGAGTGAAGTGAGCATAACTAGGAGAATAATTTATATACTATAACATTATAAAAAATAGCAATTTTAAAAAACACAAAAACTTATCAATGTAATCATCAACCATGACTCTGGATGACTAATGATGAAGAAAGCTACCTACTTCCTATCAGAGTGATGATGGACTTTTATACAGAATGAGACAAATAATTTTGGACATGGCCTATATGGGGATTTATTTTGCTTGACTATATATATATATATATATATATATATATCTATATATATATATATATATCTATGTATATTTCTTGCAAAAGTTTTCTTTTCTTAATTTTTTCCCCTAAAGATGAAGTGGGAAGAATAAAGATAGATACTTGATAATTTAAAAAATACAACTAAAGAATAAAGAGAAGTCACTAAAAATAAGATACAGTTTAAAAAATGACCACTGGACCATTAATTCAACAATCATTGACCAAATTACTCTGATGTGCAGAGAACTATTCTGGGAAAGCTATAATGGTTAGGTAAGACCTAGTCCCTGTCCTCATGGAGCTCTCCATTTAGTTGATAAAGACAGATAACTATAATGTACAATGTTGCAAATAAATATATTTGAAAGAGGTTGAAAATTGCTTTGTGAAGTCTGATTATGTTTGACCTTTGGTGTCATTGCTAATGGGAAAGATGATGTCATAACCAAGCACGTGAAAGCTTCTTGAAGAATACTATTATCTTTTAATAGAGTCAGGCCATCATGGATGAACATGACAGCATGAGATCTAATCTCATCTCTGATATAGGCTTTTCTTTAGCCTCCCCGTTTGAGAAAGGAGACCATGCTGTAGCTAAAATGATTTTTGAGGGACCTTGGATATATAAATCTCACAGATTTTACAATTGGGCCATTACTAATCCACAAATGCTGTCTTATTCTACTCTGAAGACTCTTTGGCTGCTGAAAAGATACTGTTAGAAAGTGGACAATACCTACTCTTAATTACATGAGTATACCTAGTTTCTGTTAGTGTTTTCATCCTAAATGCCTGTAGCGCCATTATGTTTCGAGGTTATGATGGCAAGATTGCATTCTTGCAGGTCCACAGAGACCTCCCATTATGGTGCTAACACTAACATAAATCAACATCAATGCAAGTTATATTGCCATTGAAATAACAAAAGAAATTAAATACAGGCAACTAACCACATTGAAATAATTTTAAGCTAAAGACAGAGACTTGCTAAAGCAAGGTAATTTTGAGTTAAAGAGTGTTCCACACTGGGGAGAAATTGAAGAAAGAAAATAATTTTATAAGGAGCAATTTATGTTGCCAGCAATTTTCTATAATCCTTGTGCTTTTATTCAAATACAAATATCTGAAGAAATTGTGTTGTTTCCTTACCACCCATCTTCCTGACTGACTTTGCAGCAAAAAAGATGACAGGAAGAGGTATTATTATTATCATTCATTAGTTATTTAGAATTTATTAGGTGTCTATAAAGCATTCTAAAGCACACAGAACATTTTAGAGGATAAAGTCCATGATCTCAAAGAGTTTTCATTCTGCAAATGCTGATATGTGGACGTATATACAAGGGGTGTTTTGGCAGAGGCTATGCCTAAATGGTTTTGCATGTGTCCTCTTGGTCTGTGTAGAGCTCTGAGCTCTGAGTTATGGTCCCGGCTCTGACCCTGACTTGTCTAGCAGGGGGCAAATCATTCTTCCAGTTTCTTAAGCTCTGGAAGGGGACTGTTAATACATGCCTCCTAGAGAAGATGTTCAAATGATTTATGTAAATTCTGAAAAGGTCCATGCCTTTATCATGAGGCTCACACATTTATGTCCTTAGAATGATCAAGTGCCCAGACTGAATTTGTACGGCTGAATTGAAGTAATTGGATGATGGTAGTTCTGATAGTTTCAGTTCAATTCAATTTAACAAAGGTATATAATAAATGCCCAATATGTTAGACTAGACACTGGATTTACAATTCCAAAAGGAATATGGCCTTGCCCCCAAGTACCTTACATTCTACTGGTGGGGAATGATATGTATACAGAGAAGAAAACACAAAATATAAGCAAAAAATCTCTGGCATAGGAGGAGAGTGACAATAACTGGAAAGATCAGGAGAAGCCTTTTGTAGGAGTTGGCACTAGTGATGAATTTTTAGGACAGGGGATTCTAAGAAATAAATATAAAGAAGGAAAAAATTATAGGCATAGGTAATAGTATATTCATTCCCTAGTTCAATGTGGATAGAGCACCAACCCTGAAGTCAGAAGGACCTGAGTTCAAAAATGGCCTCAGACACTTGCTAGCTGTGTGACCTTGAGCATGTCACTTAACCCTAATTGCTTCACATCAACAGCCATTCTGTTCTTACTGATTCATATCTGACCACTGGACCCAGATGACTCTGGAAAGGAAAGTTAAGTTGGTGACTTAGCACAGCTCCCCCTTACTCAAAATCATTTCATGTGTATGTGATTGTATCACCTTCCTGATGTCATGGTCTTCTTCAAGGGCAAATATCATCAATGGATCAGGCAGTTGATTGTTTTAAATATAATTGGAAACACTAAATCAACTATACAAAGATTGATTTAGTAGCAAGAGATCCATGTAGCCCTGGTGAGCCTGAGGGACCAAATATTGTGCCAAGTGCCACAAGATTAACCTAATTTATATTAGACAATCCTCAATTTCAACAAATTTTGAATCTAAATGAGAGAGAAGACAAAACATTACATAAATGAAATAATGATAAATAGAATATATGGAATGTCATTTGTTTGTATATTGCCAAAAAAATAACTTTGATGGGTTCCTATGTGTAACAGAAAGGGCTTCATTGCTGCTTGCTTAATGTTGAATGAGTGGTAGGTTAAGAAAACTGGAATGCTATGAGGGAGACAAGTGGGTTTGAGTGAGTAAAAGAGGTCTTCTGGAAAAGGCAAGCTTTTGGCAAGCTGTTGAATCCCTGTGAGTCATAGTTTCCTCATCCAAAAAAATGTGGTTAATAATAATACTTGCACTGCTTTCCTTGCAAGGTTATAGGAAGGAAAGTACTTTTCAAATTGCAAAGAACTTTAGGAATGTGAGAGGTTATGATAGATATAATGTTTGTTACAAAATGTAAACCATACATTATGTGGCATGGTATAGTAGAAAGAGGGCCAGCCTTGCAATTAGGATGGATTGGATTTAAATATCCCTTGCACATACTAATTATGTGACTGTGGACAAGTAACTTAATTTCTCAGTGTCCTAAGCAACTCTTTAAAAATTTAAATCAATCAGTCAATCAATCAATCAACTATATGAGATGGAAAATTGTGTCAGAAGAGGAAATTCCCTACATGGGTGAAACAATAGATTGTAGTCCCTCCCCCCAGTAATAATAATAATGATGATGATGATATGATTCTTAAGCAGAAGCAATAATAATCATAATAAACAACTAGAGGGATGTAGATTGGTAGAAGGAACAGGATGCAATAGACCTGGAGGATGAGAAAATGTTTCTGAAACATTAAGTGTTTTTTTAACATGGTAAATAGGTATGATGCTTTACTATCAGTTTTATTGTTCCTTTGATTGAGAAAGAAATGTGGATGAGTAAATGAAGGAAAATCTTATATCTAAACATCAGACTGAATGTCAACAGTCTTAAAGAAAATTGTGAAAAGAGTATGATGGGCAAGTGTGTTTAAATTTAAAAAGGAGGTATTAAATGCACTATGCCAGACTTAACTCACCTCAAAGTTCAAGAATACCTTCAGTGAAGCACTAATCATGCTCTTGTAGAAAAGCTACAAGGTGAATGTTTGCATGTGATCTTAAATGGGGATAGGCCACATACCTGATCCCAGAAAGACATGTTAAAAATTACTATAGTCATATCAGCTTTCACTCTGCCAGTGCCTTACTTTGGGAGCTTATATCTCAATCTCTACCTTACTTTAATATAGTGAAATTTAATTAATGGCATTGCTCGAACTGAGAAATCACTATTGTCTTCCCATGCAGAGGTCATGTGATATTTGGAAAGCTATTACAGGGAAGATAAAGCTCTATAGCAGTGCGAGAATAAGCCTACAGAATTATCTGAGAAGCTTCACCTTCCGGGATAAATGTTACAGGAAGCATTAACCTTCCATAAAAATTCCTTTGCTAGTTGGGAATTTAAAGAGCAGCCACTATGAGAGGAGATATTAAATCTTAGTAACATTATGCTACCATGTTCTCTTAGAGTAGCACCTTCTTTAGCTATTAGCAATTTATTTCCATGAACAACTTTTCATATACAAACAAAAGATGGCACACACATAGCTGTTTAATGAACATATGGTGTACCTTGCTTTAACTAATTGTAGAAAGTTCTATGTAAATTGAATTTTTATAAAATTTGAAAAACAGATAGATATCCCAACTAAGGAATATATTGATGTTTTTTATCAGTTGAAGTATAAATTTAATTCTCACATCAATTCTTTAAAGAGCTCTGGCTGCATTATCCTAGGTATTCTTTTTTCCCCATTCAATATGTTTATTGGGTAATTGCTATGTGTAAGACATCATGTTGGTCTGTCCCCAAGGAATTTATATTCTCCAGATTGAAACAATATGGCTAGATAGTCTTTCTACCAGTGCAGATCACTGTGGCTTTCATGAGTTATTGTAGCCAAAAAGAATCATCACCAACATGCTGGTGATGTCTCCCCTCAGGAAGCTAGGCTGGTACTTAGGCAACTGGTATCCAGTCTGTTGCCAGTTTGGCATAGCAGACACTTTCAGTGCTTGTGCTCCATTGGTCTTTGAGAATCCATGTTCATCCTCATGTCACAAAGAGGCATTGGATTTTATTCTAATGTTCATAAAAGATGTTTACTAATAAAAGCAGTTCACATTTATATATTATTTTAAGGTTTGAATAACACTTAAAATGCATTATCTCATTTAATCCTTTCAAGACCCTATGAAGTAGGTGCCCATTTTTTTTCAGATGAGGAAACCGGGACTGAGAGTTTAGGTCAGTTGTCCATGGTCACACAACTAGTAAAGGTTTGGAACAGAATGGTGAGCCTAGGTCCTCTTGATTCCAGCTCCCAGAGTTTATCCACTATATTAAACTACCTTGCAACAAATTCTTACAGTATTCTGCAGCCAAGTTTTTCATTCAGTGGTTTGAAAGCATTATTTTGGAGTCAGAAATCTGAGCTCACATTCCAGTTCTCACCCTGGGTTCGTCTTTTCACATGACTTAACCCTAAATTTCCTCTTTTATAAAATGAAGTTAAATATACTTGGTTGGGCTACCTAACTTACTGGGTTGTCATGAGCAAAATGCTTTGCAAATTTTAAATTACTTCAGAAATGTGAGGGATCATTAATAAATAATTCTTTTTAATGTTTTGGTGTTATTGTACAACTTACCTAATTGGTTAGAAACATAGAACCCATACAATTGGACTTTCTGAAAAACCACTCCAGATATGAATCACTCTTATTTGTCAGTATCTACTCAAAACCATATGTCATGAGCCTCTGTGAATTTACTTTTTTACCAACTAGCCAGTGGACAAATTAATTCAAAACAAAGAACATTTACTCAAATAGCATAGCAAGTAAATGCTATGTCCTCTCCAAGTCTCAGGGACACAAGAGGTAAATTCTTACATAGGCTACCAGACCATTAGTGGGTATAAATTCACACATGGAACACCACTGACCAATATCCACACATATAGTGAACATATCTAGGGAGCACATTTGACTAGGAAATTGGCATAACAAGACACACTTTAGGAACCCCTATTTTCAGGGAACAACCATGGAGGCTACTAGATACCCATGTAGATAGGATAGATTCATGTTCAAGATAGCATGTGGTTAGATTGTTGCTGCCATATGGTAATACCACATTTCTCTCTCTCTGCTGTTTTCTACAGTTATACCATGTCTGTTGGGTATCTCCACTGGTCTCAAGGTTGGCAAGTCCCCCCCCCCCCCATGTTCTGAACTTCAATTCCTCAGATTTCTTCTTTTAGTTCTCCAAGTTTCTACTGCTAAAGTGCAATGACTTGAAAACTTTCCCCTGATATGGGAAGTTTATGACATTTTAGTTCATAGCTGAGATAGTGAGCCAATGTGACCGATACCTAAGAACAGTCAACACAATTCAACCAACAAGCCTTGGGATAAAATTAAGTCTTATCAGAGTTTTCTAATTGACCTGAGTTTTGAATCCTGCCTCAAATACTAACTAGCTGTGTGACTCTGGGCAAGTCACTTTACCTCTCCCTGCCTCAATTTCCTCATGAGTAAAATGGGAATAAGAATAAAAGCACCCATTTCCTAGTGGTTTTAGAAGGATAATATTTGTGAACCTTAAAGAGCTGTATAAATGCTATTATCATTATCATTATTATTGTTATTACTGTATTTGTAATAGTAAAAAAAGTCATTCAATTTTAAAGCAATGATTAACAAATCATTGTATTTTAAGTGCTTAAGTAAAATTATAAAGTAATTTACTGCCATTTTCTTTTTTATTCCAACTCCCCAATCAATGGTTACAATTTGTAGATAATATTTTTAAACTCAGGCAGGTTTGCTTAAGGATGTAGTTTTGGTCTCTCCAGGAGGAAAACCAACACCCAACTTTAAGGGAAAGCTAGGATTTACATATTCTACTAGATAACTTCCCTGAAAGTTACTACCTAGCTATATGGGCCATCATGTGTAGCCATGTCCTCTCATTGCAGTGCTCTGGATCATTTCCTTATTCCTTCACCAAACTTGGATATTAATAGGAAGTAGTGTATTAACTCCAAAAAATTCATTTCTGATGATGGTATTTTCAACATTAACTTTAGGAACAGGGGAGAAATTTTTGACTTGTGGGGAAAGGTCTTTCTGGTATCACTTGAATCATAACTAATAGGCTCCTTATTCTTCCTGATTCTTCTGAAAATTAAATTGATAGTAGAGTAGTAGTTTACATGCAATCCTTTGAAGAAAGCAAGCACTGGTACTGCTATGTTAGTCTTCTCAACAGAAACACCTAGATATGTTAGAGGATGAGTTATGCAAACAGTAACTCTTGGTTTGGAAACTTGGCAAATAATACTCTAAGGAGCCCAGGCATTCCTGTTAATGATTATTTAAGTAGACTTACCTTACTTTCTAGTTAATAATGTTGTTGTCTTCTGCTACTCTGAACTTAAACTCTCTGTTTTGTACTAGGAAACTTATTATATCATTTTATAGGTAGAGTTATCTCAAATGTCCTTTGACTAAATTGGAAACTCCATGAAGACAGCAATCATCTCTTATCTAGATTATGTCTTTTAGGGTTAAGCACTGAGGCCTATAACTCAGTCAGTCAATTACCATTTATTAAATTATTATTGTACTAAGCACTGAGGCTATAGAGAAGAGTACAGACAGGAAGTCCTTGATAAATGTTTGCTATTGGTTGATTCATCCTGTCTCATATCAGCAAGGAAAGGAGGAAGACAGATTCAGTGAAGGCCAGTGCTCCTGCATTAGCTCTCCCTGACTGGCTGAATTATCCAACAGTATTGAGTTGGTCTGTTGTCCAATTAAAGCCACCACTGACTGGTCTGATGCTGAGTAGCAGCTTAGCTAGTCAGGGACACTGGTGGAAAGAGTGAAAGATAGTGATCTCCCCTCCATTTTTATCTTCCCTTCTCTTACTATTTCTTGGCTTTCACTTGTATCCAGGTATTTTTGAAAAACAACCAAAACTGTACGAATATTCAGTAGTTATCTTTCCATATGAAATGTTAGGTAAGCATATTATCTGATATCCACATCCTCTCCCTAGTGGCAGGCTGGTAGCCAAGCAATAGCTGGCATAAGGATGCTGCTAGGGAAGGTTCCTGATGAAATAGCCAATGTGGTCAGCTAGATACTTGTAAAACAAACTTGCTTTAGCAATGTTCACTGCTGAGGAGTTATATGTAGATATATACATGCACACTAACATGCACACATCATGCATTTATTCAGAACAGAAACATATGTACATGTCCATGTGTAGGCACCACTCATTTATTCTATATATTCATATCATTTTTAATACATGTTTAGAACACATATAAACACATATATGTGTTTATATGGGTATATAATTATATGCATGCATTCCACCCTCCCCTTCTTGGTTGCTATCTTTAAATGTAATATATTGTATTTCAAAGAAAAAATAACTTTGTGATGCCAAGATATTTTCTGAATGGGTTCCAAACATTTACTTTTGTGTTAGTACACATATAATGTACTCCACGAGAACATCTATATCATATAGAGATAGTGAGGAGAATGCTGATCCTGCAGTCAGGAAAACTTGATTGGAATTTCTTCTTTTCACCTTTAATAATTGCATGACTTTAGTACAGTCACTTAATCCATATGTACAGGCTTAATTTCTATGTCTAGGACTTAAATTAGTGGAGGGAGTCCCCATGACAAAAATTCTCCAACACAGAAAAATCATAGATATTGTGTGTATTTGCATCTGGAGACATTAGTTTGAGGATTCAACAAATTTCCATCAGAGGCATAGACAATAGGCACTTTTCTGATGGTCCCTTTCAGTATTCAGGAAGGGCTCAATCACATGACAATTATTTTCTTTAAGTAGAAGGTGACTCATGGAGGGGATAAAGAATTTAATAGAAAGTCAACGATGATTTGATTAGGACACAACTAATTCTTCATTTCTTTGAAATTCCTCATCACTTCATGAAGAAATACATTAAAACATTTACTACAATAAATCCATTTTTACTAGAATAACACGGTTTTTAAGTCAACTTAAAAAAGAACTAGAAATACCTGTTTGGAGCTGGTAACAGTTATTGAATAATGAAGGAAAAAGTCAACCCCATTCCAATACATTTTTTCATTATATTAACTAATGCTGAAATGATTCTATCTTATTTCTTCATATTGGAAATTACTTTCCCCACAGAGATTAGATAGCTGAAAAGATATCAAAACTATTTTGAAAATGCATACTAAAAGAAAGTTGCTAGAATTACCTGGGAATAGGACTTATCATGTTAGGGATCTTCCCTTATCAAGAGTTGTTAAGTAACAACTCCTTAAGTAACGATTGTTAAGAAACAATTTTTGTTAAGTAACAATTGTTGAATTGTTAAGTAACAATTATTGAATTATTGTATCAATTATTAATTACTTTCTGAAGAACTGAATTTGAAGATCACTTACACCATCCAGTGAAGAGAGATGCATGGTGGGTATGAGAAGACTAAAACCTGTTGTAGAGGAGCAATTATGAATATCATCAGAGAAATATATAAGCAGGAAAAATGATGGTTTGCTCACATAGCCTAGGTGATGGCTAGGGTCATGGTCTATGGGTAGCCATACAATGTCAAGAGAATGGGAGCAAGACATCTACCATGTTGGGTAGACACCCTGTGATGGATTTATGGGGATGTGTGGGTTAGAGTTGCTCTGAGGCAGGTATGGATGGGATATAATCTTCATTTTACAAAAAAATACTCAGTGGGATAAGGTCATAAACCTTTTGGAATACTGAAATCTATCTAATCCTTGGTTCTTTAAGTATGAAAACCTTGCAAACACTGCCTTCTCAAAAATTTGGTGCCAGCTTCGTTTTCCCAAATGTTGTCCCCCTGAAGGATCCTTACTTATAGTTCGGGTTACTTGTCATTATGTCTTTATCTTGAAACTGTGTCTGCAAATTTATTTAGGTGTAGCTAGTGTTTCTTCTATCTTTAGAGACTCTTCAGAGGTGTTAAAAGTATGTCTAATGGTGTCATCTGGGTAGAAAACACACCTCCAGACAATATGGCAAATAAGAGGCAGATGAATTTTATTGCTTGCGGCCAACAAGATTATGGGTAGAAACCTGTTTGCCTTTTGCAACATCTGAGTCAAGATGAACAAGGAAGTATTGAGAATAGACCTGTGCTGAATAATGCATATCTGCACTAGTCTCTAATTCTCACAGCTTAAAGAAAGCGTTCCTTGCACTGTATCTTGCAATTCCCACTTGATATGTCTGCAAAAAAGTATGTAGGCAAAACAACAGGAGAAAAATAAATGAAAATTCCATGGTTTAGTTGGATTTTGACCTCTTGTAGAAGAACATGTTTATTGCCATTTTATTTATTTTTCACTATAACTGTGCTTACTTATATCTGGAGAGCACGATTCATTGGCATTGCTTAGAGTAGTGGTTCTCAAACTTTATTTTCCTCATAGCACAGTATTATTTTTTGCTGCAAGGAATCCCTAAAGGTTAAGGAAGAGTCAGGAGATTCATGTATGGGTGTGTGATTGGGTAAGTTCCATTCATTTCTTGGTATAGGTAGTGGAAACTCAGGGCAACTCTTTGAGAATTACTGATTTAGTGAAACTCTTTCTCCTCTCCACCACCTCCTTTTGAGATAAAGTACTTCCTTCTTTCCCTCACACTGTATCATAGGTCATTTCCTAGTGGGCCTTGACATCTGAAAGTAGAAGGTCTTTACTTTTCCCTTTATATTATCTAAAGTATGATAATAGGTTGTGATATAGTTGCTTATTTAAATATTATTATTAAAATTTTATTGATGTTTTTTGTTTTTAGAACTGCAGTCATTTCCCAAAAATGTTACCTCACTCCAACATCTACATGATAATAAAAGAAAACAAACCAACTAACCTTCACTACAAGTGTTTATAACACTTGGCATCTGGAGTGCCCTCCTTTTTTAAGAGGAAGGAGATTCGTTTCATCATCTTTATAAGTAAAATTTTAATAATTATACTGAAGTAGTCATTACATTTAATCTGAGTTCAGCTGTCTTTTCAGTGTTTTTTTAATTTACATTATTGTTAGCAATAAGGGGTTGTAGGGAACAGTAGAAGCAAAGGTAGTGAATAGTTCAATTTGTCTGGAACACACAGTAGGTTAAACGGAGAAGAGAAATATAATGGTGGATTAGATTTTATAGTGGAACTTACTGTTCTATGTCATTAAATAAAATGTACATTACACTCAATACACATTAGTGATAAAAATCAGTGGCTTCTAGGAATTTTTAAGTCTGAGGATCTTTTTTTTTTCTGAGATCATGGTGTAAGTTACCACATAAATGAAATGTAGGCTTCAGGTCTGGAGAAGGGTGTTTGCAAAGGGGATGCTAAATTATTTTTAGGCATCTATCTATCTATCTATCTATCTATCTATCTATCTATCTATCTATCTATCTCTCTTTCTACTTTCCATAGTAATCTCCAGTTTAGCTTGAATTCAATCATGATCTCTTGGAGGCAGTTTACTCAAGGATTTGCATGTTCCATGCTGTCTCTTAATATCATTTTACAATTTGAGAATTATATTTCTTTTTGTAGATCATCAGCATACCATCACATCCTGGTGTAAAGGATTTTTCAGGGGAGTTGACCAAGCAGAGTGACCTAGCTCTTCAGTGGTTCTTTCTCCAAAATCTTCTGATTCTCAAACCCTTCATCTGAAGATTCCTTTCTCTTTATAGGCCCAATGTAAGGGTTGCTTCTGATTCCCAATAGCCTGAGCAAATTAAAGCATTCTTAGGTAAAGACTAAATTATTCTTTTGACTCAAGGAGTCAACAAGTTCTCAAACCTAGGTGCTATCCTCAGCCTTTTCTATGAAGTATATAGGCATATACTCACCATCAATACAGTGATTAAATCAATGTACCAAATGGTGCCCTTACCCCTCATTTCTTTAACCTCATCAGGTTTTTTATGTTTCTTTTATCAACTGTCTGTGTAGGAAGGCTAGAAACTCTGGCATTAGTATCTCCCTACATTTCTAAAGTTTAATGTTCTTGTAATCAATCTAGTCTCTCTTCAGGTATAATTGTACATGGCCATAGTGAAGCAGGACCATGTAAGATGTTGAAAGATACTTTTTTTTTAAAGGGTATACTGGTACTGTTGTGCAACACTTTTTTAAAGTTTTTGCAAGGCAATGGGGTTAAGTGGCTTGCCCAAGGCCACAGGGCTAGGTAATTATTAAAGTGTCTGAGGCCGAATTTGAACTCAGGTACTCCTGACTCCCAGGCCAGTGCTCTATCCACTGCGCCACCTAGCTGCCCCTGTGCAACACTTTTTTTGAATTATAAAGATTTTATTTATTTTGAGGTTTACAATTTTCCCCCTAATCTTACTTCACTCCCCCCACAGAAGGCAATTTTCCAGTCTTTACATTGTTTCCATGGTATACATTGATCCAAACTAAATGTGATGAGAGAGAAATCATATCCTTAAGGAAAACAAAAGTATAAGAGATAGCAAGATCAGACAATAAGATATCAGTTTTTTTTTTTATAAATTGAAGGTAATAGTCCTTGGTCTTTATTCAAACTCCACAGTTTTTTCTCTGGATACAGGTGGTATTCTCCATTGCAGACAGCCCCAAATTGCCCCTGATTATTGCACTGATGGAATGAGCAAGTCCATCAAGGATGATCATCACCCCCATGTTGCTGTTAGGGTGTACAGTGTTTTTCTGGTTCTGCTCATCTCATTCAGCATCAGTTTATGCAAATCCTTCCAGGCTTCCCTGAATTTCTATCCCTCCTGGTTTCTAATAGAACAAATGACATACATATACCACAGTTTGCTAAGTCATTCCCCAAATGAAGGACATTTACTTGATTTCCAATTCTTTGTCAATACAAACAGTATTGCTATGAATATTTTTATACAAGTGATGTTTTTACCCTTTTTCATCATCTCTTCAGGGTTTAGACCCAGTAGTAGTGCTGCTGGATCAAAGGGTATGCACATTTTTGCCCTTTGGGCATGGTTCCAAATTGCTCTCTAGAAAGGTTGGATGAATTCACAGCTCCACTACCAATGCATTAGTGTCCCAGATTTCCCACAACCCTTCCAACAATGATCATTATCCTTTCTGGTCATATTGGCCAGTCTGAGAGGTGTGAGGTGGTACCTCAGAGGAAGCTTTAATTTGCATTTCTCTAATAAGTAATGATTTAGAGCCATTTTTCATATGACTATGGATTGTTTGATCTCCTCATCTGTAAATTGCCTTTGCATATCCTTTGACCATTTGTCAATTGGGGAATGCCTTTTTTTAAAAATTGACTCAGTTTTTTGTATATTTTAGAAATGAGTCCTTTGTCAGAAACATTATTTGTAAAGATTGTTTCCCAGTTTTCATTTCTTTTGATCTTGGTTACAGTGGTTTTGTCTGTGCAAAAGCCTTTTAATTTAATGTAATTGAAATCATCTAGTTTGTTTTTAGTGATGTTCTCCATCTCTTCCTTAGTCATAAACTACTTCCCTTTCCATAGATCTGATAGGTAAACTACTCCTTGATCTTCTAGTTTGCTTCTAATATTGTTTTTTATGTCTAAATCTTTTATCTATTTCTATCTTTTCTTGGTATAGAGTGAGGTAAGTTTCTTCCAATACTAACTTCCAATTTTCCCTGCAGGTTTTTGTTGTGCAACTCTTAAAGGAGTTTGACAATGGGAATCCTTGTTGTTTCTTAAATAAGACAGTGTATATGAAACTAATTCAAAAAAGGTGTAGTACTAACCAGATATAAGGGGTAGTTAGGTGGCACAGTGGGTAGATTGTTGGGCCTGGAATCAGAAAGTCCTGAGTTCAAATTTGACCTCAGGAACTTACTAGCTATGTGACCCAGGGAAAGTCTCTTAACCACCATTTTGCCTTAATTGACTAGTGAAAGAAATGACAAATCATTCCATTATTTTTTGCAAAAAATCCCTAAAACTTCGTGGAAAGCATTGGTATACTATGGTCCATAGGTCTTGAAGAGTTGGATACAAGTGAACAACTGAACAACCACAAAAGTAAAGCATAAACAATTTTTATTTGTGGGGGAAAGTATCCTGTTTACTTATTTTATACCTTGCCTAGACCAGATCCAATAAAAACTCATAATAATTTGATTAATTAATATAGATTCAGATGTTTCATGGAGAAAAATGATGAGTCAGTTTCCCTTTCTGAGCTTGATTTTACTCATATATAGAACAAAGAGAGTTGGACCTTCTTGAAGGAACAATCTGTGAATCTATTTTAACAATGATGGCAATAAAAGCAGATGTAGTAAGTTAATCCTATTCCCTGACATTAGTAGCGTGTAGCTTTGCTGTATTGTATTCCAACTTTCTTTTTTTTTCCTCCTATATAAGAGTTTGTCTTCTAAATTATTCCAGATATATATTTTTCCTTAGGGAAAAAAAATTTGTGTCAGAGAGATAATAACCAAAAGCATGTTCTATATAAATACTTTTATGTTTTAATACTTTAGTAATTTATGATTTAATTATTAGGGGTATTCCTTTCTTGGTGACTATTTCATGTCACTCTTCTACAACTTTGTAGATGTTTCATGAATTACTGGGAATAAAACAAACAAATAAACCAATAGCTGGTGGCCATCCCTCTTGTGATGAACATCTTGAACTCAGGGGAACTTGAAGGATACATAAGCAGTTAGCAATACTTTTCTTTGTGATGGACCTGCTGGAGGTTTTGCTCTGTTGTCATTAACCTTTGAGACCTTTGAAGATGATGAGACTTCTGAAGACTGCCACATTGATAATAATTTTCCCTCTTCAAAAATTTGATGGAAAATATAAGATGGTATTATTGTTATTTGAAGGATTGGGGAGAATTTTCTTCCGTCTCATTACATGTCTTGTAATTTTCCTTTATTCTACAAATTCTGTTTTAAAAGGGTAACTCTAATTAAAATGGTCACTAGGTGGGGCAGCTAGGTGACACAGTGAATAGAGCACTGGCCCTTGAGTCAGGAGTATCTGAGTTCAAATCTGGCCTCAGACACTTAATAACTACCTAGCTGTGTGGCCTTGGGCAAGCCACTTAACCCCACTGCCTTGCAAAAAAAGAAAAAAAGGAAAAAAAAGAAAAAAATGATCACTAGGATGGTGGTGGTGATGCTGGTAGCGAGGTATGCGTGTGTGTTTGTGTGTGTGTGTGTGTGTGTGTGTGTGTGTGTGTGTGTGTGTACAGAAGAACAAGAAAATATCAGAATAGGTGCTCCTATGATCAGAAATAAACTGCTTTCCATTAGGCAATGTGCAGTTCAAATGGTGGCTAGGTTTCATTTGCATCTTTTTTAGAGTTGGTCTTTTAAAGAATTAGATGGCAGTGTAGCAGGATATAAGGCAAAGAGGATTTCCATGTCATAATTTATTAATGAAATTCATGATATAGACGCCTCAGGGAATAATTCCATTTAGGTCAATCCATGGATGTGGGTATAGGGAGGGAGAAGGAGGTTTTTAGGTGATAGAGACCTCACTGCAAACTACTCCCTAGACCTCTGAAAAAACCAGATTAGGGAAGTTGGTCCTTGAAAATTAATACTTTGTAGATAGTAATTTAGCAAGATCTACCACTCTTTTTCTGGGTGCCTAACCTGGAAACAAAAGTTCATAAAGATTCTTTGGTACTTGAGATATTTTCATAAGCCAGTGCTCCAGCTCAGCAGCAATTCTTGAGAAGACTATTTGAATGCTGTAAGGCCACTAGGATAAATGGAAAGATTGGCTGACTGCCTGAAATGAGCATTGCTTTAAAAGTTCCAGGCCCAAGAAATGGAAAGAAAATGCCTCTATGATAGCCAGGGGAAAGGAAAGAGTGAGTGACCTCTTTAGATGAAACCTGCAACCCTGGAAATCTGACTAATGGCTGTGGAGGGTTATGTGATGATAACTCACAGCCGCCACTTGGATTTAATTATACCAACATTTGTAGACAATAAAAGGATCTTGAAGGCTGTTGGCCTGATCGGAAGGCAGTGACAAAAGCAAATTTGGACTTCTGGCCAAAAGAACTGGATTGAAAAATGGCTTGAGAAATTCCCCCCCAGGAGATTTCATCATCATAATCAAATAATTATTAAGGATCTATTATGAGTAAGGCACTCTAGAATACTAAATGTGGGTGAGTGGAATGGGACATGTAAGACATAATCAATAGGCAGATAATATAAGATTTAATATTGTTGTGTGGTTGTTTTCAGTCATGTCTGACTCTTCATGACCCCATCTGAGATTTTCTGGCAAAGATACTGAAGTGGTTTGCCATTTCCTTCTCCAGTTCATTTGACAGATAATAAGTCTCAGGCAGACAAGATTATGTGACTTGCCCAAGTTCACACAGTTATCAAGTGTCTGAGGCCAGATTTGAACTCAAGAAATGAGTATTTCTGACTCCAGTTCTAGAACTTTACCCATTGTACCACCTAGCTACTCCCATAATGAAAATACAACAGGGGATGGTATGTGATTTCTGATGTTCATAGTAGAGTGTCAAGGATTAATGCTTTAGGTATAGCAAGACATCATAAGTGTTTGCTGGTGATATAATCATAATGATGACTGCTTCATCCTCAGACCAGCTACATCACTAATTTTTATTTTTTAATTTTTTAATTTTTTAAAATTTTTTTTAGGTTTTTGCAAGGCAGTGGGGTTTAAGTGGCTTGCTCAAGGCCACACAACTAGGTAATTATTAAGTGTCTGAGGCTGGATTTGAACTCAGGTACTCCTGACTCCAGGGCTAGTGCTCTATCCACTGTGCAACCTAGCCACTCCTTACATCACTAATTAAATAAGTTGCTTTATTATTCCACTGTGTGATGAATTTGGACCAGAATGACAGTCATAAGACATATATCATAGCTACATATGTGATTATAAAATTCATTGTTCCTTTAATTGAATCATACTTTCTTTTCTGTGTTCAGAACAGGAAGGAATTGTAAAGATCATTCAGTTCAACCCCCTTACTTTACAGATGAAGAAACAGGTTCAAGAATGTGAAGCTACTAGATCATAATCACTTGGAAAGTGGTAGGGCTATGATTTGAATCCAGGTCCTCTAATTCCAAATTGAGTACTATATCCCCTGTACTATGATGGCCCTCCTCCCCATATCATCATAGAGGGCATTAGACTAGTGTGTTCTAATCCTGGCTGTATGACTTACTCAAAATGTGACTTTGAAGAAGACAAAACCTAAGATTTCAGTTTGTTCATTTTTAAAATGAGGTACTTTACTTTTCTGAAATTGTATAGCTCAAAAGATTCTTTATTTTATTTCTTCAAAATTGATTGGATGCCTGGGCAATCCATCCAAGTTGGCTCCTTTAGATAGCTAAGTATATTGACCTTTGATCTGATGAATGATTGCATATACATTCACAGTTAAAATTTGAGACATATTATTGTGGAAAAGGGGTATGACCTGCTTTGTATCAATAGATGAGATAGATCAAGGTAGAGTGGAATATATTCATAGAAACATACCTTTTGTCTTCTAAGAATGCATGTTTATCTATTTTACCAAAAAAGAGAAAATAAAGGTAAACCTTATTTTTGCCCTGGTAGAAAGAGGTACAAAAATATTTTAAGAAAGTTACATTTTAAACCCACTAAATAAACTCAATTGAATTCATATTATATATTTTATTTATTTTAAATGGTTCATTGCTGCATTTTATGTTTTTCATTTTATTAATTTCCCAATCAATACCCTCTCACCAATACCTCCCCTAAAATAGAAAAAGATAAGTGAAGAAAAACCAATTGATGACCATGACAGACAGAATATGCAACCTTCCATACCTGTAGCTTTACCATTTTTCTATTAAAGTGAAGTTAGGGCGTTTCAACATTGATCATTTGGAATTGACACTGATATTTAAGTTGTCTTTCTGTCTTGTTTTCTTCGATGTAGTCATTGTCTAAATTGTTCTTCTACCTCTATTTTCTTTATTTAGCCTCAGTACATTTTGGTTTCCTTATGTTTGTCCAAATTCTTGAGGAATATGGTATAATAGTATTCTATTCAATTCATACACTATTATTTGCTTTACAGTTTCTCAATCTATGGGTATCCTCTTCATTTTTTTTTCTATTACAAAAATGTTACGATTTTACTTAAATGGAACTTTTTATTCTGTTGCTGACCTTTTTGATGTCTATGTTATATGGCACAAAATTTTTCTTGCACAGCTTCAAACAGTCTCCAAATAATTGAATCAATTAATAATGCCACTAATAGCATATTTTTTATCATCTTTTTGTAACTCTTCCAATATTTAGTATTTTCTTTCTTGATCATCTTTACTAATTTAGAGAGTATGAAATGGTAAGTAGTTACAATATCAATCAAATGATACATTCCTTTTCAAAACTCCTGTGGAAAATAAGGTAATATGACAAGGTTCCTGTCTTCCATGAGTTTATGCTCTCATTAGAAAGAGAGGCAAAGAAAGAAAAAAAATATAAAAGAATCAGAGAACAAATCAAGAGAGGATATGATTAGACTGACAAAAATGGTTTCCATAGTAGATATTGATAATTGAATACTGAAGTGTATCTATGACTGTATCAGTTTGGATATTTCTACAATGATACTTGATAACTCATCTATGCCTATATTTTGAGATTCTTACTTATGTTCTCCTTACCTATACCTCACCCACTTCACCAGAAGTCCATCCAATGAACTAGAAGCTTTTTTTAACTTTCCATTATTCATTTCTCTTTTGTATTTTTTCTCATACAGTTCTCTGATAATATCATTTGCATCAATTATTTGAAATTTCTTATTTGTTATATTTTCAAGCCTACTCAGTATACTTGAGTCTGTCCATTGCTTCCCTGTGTGCTACTCATATATATTCTTCAGAGATTTCAATGTTTCATCACTTGAAGCTGTATAATAACATTGGTTGAATATTGTTTTAAAAAATTGACATTGTTCCAAGGACAAGCTTGTTGTCATTGAAGAAGCCTTGAAATTTCTTGAATATAATCCATCTCATTCATCTTTCTTCTTATTTAATTATGGATCTACCTTATTTTCATTTGTATTGTCCAAACCAAATATATATAAATATATGCAGATATGCATATTTCTACATATGTATATGCGTGTCTATAACTATAGATTTACTTTATATATTATATAATCAATTGCCTTATTATAGTCTCAGGAAAAGACATTATTCTTCACTTAGTTTTATATGTGGATAAAGAAGTCCAACTCTTTAACTTGAACTCTGTGTTGGGTCTTCTTCATAATTGTAATGAATGACTTTTATCCTTTTATCCTTGGTCTGATATTTAGGATCAGTTGCTGTTGTGGCTGTTCAGTCATGTTTGGCTCTTCATGATGTCATTGGGATTTTCTTGGCAAAGATAGTAGAGTGATATTCCATTTCCTTTTCCAGCTCATTTTACAGATGAGAAAACTGAGTCACAGATTTCTTCTTGGAGCATCTTCAGTTTTCTAGGGTTTTGTACAACCAACATGATGTCATTTATAAACCAGAGAGAATTCATATATCTATGAAAATCTTTCTCTTTTCATCCATCCATCCATCCATCCATCCATCCATCCATCCATCCATCCATCCATCCAATCCATCCATCCATCCATCCAAACATCTGTCTATCTATCTATCTATCTATCTATCTATCTATCTATCTATCTATCTATCTATCTATCTATCTATCTGTTTTTTTCCTCCTGTGTCTCACAATTAATAGAAATAGTGATGCACCAACCAAGAAGAACTGATAAAGCAGTTGACAAAGACTGGAGATCTTAAAGCTTCCTTCTCTAATGCTTTTGTCTATTGTTAAGAGTGGAAGCAGTGGAAAAAAATCAGAGAAGGAAGCTTTAATTCATCATTGGAGATGATTCTATCCAAGAAGTTTAAACATTTGGCCTTCTAGGTTCTAATGTTCTGCACAGATTTTCCAAGTATCTACTGTGGGTCTGTATTTTGGACACACTCATAGACAGATAACAACAAAAACTGAGGAAGTTAGCAAGTAAGCATCTTTCATCAAGATAGGCTTCTCCTCCTTTCATCAGACCAGGTGAGGTGATGAACAGAGGAGCTTAAACTAATTGCCATACACAAAAGAAGCATTTTGTCAAAACTGGCCTTTTAGGTTTTGGTGCTTCCTGCTTTGCTGTACACCATTTGTTGGACCTCTGAAATGTCTTCTGTTTTTTTTGCAAGGCAGTCTTTGATGATTTTGCACTGTTTCTAGGATGTATCTGTTCAGATCCTTTTAAATTTTGTACAATGTGGGTGTGGACAACAGCTGTGATCCATGTTTGCAAAATTAAATCCTTGAAAATACATTTTTATAAATTTTATTAAATAATTTTGTTAAACCTCTAAAAAAAAAAGAATCTCTCTTTAACTTGAATTTTGTGTTGGGTCTTCTTCATGATAGTAGTGAATGACTTTTCCTTCTTTTATCCTTGGTCTGATATTTAGGATCAGTTATTGTTGTGGCCATTCAGTCTTGTTTGGCTCTTCATGATCTCATTGGGATTTTCTTGGCAAAGATAGTAGAATGATTTGCCATTTCCTTTTCCAGCTCATTTTACAGATGAGGAAACTGAGTTAAACAGGATTAAGTGACTTGTCCTGGGTCACACAGTTAGTAAGTGTCTGAGGCCAGATTTGAATTCAGAAAGACAAATCCCCAGACCCAGAACTCTATCCTTCCAGGAATTTTAAATATGCTTGATGTATGGATGAAAAATAACTCTTTGGGAGGAGATTTTAAAATAGTGTCTTGCCCTACCAAACTGAATACTTTTTATACTAATAATAATTGAAGTGAATTTTTTATTCTTGACCTATTTTACTCAATTGTATGAAAGTACAGATGTTACTTACCTACTATAGAATAATTGAAAAATTTGCCTTGGAGCAGCTAGGTGGTACAGTGTATAAAGCATTGGCCCTGAAGTCAGGAGGACTTGATTCAAACTCAGACACTTAATAATTACCTAGGTGTGTGACCTTGGGCAAGTCACTTAACCCCATTGCCTTGCAAAAAAATGCCTATTTCCTAGGGACATTTTCATTGAGGATATTTTGTGTGGAGATGATTCTCATAAAATTTTATTGATGGGGAAAGTAGGTATCTTTTAAAAATATTGATAATGTCAAATTTTTTTTCTATCTTTGGTCCCTTACTTCCTTCAGAAATCTTGTGAATCAGTTCCTTAATGTTCTAAAAATTATTCTGCCCTCAAGGAGGATTTCATCTATGTATACTTTGTCTAATTCAATTGCTTTTTGTTTCTCTGTGGAGACACTTAGAGAACTTTCTATAAGCTAAATAGGAACTACATTATGATAGTCCATATATGATGCCTCTATAGAGTGTTCTAGGAAGATTACCTCTGGTGTGAGGGCTTGTCGAGTCCTTTTCAGGGCTGCTCATTCACCTTTGGCATACACTTGTCATCCAACTCTCACCTGTGATTCCAAGACTTGATAGCATGTGCTGAGGTCACATCTCAGTAGAACTTAGTCTTAGCAAGTGGGTTAAACTAGATTGAGAGTAACTGATGAGCCTCAAATTCATCAGTGAACTGGGAAATGTGTACCCCAAACATGAGAAGGCTTCCCCTGGTAATGAACAGATGAAGACAGTTTTTTCCAACGACCGTGAAGATGACTGAAGCAGGTACTATGGAGCGCTTGGAGCTTAGTCAGACATTGAGGATGCTAAAGGTCATCCATTACATTCATCAATCATCCTGACTTTGTCCTGACACTGGACTTTGATGACTTATGAAGAAAGAGTGAGACTGATGACTTTGGACAACTCTGCCTCACTTAAATTCATCTCACAAATGAGTCAAGGCATCACTTGTGATGTCACTGGTCCTCTTTTAAAATGCAAAACAAAAAACAATGACCTTCATGATGAAAAAAGTTTGTTTTTAAAATTGTTTGGAAATCTATTCAATTCTTTTTAGGTTTTTGCAAGGCAAATGGGGTAAAGTGGCTTGCCCAAGGCCACATAGCTAGGTAATTATTAAGTGTCTGAGGCTGGATTTGAACCCAGGTACTCCTGACTCCAAGGCCAGTGCTTTATCCACTATGCCACCTAGCCACCCCAAAATCTATTCAATTTTTCTTCTTTCTCATCATTATTGTCATTCATAGGTATTGTTTATTTAGTTAGTTGACTATTTCACCAAGATTTCTTTGAACTGACTTTACTTTCCATTGATTCTCTAGTTTTTACAAGCAAATATTATCCATAATGGGGCAGTTAGGTGTCTCAGTGGAGAATGTTGAACCTAGAAGCAAGAAAACCTACCCTCTTGAGTTCAAAACTGGCCTCAGACACTTATTAGTTGGGCAAATAACCCCATTTCCCTTAATTTCCTCATCTGTAAAATCAGCTGTAGAAGAAATGGCAAACCATTACATTATCTTTGTCAAGAAAATCCCAAATGGAGTCATGAAGAGTCGGACAAGGCTGAAAACAACTGAAGAACAAAATTACTGCTCATTATATTTCATGATCCTTCTCTATTAGATTTAAAAAATGAGCTTATATTCTCAACTAGTCTTGGCTTTGGTGAGCATCTCTATTTGCTTGCAAAATAAGTCAAGTATTTGTAGATGAAGGTACTATCTAAGCTCCTTTTTGTATCCTTTCAAGTTTGATTGCCTTCAGTATTCTCTTTAATGATTATACATTTCCTTACAGAAACAGAACCATCTTGCAAAGTATGGATGTTCTTTATTGTTGTATGGCTGTAAAAAATGAAATACTATTGCTTAAAAAATTACAATAAAATCACACTGAGGGTAATGAATAGGTGAAGAGTCCATGTCAACAGGCCACAATATAGAGCCAATGAGGCATATTTAAAGATAATCAGAGTAAAAATATCACTGTGGAAGTATATATAAGAAATAGGCTAAATACTTAGTGAGGGCAAGGGATAATTGATGGATATCTCAGTGGCTTCAGTGGTACACTCATGATCCAGGAAATATTAAAGAAGTCCTCATAATATTGGGTATATATCCTTTTTGACAGACTTATGGGAGAATGTGGACAAGAGATGCAAAGTATGAACAGGGACAGGGATAAGTTGTGATCTTATTTTTGGAAGAAAAATTCAAATCCAAATCCCTGAGACCATAGATCCATTTGAGTATTTGAATTGGTCCCCCTTTTTTGACACTGGATTTCCATAGGATAAATTTCCTTTTTTTTTTTCTAGGGTTTTTTTTTGCAAGGCAATGAGGTTAAGTGGCTTGCCAAAGGCCACACAGCTAGGTGATTATTAATGTTCTGAGGCTGGATTTGAACTCAGGTACTCCTGACTCCAGGGCTGATGCTCTATCCACTGTACTACCTAGCTGCCCCATAGGATAAATTTCTATGAGAAATTATCAATCTTTGGGTCTTTGTCTTTTCTTTGCTCTTTTTTGTCAATAGTAATTTATTTGAATAGGTTGGCGTTGAGTTATTTCAATTGTATGCTGTTTCTTTTCAAATACTTTTTTACTTTTTTTAGTTTTGTATTCATGTTGAACTTTGCTTGAACAAATTGACAGTCTGATTCTATTATATATGTATAGTTGAATCATAAATAACTTCATATTAGTAATAAGTTCTTTCCTTTTTTGTTAAAATATAATTACTAACATTTTTCTGATCTTTTACTTTGTCCACTGGTTATTGATTGTTTTCCTCAATGAAAGTTTTAATGAGAATAAGTTCATAGCTTTAGTATAGCCTACATTTCTTTAGCCTGTTCCATTCTTTATTCTTGGATCATATTTTCCAATATATTTCTCAGCATTCTCACCTATTCCCACCTTAGCATGGAGTCCCAGTGTCAAAGTCTACACTGATTCGTTTTGGAAGGTTTCACTAATTATCATATCAAGGATTGTTAGAATATTGGAATCATCTACTGTGAGTCACTAAAATCATATAACTATATACAAATTATTAAATGAAGCAAAATACTTAATTTTTTTCTTTTAGTTCATGTATTATTGAAATAAGACACTGATGTGTGTTAAAACTATATTTAAAAAGATATATCATGCAAGTTGTATATAAGAACTGGATATATAAATTGGAGATAATCAGCATGAATATTGTTCTTTCTCACACACTGATTTTTCTATTCTTGGATTCTTTAAATCTTGCACTCCCATGTAAGAAATGGAACTGAGCTAGACATGATTAGAGTCCTTTCCTTTGATTATATAATACAATGGTTTGTTGCTGCCAGAACTTCCAAAAACAGTTAAATAAGAAACTTTCACAAATGATTTTTTGATGAATAAATACTCTTCAAAACTGCTCCTTTGGTATTTGATTTCATGAGATTTCCATTAAATTTTTTTCTCTAATACTAAATATTTTGTCTTTAGATGTTGAATAACATACTGACTTTATTCTTCTATTGGACAAAATATATGAGCAGTCCTTTCAATGTAATGAAAAATATGTTAGGATTGAGTCAGAGATTCAAATTCTAGCCTGGTATTTACTACTGTAGATGAATGGCAATTCATAAAACTTCTTTGCACTTTATTTTTCTCATATAAAAAAGAGGGATTTGAATTAATGATCCTAAAGTCCCCTTCATCTCTAAATCTAAAATTTCATTATATTAACACATACCACCCCACAGTATTAGTAAACTCCCCTCTGAATCAGGCCAAACAATGAGCCTAATTGTTAGTTGATCAGTATTACATCTCCAGACAGAACTTAATATTTTCTTTTTCTTGAAAATGTTTCAAGTTATTCATTTTTTCCAGGGTTGGGGCATCTGAAGTATTTACTTTATTAAAACTGTTGTTTAATCAAGCCAAGTTATTTTTAATTACTCCTATATTTTATTAATATTTATGTTGATGAAAAGAATACATTTAATAAAACTTTAAAGAACAAATATAGAACTAAAATAATCACGTGTTACCACACTTTCTTGGATGGAAGGTAAAAACTACATTCTTTCATATGGTTCTAAATTTATGATCTTTTGAGAGCACATAGTCTACATTCTTTTTAAGAAATTCATCATAAATAAGGGTTTTCCCCCAATGATCATTAGTTATGATATGCCACCTTGTCCACTAAAAGTTAATTTTGAATGTTTATATAATTTAAGAATTAAGTATTTTTATTGGTAAAGTTTTGCAGAACAGTAAAATTTCGCAATAGTAACATTGTAATAGTAACAATAGTAATATTGTTCCATGTGCCAGTTATTGAGAAATCAATCAATCATTAAGCATTTATTAAGCTGCTATTATCTGCTAGTCACTGTTGTGGGCATTGGTTATATAATTAAAACAATCTCAGTCTTTGAGCAGCTTATATTCTCATAGAGAAAACTTGATTATAATTCATATGCAAAACACATACACAAAATTTAAGGTAACCTTGGAAATAAAGTAACTAGAAGAACAAGGTAAAGGTTCACCCAGAAAGTTGTGCTTCAGGTGAGTTTTGAACAAAATTAAATATTCTAAGGTGGAGGTGGTTAGGGAACTTCGTTCCAACCAAAAGTAAGCCCAAAAGAGATGGAAAATCAATTGTTATTTTATGCATGTAAGGAACAAAGGGAAGACTAGGTTAACTATATTACAGAGTACAGGTAAGCTCTGGTAAGTCTGGATAATGAATCCCTTTACATAGTTGAATGTATCCAAATTTGTAATTATATAATTATTATAATTATAATTGTATAAAATTGGATAATTGGTTCTAGACCAATGGAAATATGCAGTGTGAATTTGCAGTAGTAATGTGAAACAAATGGAAAGGCAGATTGGGGCTATGTTGGGAAGAGCTTTAAATTGTAAATATAGATTTGATCCCAGAATTAATAGGGATCTACTGAAGTTAATTGAATAGGGATGTATGTGCGAAAGGGTCAAGCCTGTATTTTAGGAAAACAACCTTAGGCATCTATATGGAAGACAAGAGTTAGGGATATCAATTAAAGAGGCTGTTGAAATTGACTGGACAAGATGTAAGAGCATGAACCAGTGTGATGGTTACATGAGTAGAAAGAAGCAGCTAGATATAAGAGAGATTGTGGAAGTAAAAATGAAGGATTGAGCAACTAACTGGATCTGATGGATGAGAGTGTGAGGTGTTGATGATAACTCTGAAGTCTTGAAGGTGGGTGGCTATAATGATGGCATTTCCCTTTACAGAACTAGGGAAGTTTGGAAGATGGATAGATTTTT
The DNA here is from genome assembly GCF_037893015.1 of Macrotis lagotis. Lineage (NCBI taxonomy): Eukaryota > Metazoa > Chordata > Mammalia > Peramelemorphia > Peramelidae > Macrotis > Macrotis lagotis. The sequence continues at coordinate 86,927,037 of NC_133665.1, forward strand.
TTTGGAAGGATGATGAATTCTACTTTGTACGGAGTGACTTTGAGATGCCTATAGGGCATCCTGTTCAAAATATATATTAAGCAGTTGGTGATGCAGAACTGGATTTCAGGAGAAAGTTCAGAACTGGTTATAAAGATCTGGTAGTCTTCACAGAGATGATAACCAAACCCACGGGAGATGTTGAGATTATCAAGAAGATTGCTAGGGGGAGAGAAGGGGAGAGGGCCTAGCTAAGACAGATCCTTGGAGTACAGCCACAGTTAGGTGTCATGATAAAGGTGATGATTGAAGAAAGGAGACTGACAAGGAATGGATATATAAGGAGTGGGAAAATCAAGAGAAAAAAGTGTCATTGAAAACCCAGAAAAAAGAGACTATTAGGAAGGAGAGGGTGATTAACAATGTCTAATGCTTCAGGGAGGTCAAGAAAATTATTGAGAAAAGGTAATTAAATTAGACAATTATTAAGTCTCTAGCAATTTTGGAAAGAATATTTTGAACTAATTGATGAACTTGGAAACCAGATGGCTCAGGGTTTAGAAAAGAGTGAGAGTAGAGAAAGTGTAGGTAATAAGTAGAGAGAGCTTTTTCTGGAAGTTTGAGAAGAGAAGGAAGGATATAGGATAATAATACACAATGAGAGAGAAGCTAGTAAGAATTTTTTTGAGAAGACTTAAAAGTGTAGGCAGGAAGGAAGGAGCCAGTAGAAATAGGAATATTGAAGGTTAGAGAGAGGTAGGTGGTAATAGTATGAGAAATCTAGAAAAGACAAGAAAATATGAATTCAAGAATATAGATGGTGTGAGCCTTAGTGAGGTGAAAGCCTTTCTCTAATGAAGAGTTAGACTGTGTGTTTGTGTGTGTGTGTGTGTGTGTGTGTGTGTGTGTGTGTGTGTGTGTGTGTGTGTGTGAGAGAGAGAGAGAGAGAGAGAGAGAGAGAGAGAGAAATGATGTTAATGACTTGTGAGATGAGAAGAGAGGAAGAAGGAGCTCACATTACATTGTCTCAGTTTCTCTGACATGAACTGACATCTTAGCTAAGAGCTTAGGGGGAGGGAAATTGAAGAGAGGGAAAATTTGGGGCAACAGCTATGATGAATAATATACAGAATCAATTTGGGAGGGGGCAAAAGTATTGCTTTTCTGAACTAAAGCCCAATTTGAGATATGCTAACAAATTTAAACTGGAACTAGTCAGCATGGTTTTATGCATGTTATCTTCAGCAGCATAGGAGTATGAATGGAGAAGGTGGATGGTTATAGAATCAGAGTTTGGGTTTCACAAATTAGAGTGGTGGTAGGTCAAGGGAGAAAGGAACTGGATGATATAAGATAATGCAAATTGGAGTTCAAGATTGGGAAGGGAGGAGAGTGTAATCAAAGTGGAGATGATGGTCTGGAAAGTACTCAGGGATGGAAAAAAGTATAATCAGGAGGAATAAGGCATAAGGAGAGTTTGAATGATGGGAGATTATAAATGAATAAAAGGAACTGCTGTTCTTCATTTTGCTATTGAAACACATATTGGTGGTGACAAGATCAATGATGTGAACCTTCCTTTGTGTATCTGTGATGGAGGGGTAGCTTGTGAGTTGAAGAGATTGAGTAGGAGGGTAGTTAGGGTACTTGAAGGATCATATAACTCTATCTTTATCTCATTTCTGCCTTCATCTATGTCTGTATTGATGACCCCCATTAAAAGAACAGGATTTGGGATGGAGGGATAGATTGGGAACAAAACACTGAACTCTTTGAGAAAGGAGGGAAAATGCCCAGATGAGTGGTAGATTGTGGTCACCAAGGATGTAGACAGGCTGATATATTTTCAGAAAGTGAACTTCAAAAGGAGAGAGGTTGCTGAGTAATAGTAACAGAGGGTGAACCTTTACATGACAATGGGGAGCAAGGACTATTCTGAGTCCCTCATTAGAACCATTGTGCTGAGAGAAAGTATAAGCAATACTGGCCATCATTTCAGTAGAGGAGAGATAGTCAAATTTCTATGAGTATCAGAAAATGGAGGGAAGAAACATGAGAGGAAGAGATCTGAAAGGCACTTTAGTAATTATGGAATATAGAGGGCACAGTGGAAAGGATGGTGGGTACTGGAGTGTGACTTTAGAGGAAGAGAGTTGACATGAATGGGGATAAGTCATTGGGCAGCAGGGAGAGAGGAGGGAAGTAGCTTTCTCTTAGGCAGCCAATTCAGTATTCCTGGGATTGGGAAAGTAAAATTGCTAATTATTTAGGAATGACTCCATGGAGGGAATAGGTCAATAGGAGCATTGCTTCTGATAATGGCATTAACACAATCTTGGCGGGGCAAAGTTCTTTGAGCAGATTGGTTTGTATTGTTGAGTTCTTTGTAGAATATCAGAAGGCTGATGAAAGGTGACATGATAGTTGTCTTTAAATATTTGAAGGGGTGTCTTATGGAAGAGGGCTTGAATTTGTTAGGTCCCCGAAGGCAGAATTAGGAATGAGCAGCTACTAATTGAACTGCTCATTGAAAATTGAAATTGAAAACTTCAGATTTGTTGAAAGGGAAAAAAAAATCTTCCTTACATTTAGAACTAACCAAATATGAAATAGTTTGTTTCAAGAGGAAAAATTCACCTTGTAGGAGATTGGTTTTGGATATGGATTTTACTCACTGGTCCCTGAGTTCCCTTATAGCAGTTATAACTTCTTTTGGAAGATTTTATTTAACAGTAAAGCAGATCTCCCACCCAGTCCATAGTTGCACAGATGATGAATGTCTTCTGCCACCCAATCCAAGCACCACTAACTTACTTCCATGAGTCTGCTCTAAGAAAAGCTACATAAGATTTTCAGATAATGTAGGATATGTTAGGAATCCTTCCCAGAAATTTTTTTATTTGTTTGGATGACAAATTCCCGGGGGGGGGGTTCACAATCTCCTATTTATTTCACTTTATATTTTTACTCTACAGAGTTCTCAATATCCCTAATGCTAATCCTGTTATTAAGTTCATTCTGCTTCCAGTAAAGTAACTTCCCCAATTCCCGGTTTGACCTGATTGGCCAACATTAGGGACTTATTGGATTTCTTCACAGGTCACCTCATATAGTCTAGCTCTGCCAGATGGCCCTGATGGCTTTTTGCCACCATGACCATCATGGCCAGCAGTCATTACTCTAGATCTGCTGTGCCCTTAGATCAGATCCTATTAAGGGAGCAGGGTGTATTGTTCTCCCTCCTCCCACACTCTTCTCTCCAATTCTATGATTCTATGAAATCTATACAATGAAATTTAAGACAGGAGAACATCAACAACTGGCTAAGGACAATCCCTCTACATTTGTTATGTTTGATCTCATCTCCTTTCAACTTCTTCAGAAGATTGCAACCTCAAGTAACCCCCTTTTTTGGTAAATCTTTATGTTCTGTATCTTCAAATTTCTTCTGCACTGACATTAAATATGCACCAGGTTTCCCATCTCTAACATCAATAACAAAACCCTTTCACTAGACCCTACTATACCTTCAAGCTATTCCTCTCTATCTCCCATTATTTTCTTAGACTAATTACTAGAAAAAAACATTCCACACTCCCTACATTTACTTCTTCTGTCACTCACTCCTTAACCCTTTGACTTATAACCTGAAGACTCAAATGAAGCAGCTTTCTCCAAAGTTAACAATTAATTATCAATATGTCATATCTTTTCAGCCCTTATCCTTTTCCTCCTATAGGGCATTACTGACCTCTGTCTCCTGAATCTCTCTTCTTTGACTTTTCATCACTGCTCCTTCTACATTGCTTTTATTGTCTTATCATCCATATAATGTTCCCCAATTGTGAATATTTCCCAAGACTATGGTCTGGGTCATTTTTTATTTCCCCTTAACACTATTTTTCTTAATAAGCCCCTAAAATATCAATTCAGATGACTCCCATCTATCACCAGTCTCTCTCCTGAACTGTAGTCTGGCATCACCAGTTGTCTTTTGGACATTTCATAATGGATGTCCTTGTTCCATCTTGAATTCAAACTGTCCAAAAATTGGATTCTATCTCCCCCAATCTTTCCCTCTTCTATTTTTTCCCCTATTTCTTTCAAGGGTCACATTATCATTTCATGTTTTTGTTACACTGGCAAGATCCTTGTCTCTTCAATCTCCCTGAACTCAAGTATTTAATCAGTTGCCAAATCATCCCATTTTTAGTTTCACATTCACTCTTATATCTGACTATTTAGATCTATTTGAACAACTACTACCTTAGCTTAGACCCTCATTATATTTTGTTTGGATTATTACAACAGCATTGTCTTGTCTCAGGTATTGCAGTACTCTGCTCTACCCTGCACATGACTGCCAAAATGATTTTTCTTAAGTGTGGGTTTAATCACATTGCTTGTCTATTCAGTGGCTCCCTACTGCTTTCAGGAAATACTCTTTCTATTCTTCTTCTTGCACGCTATAATCTAGTCAAACTTGCCTGTTCTCTGTTCTTAATGACACATTATCTTCCATATCCTCTTTTCAGTGGCTATCTTCACTTCTAGAATTTACTCCTTCCTCATCTCCACCTAATATACTATTTCTTCCTTCATGATCCAGCTTAAGCCTTGCCTTTTTTTCATAAAGTCTTTCCTAATCCATCTAATTGCTTAGAGCCTTCCCTCCCAAGGTTCCTTGTATTGAATTACTTTATATATGTTCTATTTTTTAAAAGTGAAAATCTGAATTTAGACTTCTCTGGATGAGGTTAGTATTTTCTACCATGAGTCTTTTGGTATTGTTTCAGATCTTTGTTTTGCTGAAAAGAGCTAAACCTATCATGGTTAATTATCACACAATATTGCTGTTACTATATTCAATATTCTCCAGTTCATAAGTCTTTCCAGGTTTTTCTGAAATATGCATGCTCATAATTTCTTACAATAATATTCCATTACATTTCTGTGCTACAACTTGTTCAGGCATTCCCCAATTGATGGGTATCCTCTCAATTCCCAGTTTGTTGCCACTGCAAAAAGAGTGCTACAAATATTTTTGTACATGTGGGTCCTTTCCCCTTTTTAATGATATCTTTGGGATATAGACCTAGTAGTGGTATTGCTAGATCAAAAGGTATGCACAGTTTTATATTTATATTTATTTGGGCATAGTTCCAAATTGCTTTCCTGAATGGACAGATCATTGACAAGGATCAGCAATGCATTAGTTTCATTTTTTCCCACATCCTCTCCAACATTGATCATTTTTCTTTTTTTTTGTCATTTTAGCCAATTGGATAAGTGTGAGAAAGTACAGTTGTTTTAGTTTGCATTTCTCTAATCAATAATGATTTAGAACCTTTTTCCATATACTTATAGATAGCTTTAATTTCTACATATGAAAACTGCCTTTGACTATCAATTGGAGAATTATGTTCTATTTTTTAAAAAATATTTATGTACTTGATTTCTCCATTATAATATTAATTCTGTGAAAGGAAATAGGGAGCCATTGAACAGTTTTGAGCAGGGAAATGGACATAATCCACCCTGGATTTTTATGTTTGCTACATGTGTTACCTTGTAAAAATCATTTAACCTTCTTGGCCCTTGATGTCTCCAGGTTTTGAATGAGGTGCTTGGACTACATAGTTTCTTAGATACTTTCAGGTATATGATCTTATGTTTAAAAAAAGCATTCTGGCAGCACTATTAAGGATGGATTAGAGTTGGAAGAGACTGGAAGCAGGGAGACCAATTAGGAAATAATTAGGAGGTCCAAAGATGATAACAGAGGTGACTGCAAATCTAGATACAGAGACATAAGTAATAATACTGATACCAATAATAACAATAACAACAACAACAATAATAATAATATTTAACACATATATGTGGCAGGTACTTTAAAAATATTATCTCATTTGATCTAATGTAAAAATCCCCTGAGAGATAGGTGCTATTATAAGCAATAATGTACATTTGAGGAAACTGAGACAAATGGAGGCTAAGTGACTTACCTAAGGTCATAAAGCTAGTGAGCTTTTGAGGCTCTATTTGAACTCAAGTCTTCCTAACTCCAGAACCAGTTCTCTTTCCACTGTGTGACCTAACTGTCCTATACATAAGAAATGCTATGCAGATAGGATCAATAGACTAGGCAGGTGATTTAATATGAATAACAAGAGGGAGAAAAAAGTCAGTGATGACTCTAAAATTACAAACCTAGATAGCTGGGAGAAGTGTAATTGACTTCAAATGAAATAGTAAAGTTAGGAGGAGAAAACAGCAATTTATACATTTATGTGACTTAGCTATGGTCAGCATGCTGATAAGTATGAGAACTGGAAACAAAAGTGAGATTCCAAACTCCGAGACCAGGGTACTTTATTCTAAATCATGTAACCTCCATTTAGGTAGGAACATGTACTTAAGTGAGCCTTATAATTGTTTGTAATTCTGGCATATCCTGGTCAGATCAGTACAACCCTTGTTCAAGTTACAGACAGTTTATTTAAAATAGAAACTCAGAGTAAAATAATCAGGGACAAACAATAAACAGGAAATTCTTTCTCTAACCATTTCCCAAAGAACCTCTCAACTTCTGGAGATTTGAATTCCAAGTCCAGGCTGCCCCTGCTCCATGATGCTGTCATCTACTTGGCACTTAGTCTAGGAGTGGAGAAATATAGGGCTCTGCTAGAACTAGCTCTAATTGGCAAGTCGATTTTTATATTTTCAGTGCAAATATTTAAAACTCAGAAATGTAAAAACATCAAAAATTCATGGATTGATTTTATTGTTTTGCTCATTTTTAGACTTTAAAAAGTATTGCTAATATAGATTAAATCTAAAAGAGTATTGTATAATTTCTTTTTTCTTGGAGAAACTGGTTGTTAAATGTTTATCTGTGTACCTGCATTGCTCCATAAACATTATTTGATTCAGCAGAAGTACAGTTGAAGACTCAGAGAAAGAAGTCATCACTCTAAACTGGTGGGTGACTGTAAGTTGATAAAAATAACTGCATTTTTTTTATAGTGCTTTAAGGTTTGTCAAATGCTTTACATCCATTATTTTGTCTCATATCATGACTGAGGAAATGATAAGTAGGTTATTCACTTGCCCCAAGATCATCACTGAAAGGACTGAATTTTGATGCCAGGGTTACAATCTTATTTTGTCTCTGCTTAAGTGGATACTTGGGATTCTGGAGTCTAACTACCCATTCAGGGAGAGCAGGGAGGAGCCAACTGTGTGTTATTAGGATCAGACAAAGAGGATGAATTGAAGATGAGTTTAGTCATGACTAGTAACCTTATCAGTAGGTATTTACTGATGCAGATGTCTGACCCAGTCCATCTTCTTCCCAGGTATTTGAAGAGCACACTTATGTTTCATCACTGCAAGTCTCAGCGAAATATTTCCCTATCCTATGACTGACATATCCTTTTCCCTCTCTTCCAGAACAAGCATCTGCCTAGGAAAAACAAAACACAACCCAAAACAAGAACAACAACCTTGTCTCCTGATACCACTTGATATTGACTGTCTCAAACAATTTCTAAGTCTCTAGATTCCTTAAATTCATCCCTTTCTTTGTATTCTTGGTTCCTAGAACAGTCTTACAAATATTTAATTGAATGTAGTTTCTCTCCTTAAACCATTTTATTCTGCTTTGTTGCAGGGGAAGAGATGTCTGCTTTCCTTGCTAAGTCCCATGCCTCTATTTGTACCTTTAATCTCATCTCTTTCCATCTCCTTAAAGAGCTTGTTCCTTCTTTCCCCTCTCCCCCCCAAGTTCTCCTTATCTATTGGCTACTTCCTATAAATGTTCTTAGGACTTTCTGATCTTTAAAACAAACAAACAAACAAACAAACAAATAAATAAACAAAACATTCACTTGACCCTGACATCTCTTCTAGCAATCAATTTATATCTTTCTCTTTCTTAGCCAAATTCCTATAAAAGCTATCTTTCCTTCATCTCCCACTTATTTTTCATCCTCTTTTAATCTGACTTTATATGTCAACACTTCACAGAAAATGCTCCTTCCAAGTTTACAAATTGATAAACACCTTTTAAAAATTGGCATCCTTCTTAATCTCTCTGCTTCTGTTGACACTGCCAGCTATCTCTTTCTGAATACTCTTTTTCTCTTGTGGCTTAGTTTGCTACTTTTCCTACCCATCTGACTCTTATTTCTCAGTCTCATTTGCTTAGTAATCATCCATGATCCAGATCATGGATAGATATCACCTAAAGTTCTATTCTGGGTTCTCTTTTGTTCTCTATTTACAATCTTTTTCTCTTCCTTGAGACTCATGGATTCAATGATCATCTCTATTTAAATGACTCCAAAATGTATGTATCTAGCCATAATCTGTCTCCTACTCTAAATTCCACACCTTTCTCAATTGCCTCCTGCTGAACCACCTACCTGTATTTCCCATCAGTATTTCAAACTTAGTATGTACAAAATGGATCTCTTTATTTCTTTCCATACCCTAACCACCCTCTACACACACTTTTCTATTGAGAGCATCATTATTCTCCCAATCACTCAGATTCATAAGCTCAGAGTTATCCTTGACTCTTCCCTATTCCCCATTATTTCCCTCCCTCCCCCTATATAAAATCAATTGCCAAGTCATTCTCCACATTGTCCCCTTGTCACACTTACATGATCCTCACTCTAGTCCAAGACCTCATCATTTTTTATCTGGACTATTTTAAGATCCTTCAATTGATCTTCTTGCTTCTAGTCTCTCCCCTTTCCAAAAACAGCCTCCCTAATATGTCTGACCATGTCATTCCCCTGCTCAAGAATGGTTCAATCATTCTCTATTGCCTCTAGGATAAAACACAAATTCTTAAGCTTGACATTTAAAACCCTTAACAGTCATTCTCCATTCTTCTTTTCCAAATTTATTTCAGCCTCCTCCACTTCAAGAACTTTACATTTTACTCAATCTGCTTTTCTTTTTGCTATTCTCAGAACTCAGCATTTTATCTCTGAAATTTAGAAGATATTGAGGCACTAATATTAATTCAACTACATAGAGAAATGAGCTTAGCATATAGTTAGAATAATTAGTTCAAATAGGAATTTACTAGGTAGCATATTTTTCCCTCTCAGCAGTCATATTCCAGATGAATTCCTCCCAATTCTTTCCCCCTTATAGCCTTTCGAGTATTAGTCTATGTCTCCCCATAGAATGGAGTACTGGAGACTTTCTCCCTCACAGAGTCTTGAATATGATGTGTCTCCTCAGTCAACTGAATTTATTTTTAAAAAGTTGATTAGAGGGAGATTTTTTGGCTTGCTCCAGATACCAAAATTGTGAGTTGTACCTCTCACTCGGGGAACTAACTTGAACCAAATAATGACCTTGCGGTTCTCTTTATTCTTCCCTTTCCTCCATATCACTCATAATTAATCGCTTATCAGGTTCTTTCAACTCCATCTCCATGACATTTCTCACCTCTGCTTTATCCTTTTTATTTCCATAACCACCAACCTGGCATGGGTTCTCATTTCTACCTATCTGAATTAGTAAAAGCACTATCTTAGTAAGTCTTCCCTTTTCTACTGCCTTCCCTCTACAATTCATTCTTCATTTCAATATTAGATTAATTTTTCTTACCATGGACTTGGTCATATCACTCCTATGTTCAAAACTTTCAATGGTTTCCAACTGCCATTTGAGGAAAGTTAAAGCTTATTTTGTAGGGACGATCTGGTTAAATTTTTACCTTTTCAGCTGTTTCTCTTTTTATTCTCTTGGATATACTATATAGTTTTAGTTTAGTCAAACTGGAGTCTTCTCTGCCATCTAAGCACTATCTGTGGTCTTGTGTCTCTGTCTTTTGGCTCATGCTAGTCTTATGCCTGGAATGTCTTCCATTCCCTTCCTATTTTGTCAAGATGCTATCTACTCTTTGAGGTCCATCTCAAAAGAATCCTCCCTTGAGAAGTCTTCCTTGATCTTTCCTATAGTGACCTTATAAGGTATTATTTTGTGCTCTTAAATTGACTTTTGTTTAAGTAATTAGTAGACAAAAGCCTGAATTTGGAAGTAGGAAAGTTTGAGTTTTAAATCTGTCTATTATACTTACTGTGTGACCATGGACAAATTACTTATTTCTCTTAGTTTCTATTTACTCATTTTTAAAATGGGATACAGTAGGCAAAATGTTGTTCTGAAGCTCAAATAAGATAGTGAAGTTCTATGCAAACTAAAATTTATAACTGTCATTTACACTGATGATCATTATGATACAACAATGCATCTAATATATCAAATTTATACAATTTGTATTATAGTTATAATCATGAGAGGCAGGTAGAGAGTGGGCCTTAGAAATTAAGATCATCTGCATTCAAGGACTGCCTTTGATCCACACTAGCCAGGTGACTAAGTCACTTAACCTTTGTTTGTCTCAGTTTCCTCATCTGTAATATGGGAATAATAATAGCATCTGCTTCATAGGGCTGTTGTGAGGCCTGAATGGTGTAACATTATAAAATGCTTTGCAATCCTTAAAATAATCATATGAATGCTAGATATTTTAAAATGCCCTGTACTAGTTAACAGTTAAGAGTAGATTTTCATTAGGATGATATAGGGCTAGAGTATTAGCCAAAAGGCATTCCAAAGTTACTATGCCCACATTTGTTTTCTTCTTTGAATATTTTACTTTTTCTAATTATATGTAAAACCAATTTTTTAACATTATGTTTTTTTAAACATTTGAGTTCTAAATTCTCTCCCTTCTTCCTTCCATATCTCCCTTCCTGAGACAGTAAGAAATTTAATATAGGTTATATACATGTACAATCATACAAAACATTTCCATCTTGATCATGTTATGAAAGAAAACAGACCCCCAAAAAGTAAAGAAAAAATTATGCTTTAATCTGCATTTAGACTCCATAAGTTCTTTCTCTGGAGATGGTTAGCATTTTTCATCATAAGTTCTTTGGAATTATCTTGGATCACAGTATTGATGAGAATAACTAAGTCTTCACAATTGATCATTATACATTATTGCTACTATGTACAATGTTCATCTGGTTCTCTTCACTTTGCCTGACAATATAAGCCTTCCTAGAATATTTTTCTGATCATTCCTTACAAAACAATAATGTTCTATTTCATTCATATACTACAACTTACTTAGCCATTCCCCAATTGATAGTTATCCCCTCAATTTCCAATTCTTTGACACGAGAAAAAGAGCTACTGTTAATATTTTTTGTACATATGTGTCCTTTTCCTTTTTTCGTTTTCCTTTTTAATTATTTTTTGAATTTCTTTGAGATATATAGACCAGTGTATATACAGTAGTACTTTTAGGTCAAAGAATCTCAGTTTTATAACCCTTTGGGCATAGTTCCAAATTGTTCTTCAGAATGATCAGTTCAGTTCACCATTTTGCTAAGAGAGCATTAGTGTCCCCAATTTTTTCACATCCCTGCCAACATTTGTTATTTTTCCTTTCTGTGATTTAGCTCACCTGATAGTGTGAGGCGATACCCTAGGGTTGTTTTGATTTGCATTTCTCAAAACAACAGTGATTTAGAGCATTTATTCATCTGACCATAGGTTGCTCACCCCTTAATTCTATTATTTTTTTTTTTAGTTATCATCCTAATCAACTCACATACATGCCCTCTGACTATGAATACTCTTTCTAATTGTCCTAGTAATGGTAAAGTTCTTAAGAGTTACAAGTATTTTTCTCCCATTTGGAATATAAACAGTCTAATCACATAGAATCGCTTATGATTTCTCTTTCCTGTTAAATTTTTTATGTTTCTCTTGAGTCTTGTTTTTGAAAGTCAAATTTTCTATTCAACTCTGGTCTTTTCATCAGGAATGCTTGAAAGTCCTCTATTTTTTTTTTTTTTTTTAGGTTTTTGCAAGGCAAATGGGGTTAAGTGGCTTGCCCAAGGCCACATAGCTAGGTAATTACTAAGTGTCTGAGACCAGATTTGAACCCAGGTACTTCTGACTCCAAGGCTGGTGCTTTATCCACTACGCCACCTAGCCGCCCCAAAAGTCCTCTATTTCTTTAAGAATCCAATTCCCCCCACTGAAGCATTATACTAATTTTTGCTAGGTAGATGTTTCTTAGCTATAATTCCAGCTCCTTAGATCTCTGGAATATCATATCCCAAGTCCTCCAATCCTTTAATGATAAATCTTATGCTTTTCTGACTAGGATTCCACAATATTTTAATTGTTTCTGAATGATTGCAATATTTTCTACTTGACCTGGGAGCCTTGGAATTTGACTGTACTATTCCTTGATTTTTATTTTGGCATCTTTTTCAGAAGGTGATCAAGTAGCTTTCCTTGCTAATTTCTTAAAATATGATATCAAAGCTCTTTATTTGATCATGACTTTTGGGCAGTCCAATAATTATTAAATTATTTCCTCTTCAATCTCTTTTTCCATGTCAGTTATTTTTCAGTGAGATATTTCATAATTTCTTCTATTTTTTCATTGCTTTAATTTTGTTTTATTATTTTTTTGATGTGTTATGGAATTATTAGTTCTCACTTGTGAAATTCTAATTTTTAAGGAATTGTTTTCTTCAGTGAACTTTTGTACCTCCTTTTCCATTTTGCCAGTCCTTTGTAGGAGTTGTTTTATTCAGGGAATTTTTTTATCTCTTTTTCCATTTTTCCAATTCTACTTTTTTTAAAGTTCTCTTAAGTTTTTTGTCCTTTTACCATTTGGCCTAGTCTATTTCTAAGGTGTTATTTTCTTCAGTAATGTTTTGCACTTCCTTTATCAAAGTGTTGACTCTATTTATTCTCACTTCTTTTCCCAGTTTCTAATGTAGCTTTCTTATTTGTTTTAAAAATCTTTTTTGAGTTCTTTCAGGGATACTTGTTGGGTTTGAGACCAATTCACATTTTTTATTAGGCTTTGGATGTAGCTATTTTAACTTTGTTGACTTCTGAATTTGTTTTGACTTTCCATGGTCAGGTTCTTTTTTATTGTTTGCTCATATTCCCTGCCTATTTATTAACTTTTGACTTTAAGTTATAATTGGATGCTGCTCCTGAGGTGGAGGGGCATTGCCCTAAGCTTCAGGTTTTTTTGAGCTGCTTTTTTCAGAACTAGTCCTGGGGATCTGAAAAGTTTTAGTTCTTCCAAAGTGGTGAGATGTAAGAAGAGATGTGATCACTGCTCTCCTGGTCTATGCTCTGGTCTGTGAGTGACCTGAAACACTCTTTTCTTCCCAGGAACTGTGACCAGGGTCCTTTTCACCTGTGGACACATGCTCTAGCATACTAGTGCTCCTCACCTTGAGCCTGAGATTTAGCACTGTGTATGGGCAATGAAGCAGAGTTCTGTATCCAGTACTAACAAAAGATACCTCTTAATTTTCTTCCAATCAATAGTCTGATTCCTTTATTGTCTGTGGCCTGAAAAACTCTGAAAGCTGCTGTTACCAATTCAGTTGCCCCCCAAGACCTGATGTTGGCTTGCCAGGACAGCCTTGCTTGACTGTTCTATATTCTCACCTTAGTTAGACAGACCTTTCCTGTTGACCTAATTTGTCTTAGGCTGGAAAATTGTTTCCTTTGTCCTTTCGTTGATTCTGTTGTTCCAAAATTCATTTTGATGTGTTATTTTAAGATTATTTGGAGGGGAAATTGGGAGAGCTCAGGTGAGTCCCTGCCTTTACTGCACCATTTTGGCTTCATCCTCTACTACATTTGTTTTCTTAGGAGGTTTTATGGTGAGGACTAATTTCTGCAGGGGCAGATTAACAGTCCACTTCTTTCAGAATCATTTGACTACTTCTAAGTCATGGAGGGGACCTTTTTATAGTGCCATCTCTGAAGTTTCACATTTCTAGTCTCTTTATTCATAACACCAAGGTGATACATTGGTTAGGACACTGGGTTTGGAGTCAGGAAGACCTGAATTAAAAAAGCCCCAGGTACTTACTTGAAGTGTGATCTTGGGCAAGTCATTTAGCCTCTGTGTGCCTTAGTTTCTTCAACTATAGGATAGAGATTAATTATAGCACCACCCTCAGGGTTGTTGTGAGTATTGCATTAAATAATATTTATAAAATGCTTAGCATGTTCTCAGAAGCATATAGTAGGTGTGCTATATTATTATGCCTTCCCATCTCTCTCTTTTGCCCCACCCTATTTGTTTTCTTGATTTACTATTTGCTATTACATTTTGGTTATAGGTTAATGAAACTTAGAGAGCATTTGAAACTTCAATGGAGTTTGGCAAAATGGTACTTGATATGCAAATAGAAACACAATTTATTTACCATAAACAAAGATCATTGTACCTGTAACTCAAAGGCCCTCCTTACATGGAACTCAGAGCATGGCATGGCATTATATTCATATCATATCATGATTCAAGTTATATGGTTTTAGAATTAAAAATCTCTAAATTCAAATCCTGACCTGGCTGCTTGTTACCTGTGTGACCTTGGACAAGTGATATCACTTCTCTGAGACTCAGATTCCTCCTCTATAAAATAAGGGTTTAACTTAGATGATCTCTAGTGGGAACTAGGTGTCACAATGGAGAGAATATTGGCTTTGGTGCCAGGAGAAATTGAGCTCAAATCCTACCTCAGACAAGCCATTTAGCTTCTTTCAACCTTGATCTCCTCATCTGTAAAATGAAGATAAGAATAGCACTTACATCCCCAAGCTATTGTGAGGATCAAATGAGATAATGTTTATGCAGTATATTTTGCAAAACATAAGTACTATATAAATAATATTATTAATATAAATAATATTATTATTTTGATCATTATCTGAGATCCCATCTAACAATAAATAAATGGTCCTTGAAAAACAGATTTTTTTTCTAGATGTTCACATGTGACCTGCTAGCTTATGTTTTGCAGGCATACAAAGTGAAGAGCATACACTCACAGGAGATCTTCTGGAATATTAGTAGGTTGTAAGGATAATTGAAATCAAATGGCGCATGTTTCTGAGAAATAGACTTTTATTTCCCCAGCAGAGAAATCTTTGCCCATCCTTATGTTCCTGAATTGAATGTTTTAGGCAGGGAATTGACCCTCCTAACTCATTTGATTAAAAGGCATCAATTGGGGTAAACTTTGTAGGTTGATTGGCACATGGAAGTTCATGTGTGAACTTGTCTCATTGGTTATTTGTCAAAATTCATATTAGATATGATTATATAGACTGGTTCCCAAATTCCCTCATTGATTAGGGACTGGATTTTGAATTAGGGACTTTTTGCTGGTCACCAGTTATGGTGTTAAAAAGTGTTTCCTTACTTTTTTCTTTCACCCAATGTAGGAGTTAGTTGGATATATGTATGTGAAAATATATATGTACATACATGTTACATATGTATTCATGTACACAAAATAAGTAATTATACATTAATTTTTCTGAATTCCTTATTGTCTATTGATATTTTTCCTTTATCAATTTATTCTCAACTCTAGACATACTTATTTTCCTTGTTGCTAGCTGCTTTTTACCTAATTATTAATTTTACAGGAAGAGTTAACTTCAAACTTTAGTGTTACCTTTAAGTCCTTTGAAATGTCCCAGCACAACAGAGTGCCATAAAATTTAAGATGTGATTTCTTTAGCTAGAGAATTTGCCAGTAAAGGAAATTTAAGATGTGGCTTATAATGTAAAGAAATGCTCTAGATACAAATGATGACTATAAGCTAACATTTGCTAATGATGCTGAGTTTATTTATAGCAGATAATAACAGTTATTATCCTTTACTTGTTGAGTATCAACACTACTTGGGACTGTACAATAGATTAGAGCACATGACTGGGGATTTCCTAAAGCACACGGACAAGACAATTTAGGAATATGAAGAATCATCCAATTAAAGTCATCAGGAGTTAACTTGATGTTCACTGTCACCAATGTAATAGACAGAAACAAGCAGTTAATGTATTAAAATGGAAAATAATAAATCTAGCAAGGAGAGTCAGAGGAGGAGAGCAGAGAGACAGAAAAGGAGACAAAGACAGAGAGACAGAAGCAGGGTTCGAGATACACAGAGAAAGGGAGATAGTCACAGAGAAAAAGAAAGAGAGACACAAGGAGAGTCACAGAGACAGAAAGAAAGGGAGAAGAGAGATACAGAGAGACAGATACAGAGACAGGAAAAAAACAGACTGAAGAGAATGAGAGGAGAGGAAGAGTGATGGAAGAAAAGATGAGAGGAGAGAAAGAGAAGTCACAAAAAGAGACAAGATAAAATAGGGGCAAAGAATACAAGAGAGGGAAAATGTACTAAAGAATGATAAAGTCAAATGTGATTTGGAGCAAATCTGTAGGAAACCATGTAGAAGAAATTAACTTATTTTAACCTGCCAATGCTCAGTCTAAGATGGAGGGATAAAGGCAGGCACAATTATTCAGTCTAAGCTGTTTGGTAGTGTCATCTACCCACCAGGGGGGCTACAATGAAATTACTTTGGCATTATTAGGAAAAGGAGTCTTAGAACTGGTCAGTGTGAGTCCAGGGAAATGTACCAATCTCTCAAGTTCTACCTCAGGTCCATCAGAATGGCAGATATGAACAAAAGAGAAAAAATGGTAAATGTGAAAAACAAGTAAAGTAGCACTCTGTAGTTATGAATTTGTAGATTGAAAAAGTCACTAAGTATTTTGACCCAGTCATACTTTTATTAGACTTATAGCTCAAAGGTAAAATCAAAGGGGAAAGTTCCCAAATATACTAAATTCAATTTATTTCAACTCAAGAAATGTTTATTAAATTCCTACTATGAACCAAACACCGTACTAGCAATGAGAATACAAAGCCAAAACCCAAAAATTAGTCCCAGTCCTCTTGGAACTTCCATGTTCATGGAAGAATCAACACACACACACACACACACACACACACAAATGGATAAGTGAATATAAAATGCAAAATCTGAAGTAATTTTGTAGCTGGGTTCCAAAGAAAGGGAAGCCTTAATAAAGGGGGAAATCAGAAAAAGACTTCTTATACAGGTTGGTGTTTGAGTTAATCCTTGAAGGGAACCAAGGATCCCCAAAATTGGAAGTGAGTAGACAGAGGATTATAAATGTCACAAAAAATAGAGAACTGGCTCTGGAGTCAGGAAGATCTGAGTTCCAATGTGACCTCAGACACTTCCTGTCTGTGACTTTAGGTAAGTGACTTTACTGCTATCTGCCTCAGTTTCCTGGGGATAATTATAACACCTACCTTGTTGCAAGCATCAAATAAGATAATGTTTATAAAATACTTCAGATAGTGACTGACAAAAGCAGTACTATATAAATATTATTTATTAGTAGAATTAATAATGAGGAAGAAAGTGCTTAATTAGGGAGAGACATTCACACCAGCAATGAAATGTCATTTCCTGAGTGTTTAGTAGGAAACATTCTGAGGAAGATCAATGGGAGCAGAAAAATGAGGCAGTAATATTAATATTGTATTCTACAAAAAGTTACAGAAAAAAGAAAAAAATTGTGGTACAGAGGAGTTATATAAAATGGATGAGAGACTTCAGTCATTTGAATATCTACTGGAACTCTACTAACAGCTGAACTGATCTCTTCCTCTTCTTAACTTCTTTTAATGATAATTTCATTCTTCAAAAGATGGAGGAATTAATAAAAGGAGATTTCATTCACTTTCTTTTTTTTAAGTTTTT
This sequence comes from Macrotis lagotis, assembly GCF_037893015.1. Lineage (NCBI taxonomy): Eukaryota > Metazoa > Chordata > Mammalia > Peramelemorphia > Peramelidae > Macrotis > Macrotis lagotis. Next base: position 86,944,708 of record NC_133665.1, read on the forward strand.
TTGCAAGGCAAATGGGGTTAAGTGGCTTGCCCAAGGCCACACAGCTAGGTAATTGTTAAGTGTCTGAGATCGGATTTGAACCCAGGTACTCTGACTCCAGGGCCAGTACTCTATCCACTGCACCATCTAGCTGCCCCTGGGAGAACATTATTTCAAAGAATTCAAGGGAAAATTGCTATGATCCCATGGACTGAAATTATATAGGGGAAATCAACTTGGAGAGATGGAAAACTCTCAATAATTGAATTCTGTGCACACACACACACACACTAATTATGATGCTAGGGAGAAAGTCATTTCATTTCAGGAGACTGATATCGATACATCATACTACTTAGGTCCTATTATATATGTATATACCATATATATTTATATAGAATGAGGAAAAAAGGGCAGGAAAAATATAGCAGTTTATTTGCACTAGCAAAAAACTGGTAACAGTTGTGTTTATCAATAATGGAATGTCTGAATGAATTGTACATTGATATTTTAAAAATATTATTGTGTCAAATTAAATGATGAATACCAAAATTCAGATGAACTTGAGAAGACCTGCATGAACTGATGCAGAGCCAAATAAGTAGAATCCAAAGAGCAATTTACACAATAATATTTAAGGAAAAAGTTGAAAGATATCAGAAGTCTGAGCAGTGCATTGATTAGTGGTATCTTTAGAGGAATGACAGTGAAGCAAGCCTTCCTTCTCTTCTGTAGAACGAGATATGTTGTCAATCATTGCCAGCATATTGATTTATTTTCTTTAACTGTACATCTTTATTACAAGGGAGAACTCTTTTGGGAGAGAAAGAGAGTGATTGGAAAGTGATTATGATGTTAAAAAAGAGCATAAAATATATAAACAAAGAAAGAAGAAACTATGTATATATATGTATATATACATATATATATATATATATGTATATATACATATACACACACATATGCATATTAATTACAGATCCAGACTACAACTCTGCTCTGGCTTCTGCACATTAGGGGAAATCTTCAGATTTTTATCAACATTTCTCCATTAGAAAGCTTTCATTAATAAGTAAGCTATAATCAAAAGCCAACAAAGGCTCAGATCCACTGAATGAACCTATTTTTGGTTTGAGTATACATGAAAGATACTGTAATCTATGATTTAATGTATACTTAAAAGAGACTTGCCTAAAATATGAATAATTATGATTGTAACAATCCATGTAATATTCAGAAGTTTACGAAGCACTATCCTTCTTGCAGTCCTTTGAGGAAGGCTGTGTTGGCACTGATGAGGATAATACTACTGTTGCTGTTACTTAATTGTTCAGTCATATCCAACTCTTTGGGACCCCTTGAACTCCCCTTCTCTCCTCCACCATCTCTTAACATGGTTTCCATGATACTGTCATATTCTCTGTCATCTCCTTTTCCTTTTTCCTTCAATCTTTCCCATCATCAGGGTCTTTTCCAATGAGTTCTGTTTTCCTGTTATGAGGTCAAAGTATTTAAGCTTCAGTTTCAGTATTTCACCTTCTAGTGAATAGCTTGAATTAATTTCTTTAAATATGAACTGATTTGATCTCCATGCTGTCCAAAGGACTCTCAAAAATTCTTCTCCAGCATCACAATTTGAAAGTGTTGATATTGCCAATAATAACTAACATTTATAATAATGCTTCCCATGTGTCTACTATTGTCCTAAGTCCTTTGAAATTATCTCAATTGATTTTCATAATAACCCTGTGAGGTAGGTGCTATTAGCTTCATTTTACAGATGAGAAAACCAAGGCAGACAGTGATGAATTGACTTGCTCAGGGTCACACAGTAAGTCAGATTTGAGGGGAGATTTTCACTCATACCTTCCCAAGTCCAGGCCCAGTAATTTATCCACTGCTGCCTCCAGAATCTGCATTATTATGCATATTTTACAGTTGAAGACACTGAGATGTTTAAGAGGCTAAGTGACTTACATAGGGCCAGGCCACAAGAAATTGCTAGAGTTAGGCCTCCTAAATCTAAATATAGCATTCTTTTCATTACTTGAATTTGATTATAAATTTAAGTGCGCTGTGAAGATGGGGCAGCTAGGTAGCACAAAAGGCCATGAAGTCAGGAAGACTCATCTTCCTGAGTTCAATTCTATCCTCAGGTACTTACTAGGTGTGTGACCCTGGGCAAGTCACTTAACCCCTGTTTGCCTCAGTTTCTTCTTCTGTAAAGTGAGCTAGGGAAGGAAAATGACAAACTATTCCAGTATTCTTATCAAGAAAACCCCAAATAGGGTCACAAAGAGTAAGACATGACTGAATAATCACAACTGTGAATGAATATTAAGATCATTGGACCACAGACCCAGAACCAGAAGGGACTTCAGAAGCCATTATAAGAGGTCTCCTTATTTTATTGATGAGGAAAATGAGTCCCTGCAGATTATGTGGGCAGTATTAGAACACGATTTGAACCCATTATCCTCTTACTTGAAAGCCATTATTCTTTTTTCTATATGACACTGATTTAGGAGCAGGTAGACTTTTAAAAAGATTTATAAAGTATACCATTGCTGCTGGGGTCTAGGTGTGGGCCACCCATCAGTACAGGTGGATCTGGCCATAACCTTATAGAGAACTTGGAGCCAGCTATCTCATCTCTCCTTTCAGCCTTTCCTGTTCCTTGATCTGGAGTTCCTATCACTCAATATCTTTGTTCAGGATTCTTTTGAAGATGGGAATGAAGTTGCCACACTTCTTCCTGAATAGGGACTTTTTGAACCCTAATAATGCAGCCATTTCATTTCTATGGTAATCATTCACATATGGAAACACAAAACTATCTTTTGAGAGCATGCGACAGATGGATATTATAAAACTGAATTTGGTCATTGATCCAGGGTCACATTCAGATTAGATTTCCAAACAGAAGGGATAAACCAAAAAGATTGTTATAGATTTGAGGTTCCATGGAGTTAGGTCAGAAACTGAAAAAAAAAGTGCTTCGTTTGGATTGGTAGATTATAAATCTCTCCAGAATTGAATCTTTTGATAAGGGTTATTATTGTGATTCTGGACACATCATTGAGCTCTCTGGACCCCAGTTTCTTCATCTGTAAAATGAGAAGGTTGGTTCAGACAAGATATAAGACTCTTTAGAGTTGTGTGATTTATTGTTATCTGATTTGTTTGACAACACTCCTGAATTCTTGCAAATCTTATGTGATTAATACATTTTCCCATCAACCTATGTCTTGGTTGATTTTCAGTTTGAAGACTAATTCAGTTCAATTCAAATCCATTCAATTTATTTCACTGAACATTTAATAAACATTTATGTTAATAAATTTATTTCATTTCAATTTATAATCAATTTATTTCAATAAACATTTCAATAAACATTTGTGATCAGTGATCAGTACTGGGGATAGAATGGTAGAAAACAATGATACAACCCTTGCTCTCCTGGAGCTTATCATTAGGGGTCATTGGGACATTGGGACATTTTGTGAATACTCAAATTTCCCAGTTTGAGAAAGAATAATAGAGTGTCAGGAACTAAGGATAAAGAAAAAAATCCAACACTCTTTGCCTTTAATCAGTTTTCATTCTATCTGGAGAGATAGTATATATACACACAAGTATAATATACAACATAAACACAAGGCAGTTTTGGGGAAGGGAGCATCAGCTTGGGGGATCAGAACAATCTTCATGTAGCATTAGAGTTGAGTTTTGAAGGAAACTAGAGATTCTGAGGCATGGAGTTGAACTTGGCGGACATTACAGGTAGCTAACAGGAAGAATTGTGGAAGGCAAGTCATTATTATGTGGAATAGGAAAAACCACCCAATTTGGCTGGTCCATGGGGTGAACAAAGAGGAATAATGCATAATAAGCCTGGGAAGGGCTTTAGATGCCTAACAAAGGAGTAGAATGATGTATGAAACATCATATGATCATTAGGATTATAGATTTAAAGCTGGAAGGGAAGCCAGAAGCACCCAATTCAACTCCCTCGTTTTGCAGATGAGGAAACTGAAGGTTAGAGAAGTTAAGTGACTTTCCTAAAGTCATACAGGTAGTAGGAGATAGAAGCATCCTTTGGAGTCAGATCCTCTCTCAAATTAGAAAAATCAATAAAGATAGATGCTTCATCAAATTGTTGACTGTTAGACTAGGCCCAAATTTTAGGGACTATGAGAGTCTTTTGGGGGAGCTTTAGAATCTCATAGACTTGACTTTTTCCTTCCTTTAATGGGTTGCAGTTACTCATTTGAGTTTGGTTCAGTTTTATGACAAATTCCACACCAAGTTTGTTGTAGCACTTATTTATTACTAACATTAAAGTAAATGAAGAATAATCTTCTTTGAAGGTTGGAGTTGCCCCCCCCCCCCCATTTTCAGAATATTCCTGTGATTATTAGATATTTTTTGCAAATGTCATAAAGCAATTTTGGGAGTTGCCTAAGGGGGCAGGGATTAGAAACCTCCACCTGGGTTAAAGGATGATAAATTCATTTTTTTTTGTTTTTCATAAGCATTCAGTAAGTGTTCTTGTTCACTTAAATCAAGTGCATAGCCCAGGGCTGATCACCATGGAAGTGCTTTTCAAAGGCTCAATGCAGAGAGGCTTTTGACTGTAAGTTAACCTTACCCTAGGAGAACTCACAGGACACGTCCTCCTCTGGGGATAAATAGATTCTATTTTCTTAAAATGTAACAAAGATTCCCAGGTAGCTCAGGCCCCTAGGTGAGGTCTCCATGTATGCATTTGTCCAGGGCTAGATTCCTTTTCCTTCCTCATCTGTAATGTGACATACTAGAAGAGGTTTTCTTGATTTCCCTCTAGTTGCCAGCATCCCCCCCCCAATAGTCTGATTTATTTTGTATATTATATTTATTTTTCTGTGGGCATTCTGTGAACTCCCAGCATCTTATATTTGTGTTTTGTTTTTTTTTGGGGGGGTGTTGGTCTTTGTCTTCTCTTGCACATATTTGGTACTTCACACATGATTGTAGATTGACTGATGGATGGATGCCTACTATGAGCGAAATGCTGATTTGATCCTTTTGAGTCCCTTCCTCTTCATTTTCCCTGGGTCTCAGTTTGTACTATTTCCTTCTTCTCCTCTCTAATCCCATCCTCATTTACAGATTCTAGAACTGCCCGCTTGCTTCTGGTATCCAGTTCAGCACTACTCCCCAGGCATTCAAGAGAGGTATTCTACACAAAAAAAGGGAAAACACATTTTATTAAAGCAAACATGCTCTCCTCAGCAGTTTTACTTATCTTATTTATACACTGCAGTGCCGCTTTCTATGACCCAGTGATTATCATTTCCCAGAGCTATCATCATTTTAAAGCTACCTGTTCATCGCGCTCCAGCAGATGGTAGACGCTAGGAGTATTGTAAGAGCTTTAAAGAAAGAAAAAATAAACAAAGAGGAGATGGGTTGTTGTGTCAACAGCTCACTTGCATTGTCTCTCACACTGTTTAGTTTTGCAGGAGTTGTTGAATGGACTGGCTTCTACCAGACTAGAACCACTAGGGAAATCAAGATGATCCTTTCTCTTGTCTATTCCCTTTTTTTAATTGGAGGGATAAATAGTGTACATGGGTGTGTGTGTGTGTATATGGGTGTGTTTGTGTATATGTGCCCACATGTATTCACCTTGGAGAAAAGGAGAATGGTGAAGATGGAAGAAAGAAAAGATGGGTAGGGTGAGGTAGATTTCATCCACTTAGGAGTTGTGTAAATAGCTGAGTCAATTGGTCCCCACATCAGATACCCAAAATGTATCAACAATATAATCTATGAATATTCAAAAAAATTTATAATGCTAAGTAATATACTAGGTCCTGGTGATGCAAAGACAAAATGGAAAAAAACAAACTAACAAAAGGTCTACTCTGCCCTAATGAAAAGAGCATGGGACTTGGAGTCAGGACCTGGTATGTTCCATAGTGAGTAAAGGAATCTTGGGCAAACCATTCAGCCTTCCTCTACCTAGACTTCTTCATTGAGAAAATGAAAGGGTTGATGGAATTATAGCACATTAGAATTAGAAAGGGGTTTTTTTTTGATAGGTATGTAAGAAGGAAGTGAATTTTAGGGGAAAAAATAGAAGATTTTGGTTGAAGCCTCAGTTCTGTTCTTTATATTTGGGTGTGCGACCTTGGTGGGACAGATAGATGGTAGAAGACCTGGAGTCAGAAGGCCTGAGTTCAAACTTGGCCCCAGTTGCTTACTAAGAAAGGAATGCTGACTAAGGATCTCTTTCTGCCTCAGTTTCTTCATCTGTAAAAGGGATTAATGACAGCAACTACCTTGCAGGCTTGTTGTGATAATAAAATGAGATATTTTTAAAGCCTTAGCACATGCCTGCAAAACAATATAAATTATGTATTATATAATTTATGTATAATATGTATAAATGTTAGTTATTAGTCTTATGTAAGCTCTGTAGAATTCAGTTTCTTTATCTGTAAAATGGAGGGAGGATCTTTTAGGTATCTTTTAGTCCTAAATTTATGATTATAGGTCATCTGGTCTAGAGAGGTAGAGGGCTGGACTCGGTCTTATTGATTTAGGGAATTCTTAGATAGAAGAAACTCCTTCTAATAAACACAAGTTGATACCTTCTCCCCTTTAAAAGTCAACTGTCTAGAGTACTAAGAGGTAAGTTGCTTGCCCAGGGTCACCTAGCATGTGTCAGAAGCATCTCTTGAACCTAGGTATTCTTAGCCATGAGGTTGGCTCTCCAACCACTACTCAATACTCAATCTCTCTAGTCTTCTTCCTCACTAACCCCAAAGAGGACTGGTTTCTAAATGGTTGCTCAATTACTTTTAATCTTAAAAATCCACGATTCTAAGTAAGAGTAAACAAGTCAAGTCAACAAGTATTTACTGTGTGTAAGACATTTTATCAAGGGTGGGGTATACAAGCAGGAAAACATTCCCTGTTCTCAAGGACCTTCTATTTAGTGGAAGAGGAAACCATATAAAGGAAGGTAAAAGGGGAATAGAGAAAGTCTAGAGAATCAAGAGTATGGCCTGGAGAGGAATAATGACAGGGTTGGCCCAAGTGTCCTTAGAACAGAGATTCTGGAAGGAATCAGTCAATTGGAGGGAAAGACCATATTTCCAATGTGAGAAATCTGGGGTAGATCAAAATTCCAAGGGGAAGAGGTAGACTAAGTCCAGTGGGTCTGGAGCTTAGAGAGAAATGAAAAGTTTATTCACTACAGATAACATTTTAGTATGCATACCAGAAGCTAAACCAGTGTAGAGTGTAATATTGGCTAAGCCAGATGATTACTGATTAAATAATCAGTCTGTCTAGGAATTATATCATTCCTTTTTTCACTGTTTTTCTACAAAGGCTGTATTTTGACTCACTGATGGCTCTATGATCCCATCAATATGGGATGTCCTTTATACCTTTACACCCTGTCTTCTCCTCCTGTGTTCTTATCCATGGCTTTCCATTAAAGCTCCACAGGCAATCTATATCCAATACAATGGAAGCCTTCTCTTGGTTCTTTTAATATTTTGTGGATACTGGTGCAACATTAAGATTGTTCATTTTTTCCTCACTTTTGCTACCTGACTGGGCTACATCTATTGTCATTCAAACCTGTCCTTTGTGATTTTTTCATTCCACTTTTCACATATAAGTCATTATTTGTAATATATGGCAGTCTGTTTATACTCATCATGCATCTTTCTATTGCCTTTGGGGTCACCTGCAAGAGTAATTACTGTATATCTATATTTTCTGCTCTCAGTGCAGCTCAAATGCAATAAAAATTATGTACTGCTTACACATTAAATAAAAAGAGCTAAGATTTTTTATGTACTTTATAAATGACATTTCTTATAATTCTGTGAGATAGGAATTAATATCCCTATTTTGCAGAATGTTAAACCAAGGCTCAGAAAAGTTAAACTTACATTTGACTAATGGCACATGAATCCATTAACCAATCAACAAGAATTTAAGTACCTAATGTGTAAAAGAAAGAACTAAATACTGGAAATTCCAAGACAAAAGGGGTTTAAATTCTGGTGAATTGTAGCGTGAGAGTAGGAAGAGACCTTAAAAGTAAATGTAACAAAAATTCCCCGAGTTTATAGTTGAGGAAACTGAGGTAGAAAGAGAAAATTAATGATGATCAAGTTGAAATGAACTTGCGAACAAATCTAAATACTCAAACTAGTCCCTTTCTTTTACCATTACATAGGTATCATATGATCTCCCTGGGATTTGGGTACATACTATCAGAATATACTACGGAGGAATATTCGAAGAGAAGATTCAGTGAAACTGGATGTACTTTATGTAGTAAAGGAGTGGAGCTTTTGTTCCTTCACAACAGAAAGAAAGGGACAGATAATAGAGGCATTGAGTTATGCATCTGCTAATATAGTGTAAGGATAGTAGCTGTGCCCTGTCATACTTATATGAAGTATGAAAAAGTTCTCTGATTGATTTGGAAGGAGATCTCTGGCCACTAGATGGGGAAAGAATGGCCATGTCCCAGGTGGCCCTTAAAAGATAAACCTGAGCAGTTTAGAGGAGAGAAGACCCATGGAACCCACCTGAGCAATTTACCCAGGAGGGGAAAAGCTTAAGAACTCCACAAGAAGAGAAATGACATTGGTGCTCAGCAATAGTGGAGTCATGAGTTGTTTTAACCACATGTGCTTTCCAGATCCATGTATTTTTGGGAGCATGCACTTCCCAGTTTATGTAGCTACTGTTCTTTTGTGCTTTTTCTTTGAGCTAATGTGTGTATCAGCTGATCATTAAAGGCAAATCCACCAATAGGATTCCTGTGATATACTTTAAGAGAATGCAGAATATCTTTGAATATTTGTGCATGTGTTTTTCAGGCATGTCTGACTCTTTATGACTCCATTTTGGGGTTCCCTTGGCAAAGATACTAGAGTGGCTTACTCTATTCTTCTCTAGCTCCTTTTACAAATAAAGAACTGAAGCAGAGTTAAATGATTTATTCAGGAGTGCTTGCATTCATGAAGGTAAATATTCTTGAGTTCATGGCCTGGAATTCTATCCACTGAAGCTCCAGAATATTGGATAGTAGGACCCAAACTATAAACCTGTGGGTTATATTGGCTTTCTCTTTGATGGATCCTCTTCCAGATCATATACTCTAGGTGTCCTGAGTCCTGTTCTTTTTTTCCCGCTACTTTATTTCATCTGGTGATCTCATCAGCTCCCATGGATTTAATTACTGTCTCTCTGATGATGATTCTCAAATCGACCTATCTCCCTTAACCTCTCTGCTGATTTCCAATCTTGCACCTCCAGCTGCCTTTCAGATATCTCAAACTAGTTTTCCAATAGATATCTCAAATGCAACATGTCCAAAACTGTACTCATTATCTTTTCCTCCGGACCCTCCACATCTCCTACTTATTATTGGAGAGGGCCACATCATGGATATCTTCTCAGTCACTTAGGTTTTCAACTTATTGTCATCTTGGATTCCTCATTCTCTTTTACTGCCCTTCCTCATATCCAAGTTGTCACCAAGGCTTGCTGAGTTCACCTTTGCAACATCTCTTGGAAACATCCCCTTCTTTTTTTCTTACACTGTCACTGCTCTGGTAACAACCTTTATCTCTTCATGCTTGAATTATTGCATTAGCCTGCTGGTGGATCTGCCTGGATCAAGATTCTCTCTTCTTCAATTTATCCTCCATTCAGTGACTAAAGTAATTTTCCTATAGTGCAGATCCAATCATGTGATGCCTCCTACTCAAGAAGCTCCAGTGGTTCCTTTTCATGTCTAAGATCAAATTTAAAAAAACCTCCGTTTAGGGTTCAGAGCCCTTATAATTTAGCCCTGTTCTATTTTTTTTAATTGTCTTACACATTACTTTTTTGTCCCTATGCCTGGAATGTTCTCCTCTTTATCTCTGCCTACTGGCTTCTTTGATTTTAAGTCTTAACTAAAATCACATCTTCTGGAAGTCTTTCCTAACCCCACTTAATTCTAATGCCTTCCCTTTCAATTATTCCTGATTTATCCTGTATAAAGATGGTTTGTACATTTTTGTTGCTTGTTAGGATTGTGAAGGACAGGGACTGTCTTTTGGCCCTTTGTGTCTTCTCAGCACCCAGTATAGTTCCCTGCTACATAGTGGGCACTTCATCAGTTTACAGATGAACTCTTATGAATGCAATTTGGAAAAATTATACAGTTGTAATATGACCCAACTTGAATTAATGATGGAATTCTGCATCAACCATCTGATGAGGTTCATGTGATGCTCCATATATATATAAATCTATATATCTATATATCTATATATCTCATATGTTTATATATGTATACACACACACATACACACTTCTTTTTGTGTTGAAGTCTGTGGGTGATAAACAGGAAGGTCTACATCATAAATTCCCATTTGGACACTCAGTTTTGAGAACCTTCATCCTACAGCCTTATCATTTTGAAGTAAAGTTACAATCAGTAATGAAATCTGCTTGCTTTTCACATGCTGAAATTAGTTTTGATTCTTTCCTTGAGAAAGGTTTAAAAGGCAACATACACATCTTGTATACTGACCCATCAAAGCAATAAATGAAAGTAAGCCACAGAGGGTGTATGGGCTTATCTATTAGATTTGTAAACATATACCACACACATAAATACATACATGTACTCATTCCCCCCATGAAAGAGGACTGCTTTTTCTGAGCCTTCCTTTAGCCTCAAAGGAGGTAGGACCTCTTTCTCCCTCCTCCCCATTCATATGAAAAATGAAAGTAAATGCTATTTTCCTTTGCCACTGTGAATAACAACATTTATGCACCAAGATCGGTTTGCTTCTTTAATATGAAAAATGATATCCTGTTTGGATGAGACATTTCCTTGAATGCTTAGCATAAATTGAGCCCTTAAGCTTTTAACAAGAAATTCTGGGCTATCTTGCTTAAAGATTCAGGGTGGATCTTGGAAACATTGCCTGTTTTTCGATTTGGTAGGAAAACCAGCTTTCTCCCTATAATTACAAACAGCTTTCACTATTAGGGATGTGGAAAGAACTCTCCCAAACAATCATGGCTTGTCTTTCTGGGTATCCACCAACTTCTCCCTCTTCCTCTCATTCTCTCTTCCACACATATATACATACATTTTCTCTCCCCTTCCCTTTTTATTTTTATCAGACTCTCAAGTCACAAGAGCACAATTTAGGTATTACAGAACTGAAAGATAAGTGATGCTGGAAAAGGAAACACATTTTTCGTCACTCAGGGTGACAATTAGAATGACGACAACAGCAAGGCCAGACTCCTCCATCATTGTTCTTTAATCCTGTCAGCACCAACTTTACCAGAATTATCCTGTCTGATGCATGAAGGGTCTTACTCATTTTTCACATTGTAAGACCCAGAGCTATGAGATCTTTTCAGATAGTGAATTAGCTTCTATATCAACTAAGTATTCACACTTAAAACTATCCTCAGAAACTACTCACCTAGACATGAAAAGTGAATTACCTATGTTGGGATGACTGTTCTAAGAATGAGTCTCCATTGGTTTAAATTCTATTAAATGTTTCTGATGGGAGATTGTGGGGGAGAGAGAGAGAGAGAGAGAGAGAGAGAGAGAGAGAGAGAGAATGGTTTGGAGAATACATTTTGGTTCTTTCATGGGTCCCTGTGGTTAAAAAAAAACCACTCAAATCACTCCTAATAAAAAAGTCATATGCTTAGGGTGATGAACTATAGAGAACATGGTTATGTCTCCAAAAAGACAAGACATTCTTCTATGGTAACATATTTCCCTGTTTTACTGAAATACTTGCTTCTATGCCTTTAGTCAGAGTCAGCTATTAGTCAGAGTCAGCTAGGTGGCACAGTGGAGGGTATCAAGTTTGGAGTTAGGAAGAGTTACTGAGTTCAAATTAGGTCTTTGACCCTAACTGGTTACCTAATCTAGGTTTTTTTTTTTTTTTTTTTGCAAAGCAAACAGGGTTAAGTGGCTTGCCCAAGGCCACATGGCTAGGTAATTATTAAGTGTCCGAGACTGGATTCGAACCCAGATACTCCTGACTCCAGGGCTGGTGCTTTATCCACTACACCACCTAGCTGCTCCTCTGGTTACCTAATCTAAGGCAAATAACTTCATTTCTATCTGCCTCAGTTTCTTCAACTGCAAAATGGGGATAATAAAAGGACCTATATTGAAGGATTATTAGAAGGATCTTATAAGATATAACTGGCACAGAGCAGGCACTTAATAAATGCTTCCTTCTTTCTATCCTTTCCTTCCTTTTTCCCTTTATTCCTGTCTCCTTCCCTCCATTCCTTCCTTCCTTCTTGGTTTCCATCCTTGTTTTCTTCCTTCCTCCCATCCTTCTTTCCATCCTTCCTTCCTTCCTTCTATCCTAGCTTCCATCCTTGTTCCCTCCCTCCTTTCCTTCCTTCCTTCCTGCCTTCCTGTCTTCCTGTCTTCCTGCCTTCCTTCCTTCCTCCCATCCTGACTTCCATCCTTGTTTCCTTCCTTCCATATTTTCTTCCTTTATTCCTCCCTTCTTTCCATCCACCCTTCCTTCTTTGCTTGCTTCTTCCTTCCATTCTAGCTTCCATCCTTAATAAATAAAAACAAACAAATAAATAAAGAGTGGGTGCCATAACTACTAAACACCTGAGCCAAGATTCTAACCCAGGTATTCCAGACTCCAGATCCAGCACTCTACCTATTATACCACTCTGCCTTTTTACTTAGAAGGAAGGAAGGAAGGAAGGAAGGAAAGAAAGACAAACAAAGCAATAAAGAAAGAGAGGAAGGAAGAGAGAGGAGGGGAGGAAGAATTAAAGAGAAAAAGAAAGAACATGAGAAAGAGAGGAAGAGAAGAGGAAAGAAAGAAAGAAAGAAAAAAAAGAAAGAAATTCTGACCCTCAGGGAGCTAACTTCCTTTAGAAAGATAATATGTATTTATGAAATCAATACAATGTCACCTTGCAGGGAAAGTGTAGTGTTGTGTATGCACCTTGAAAGAAACTAGGAATTGTAAGCAGTGGAGGTGAAGCAGATGGCATTTAACCTGGCCGGGGCAAAATTTCCTCTTCTGTAAAATGGGAATAATAATAGCAATCTCCTCCATTGCATAGCTGTGAGACTCATGTGAGATAAAATCTGCAAAGTGCTCTGCAATCCTTTCAGTGCCAGTTATTAATCCAAGTGCTTTTGAATCTCATCCTCTTTTTCCTTTCCCGGATTCCCTCAATTTCTTCATTCTTTGGGTCCTAAAATTGACCTATAACCTATTGGTATGCAACCTATAACAAGAAAGATGTTTATTTGCTTTATGTACATATCTCAAATGGTTTTCTGGAAAGCCAATGATGATGAAGGGTCAACTATTCCAGGGCAAGGTTTAAGACCACTAACAACTCACTCTAGAGATTCTAATCCAACTGTATTAATGAATTTTCAGAGACAGACCTTTTGTCAACAGAGCAACCCTCAAATGCTGGATAAATGAACACCACAAAACTTCATGTCTTTGTGCATACCACCTTGCGATTTTTGGCAGATCTTACTGTAACTGTAATTTTATGTGTAATTGGGGGATCAAGGAAGGACTAGGGCAATGGTATAGGAGACTTTCCCCAGTCCTTCAGTAGACCATTTATGGAAGCACTTTGCAAAACATAGGTATGCCTTCAAGCTCTCCTGCCAAGAACTCTCTCAGTCCTTGGTTCAGGTGAATGTTTGTAGAAATTTCAGAAATCACTGCATGAACAGTAGTCATAAATCATTCAAGTGAAGTCGAAGGAAGTTTTAAACATCACCAGGAACTCATCAATCATAACATAACAGGAGCAAGGGATAGTTTCACATTTCATACTTAGGCTGCCTGAATTTCACTCTCTATGTGTCTCTCTGTGTGTGTGTGTGTGTGTGTGTGTGTGTGTTTAGAGAATGCCAATATTGACCAGTTTCTCAGGCCTGACAATGCTCTTGCTTATTAATCTATGAACAGGAGTCTTAGGGTCGGGCCATGTTTGTGGATGTTTAGAGTATTCTACTTTATTGTCTAAAGAAGCCACAATGACAAAAGCATGAAACCATTCTTGTGTGAGGTGAAAAGGAGAATGAGAAAGAGCTAACCAATACTCCTGGGATCCCATGGCAGGAGCTCATTCTTGAAGCAATCACTGCTCTGTGGAGGAGAGCTTTCATCATGAGGTTTTCTGGTGAAATGCAGCATCTGGGCAAGGGAAGCAAAATTCGAATTTACCCTATTATCGTTTGGGAGATCTCCTTGCAAGCTGGATATGGTCGTTCAGTTTGTTCTATTCAGACACTGTGCTGGATCAATCTAGCAGTGACTGCTGATCCAACCAAAGGATTTGAATATTAATGCCATTCCATATTCCTTTTAGAAGGTATCCTGTTAACCCCCATCATGAGACACTGACAGAAATTCGACAGGCAAAGAGCAAGAATTAGGAGTGTATCAATGAAAGAAGAAATGAGGAAAGTCCAAACAAATCATCCCCAGCCTGCCCAGCTTCTTCTTTATCAGGATGTAGAGAATGTCTTCTCTAGGGACATGTTCATTGTATAATGAAGATTTGTCATTTAGGAGCCAAAATAAAATCAGTTTTCCATGTAGTCAGATACAGTCTTGATGAGATTCTGGGGCTCACAAAAGAATGTTGCACAGTCCTTCTATTTAGATCAAGCATCTAAATGTTGAACTCAAGGGAAAAAAGAAGCAAGGGGAAAGAAAAATGAATTTATTGTCAAATTGGAACACCACATTTTTGTATTTCTAATATATCTATAATTCTCATCTACCCTTCCCTCAGCATGTATATATATATTTTTTCTTCAAACCTGCAGTGCATTGCAAAGCTAGATTTAAATATTTCAGAGTGACTGTACCCATCATTTGCATTCCAGTGACTCATTCAGAGCAAAGACATCTGAGCAGAAATACAGCAGATAAAAGAGAAACCATTAATCCAAGGAAGATTACTGGCACAGAATCTTTATCCTGTATCCTCTCTGAAATGAGACAAAGATCTTACTATGTACATCCCTCTGGCTTAGCGTCAGATAGTAAGCAATACAGCAGTGTAGACATGGTACTTTTTAAAGGCACACTACATTGGACCAAAGCTTCACCCTTTTGACAGGTTTAGAGTCGTATTGTTTCACTGCTTGCTTTCTTATATTGGTTCCTTTTGCTCTACCTCATTATCTCTTTTTCATTCCCCATTCTCTATTTCATGTCATTCTAATTCAATCATTTATTAGTTGGATAACCCTAGGCAAGTCACTTAACCTCTATGTGCCTCAGTTTCCTCAATTATAGGATAATAATAGGATCTATCTCACAGGGTTGTTGCGCAAATCAAATTAGCTAATATTTGAAAGTGCTTAGTACTTTGTCTGGCACATGGCAGGCACTCTATATAAATACTTATTCCTTTCTTCTTTTCCTTTTCCTAGCATTGATTTCTGCATTTGATTTTATATTCAGGCTGGAAGGGGATTTCAATTCAATTCACCAATCATTTGTTTTGGACTTACTATGTATAAAGCATTGCACTAGATTTTGGGGATGCAAATACATGTCCTCCAGAAACACAAATTCTGCTGAGGAGCTTACATCCTCTTAGAAGAATTAGAGAAGTTATTTTTTTCTCTATATAATTTAGTGGATTTAGGTATTCCTGATTCAAAGGACAGTTCTGTTTACTTCTAGGTAACTTTCTAAGAAAAAAAAGTTCAAGGAAATTCCTCACCAGCAGAGTTGTATACTGATGGAACTCCAGCTTTGTGTCTCTCCATCTTTAAAATAGGGATACAATACCCTTCTTATCTTTCTTTCCATAATTGAATGAAAACTCTACAGAGACTAAGACCTTTTTGTCTTTCCAAATAATTTAGTTGTAGTTTGTGTTATTAATGCAGGATTAATTTCTTTTTTGGCAAGCGGTATCTATGTAGTTTTCAAAGCAAACGTAATCTTTTATATATAGAAAGATGTAGAAATATCTTGAAGGAGGTAAATAGCTAGGTGGTCTAGTTTTTGAAATGAACAAAAAAATGGATAGATTCCCAATTCAAATAGAGGTCCAATTGAGGATATTAATTGGCCCTTCTTTGATATTCTTTAGTTTCTTCATTTCCATTCTGGATTTATGAAAATTTTTAGACAGTTAATGAAATTCTCCAGCCATTAGTGCTTAACATCTCTTGTATTTGTTTCCTTATATCTTACCAAATCCTTCAGGCTATAGGTTAAGGTAATTTCTTCATGTCTTCTTATCCCTCAGAACAGAGAACATACAGTTCTCAGCTTTTGCACCATTGAAAGCAAGAGCAATATCCTACCTACAGCTTTAAAGGGCTGGTGTGATATAGTTTAAATTATATCACACTTTCAGTCAAAATATCTTTCTTTGAATGTCATGGATCTACCACTTCCTATCTTCCAGGCCTTGGACAAATCAGTTCCAATCTCTGGACCTCATTTTTGCCATTTATTGAAAAAAAAATCCCCTAATAGTGCTTCAGTCTCTAAAATTCTATGGTTTCATTGATGTGGTCAACATGATGTCTGCATCCCTCCTGGAGAATTCAGGTTTTTCTGCCTTTACTTTCCAAAAGAGATCAGTAGCTCCAAATAACATGTACTTTGAAAGCTGGTAGGTCATAAATGCTAAACAAATATTTGTGGTTAAGGATCTGCTCTTTTGTTTTCATTGGAAGGAGGGAAGAAAGGAAAGAAGGAAAGGAGTAGAGAGGGAAAGAAGGAAAGGAAATAAACATTGATTATGTGCTTACTGTGCTAAGTGTTTCATAAATATTATTTTCTTTGATTGTTACAATGGCCCTAGAAGGTAGATGCTATTATTTATATCATTTTGCAATTGAGGAAACTGAGACAGACAGCAATTGAATTGCCCAGGATCATATGGCTAGTAAAAGTCTGAGGCTAAATTTGAACTCAGGTCTTCTTGATTCCAGTCCTGTGCTCAGGGAAAGAGCAAAAGAGTTAAATCCCACTTATTAGTTGTTTGACTTGGGTAAGACAAACAGCCCTGGGTCTCTTGTTTTGTTAGGGTTTCTGAAAGAGACAGAGTAGATAACAAATCCCAAGATCTTGGCTCTGTTAATTGCTGAAGTAAAAAATTTAGGCAACAAATTTCCCTTCTTTGGACCTCAGTTTTTCTTTCTGTAAAATGAATGGGTGAGACTCTAATATCTCCAAAGTCCCTTCCAGATCTAGTGGTATCTTTTTGATGCCCTAGTATGGTATCCCTCAGTAGTTTCCTCTCTCTCTGGTTGTTTATCTGTCCATAGAGTAGTGCCACTTACTCAAAATAGCTGAAAGTGGTATGTCATGTCCTTTTCATCCTTATGAATATGTGACAACCAGGCATACTTATCACCACTGGGCTGGGTCAGCTGGTGATGGTCACTAGCCATCCTCATTTTCATGTGGTAACAATAGCCAAGCCTACTGTGTCCAATTAAGTCTCCCCTTAAAGCAGCCTGGGGAGGTTGATAGCTTTTTGGAGATAGATCTGTGTCCTTGTGACCTTATCTCTCTATACTTTGCATTCAGCTATGAAATTAAATTGCAGGAAATGATTCAGTTTTGAATCATTCCATTTAAGCTGGCAGGAGCCAAAAGCTCTCCTATGAGTGACAACCGTGTGGACGGCTTTTCAGATGGAAAGAAACATAAATACTTTAGTGGGCTTGGTAAATTGGTCCAGAAGTGCAGACAGCTCCAGTCCTGGTGGGGCTTGAGTTTTCAGACGTGCACAAACTAGTTTCTACTTCCTTTAAAGAAGCTTATTCAGATGAAAAAAATCAGAAAGAAAAGGCAGAGAATGTTGCCCTGTTGTCTAGGATGGTAGAAGAGAACACCTGGAAAAGACTCTGGACTGGACCATTCAGCAATCTTAGCTCTTACATTCTCTTCTGGTTAAGAGATCTGATGAAGAACATTAAATCTTTAGGTTATGGAAGGTTAGATCTACTGGGACTAAGCCATGATTATTCTGTTGATTTAAACTGACAGAAAGGTGAGGTCAGAATAAAATCTTGTTTTTCCTGTAATTTAGGGGCTAGCAACCATGATGGCTTCCCCCCGCCAATAATGCTCAAATTATCCATTCAGAGTGATTTGATTTCAGGTTTGAAATCTGTAGGTCTCTGTAATAATCTTGCTCAGTATGAAATACTTATTTATGGAGTAGTCCTTGCCATTTTTAATTGCACTTTCCCCTCCTGCCCTTATTAATTATCTCTCCAGTTCCTCTTAGGCCCTGTCACAATGCCAAATATTGAAATAGAAAGGTTTTTTTTATTTATTACAAAGGAGAGGAAAAAAATAGGACATGGTTTTCAACTTGCAGCTTGGACTCCTTAACATTTGGTGTCTTTGAAAGGTAATGATTTTTTTTTTCTTTCATGGGGAGGAGAAAATTTCTGAATTTCCTGGGGGGCTTTAGGCACTTCTTTCTGTTGCCTTTTGTTGGGAATCCTCATAGACCTTAGGAATAAAGCAGTGGATTTTAATGAAGCTACATTTTAAAATCAACCATCTGAAATATGAAATAACAGAGATTTATAGGAGATTAAAACTATGAGGTACCTTATGGATTTAATGATTATACAGATGAGGAAATGGAGGCTTGAATGGCTCATTAGATCATTAAAACTACAAGAGTTTGGAGATCATCCTGTTTAAAACTTTCATTTTTTACATAAGGAATTTGATATAAGAGAGGTTGAAAGGACATCCAAGGTCACCTAACTGATTAATGGAAGGGCTGGGACTTGAATTCAGGTCATAGAACTATATGATTAATTATAGATTTAGATCTGGAAGAGACCTTAGTTTCCATCCAGTTCAATCTTCTAATTTTACAGATGAGAAAACTGAAGCTTGGAAAGGCTAATTGACAGCTTAGGTTCACATAGCTAATAAGGGTCAGAGGTGTAGCATCTGAACACAGATATTCCTGGTTCCAAGTAAAACACTATGTCCATTCTGCCAAGCTGCCTCCCTTAACTGCAAATTTAATCCTTTTATTACATATGCAACTTAATCTGTTTCATAGAATTATTATTTGTCACTGGAAGGAACCTTAGAAATCACCCTGTTTAACTTCTTCATTTAACAGGTGAACAAACAATCCCATAGCAATTACATGACCTAGAACAAGGGAAAGAAAAGAACTTTCTCAGGTCCAGGTCTGTGGGCACAATGCTGCACCTGTAGGGACAGGTTATTCCATTTCATCTATTATGTCTACATCATGGGTAAGGTCTGAAATAGCAACTGAGTTCTAACAACTTTTGTGGAAAGCACTTCAAATTTGTAAGATCCTTTTTCAGCATTCTATGTGACAGGTACATGCAAAGTCTTCCACATTTTTCTACTCTGATCTTTCAATGTGTTATGGAAGTAACAAAAAATTCTCAAAAGATAATGCCAGTGGAAGTTAAGCTTTGGCAGATTCTATCACATTGGAATGACTTTGAGTGGAGGTCTCAACCATAGAATGTTTGCTTTCCAAAGACTAGCTTGGCTAAATATGGAAAATCTCATCACCAATAGGTTGACCATTGAGTGATGAGTTCTTTAGTTATGGCAACTCATGAAACAATGCAAAACAAAACATGTCTGTTGGTCATGCACAATCCACTTCAGCTTCTGTATGATGATGGCAGTTTATCCATAAATAAATATAATTTAGCACCTTTTATTTTCTAGGCACTGTGCTAACTTTTGGGATTCAAATACAGAAAAAAAGCCAGTATCCAAGTAGCTTATAATCTAATGAAAGAAAACAATATACAAAAAGAAACTGAAAACTAAGGGTATAGGAGGGAGAAGTCAGTAATGTAAGTCATGTAAGAGATAAAAAGGGAATTTAACTATGTTCTCTTCTTAAATAAAGGTTCATAATAGGGAAACGTGGCAGGGGGGGAAGGGACAGAAAAATCACAGTTTTTAGGCTACAAGTAATTATTAAGCTATTGATGTTTTAATTGTGACCAATGAATTTAATATCCTAGGGAACTAAATCATATCAGTTTTGACATTTTACTCTAAATGAAACCAGAGGAGAGAAAGAAGATGTATCTAATTTGGAGGATGAATCAAAGGTCCTTGAAGAAACAAAGGATGCAGGCTGCAAATTTGCTTTTATTGAATGTCCAGTGGGAAAAAGAAATATGTCATAGTATATTTTTTATATTGTAGTTCTAATAATAAGTATCTGCAAAGAGACCATCCTGAAAACATCTACAAATTATGTATCAACATTGGTTTCTGAAGATGAAGAGGTAGAGAAATTCTTCAAGGAACTTAATGATTAAACCAGACTATCCTTTGAGACTTGATGATGTCAATGCAATGGTAGGAAAAGGTGAAGATGTCAAGAAAGGTCAAGTAAATGAAATGAGAGGGGCCAATGACTTATAGACTTTATAGAAACACCATGCCTTTATATCTGTTTTTGATCTGGGGGTCCATGTATCCCCAAGGGGGTCTGTGGATAGATTTCTTGGGAGTCTGTAGAAGAAAATGTAAAAATTGCATCTTAATAAAAATATGCGCTAGGTCTATATCCCAAAGACATCCAAAAAAGTGAAAAGGAAGTATTTGTACCAAAAAATTTTTATAACAACTCTAGAACTGGAAACTGAAGGAATGCCCATTATTTGTGGAATGGCTAAATAAGCTGTGGCATATGATTGAATTGTAATATTATTGTGTTATAAGAAATGACAAGCAGGAAGATTTTAGAAAAATCTGGAAAGACTTAAATGGACTGATGAAGAGTGAAGTGAACAGAAGCAGGAGAATATTATACACAATAATATCAATATTGTTTGATGAAAAACTGCGAATGACAACTCTTCTCGGCAATACAGTGATCCAAGACAACACCAAAGGATTAATCATGGAACATATTATCATCCTCCGGAGAAAGAACTGATATTGCTTGAATACAGACTGAAGCATGCTACTTTTCAGTTTCTTTCATTTTCTCCTTTTGTTTGAGTCTTTTGGTACAAAATGACTGATATAAAATAGTTTACTTAATTATATATGTCTAATATGTAATACATATCTGATTGCTTACCATCTTGGAGAGAGGGGAAAGAAAGGAGAGAAGAAAAGAATAGAATTTAAGAATGCAAAACTTTAAGTAAAATGTTAAAAATGGAAAAAAATCAGTATGATTGATTTCCTTTGTAATACCATGCATTTATGTTTTTAAAAACATGATTCAGAGAAGGGTCTATAGGATTCACCAGCTTGACAAAGACTAAGAACTTCAAGACAAAGAGCTTTATATCATAAACATTTTTTTTGAGAAAAAAGTTGGTAAGCAATGGATATGATGAGCATTAGATATCATCACAAAAGACAAGAGATTATATCTTAATAGAGAAGTAAAGCTTTGTTAATGAGGATGGAGTAATCCCATAATAGGCTGAGAAAAGTTAGATCAACAATTTATAAAGAAAAAAGATCTATAGTGGAAAGAGAAAATATAAATAGTAGTAAGAAAAAGATATGATACATCATTGAACAACTTGAGTTTGAACTATTTAAACAAATAATTATCCATGAAAAATGGGAAATAGAAGCACAAGAAAATATATTTGTATCCACCTAAACATATTTGACTTTATAATTTATATATGAAAGGCCAAGTGGATGAAGAATGCCTGTTTCTCTGATTACAACATATATTTGGATGGATGCCTTATAGAGTTTATCCAACCAAAAATACAAATAGAGAATGAGTTCTCCCTGAAGTTGAAAAGGAGCCATATAGCCATATAGATCAAGTTTGATTGTTTTTAGCAAAATCCAAAGACCCTTTAATGATCCCAAGCTTTCCAGGCTAACAAATGTTTATTTAAAATATACCAATATCCTATCTGTATTATCATATGGCAACAAGAGATAAAGTACAACAGTGCCTGAAAAATTAAAAAAATTGCACATGGCAACAGAAAGAGATGTGTAAGCAGATTGTTGCATCTAAATAATGAGGATTTTCAAAGAAAAACATGCACAAAAGATGTCATTAAGGAAATGTATGATAGAAAAAAAGAAAGACTGATCATATGACAATGATGAAGGATTATAAGTAGACAACCTGAATGCTTTGGTGGTATCCTTGAAATATCAGGAGACTGAAGAAGCCCTGATGAACTTAGAGGAGGGTACACAGGATTGGTAGACATACATGAGTTTTTATTTGCATCTTTGGAGTTAATCCCAAACTGATGAGATCATATTTCCATTAGAGTATTTGAACTATTGAAAATATTGCTTTTCTTGGCTCTGCTTTATTTTCTTTGAATTACTTCATCTAAGTATTTCCAATCTTTTCTGTATTCCACAAAAAGATAGCATATATATATATATATATATATATATATATATATATATATATATATATATATAGCACTTTAGGTTTTAGAAAGCACTCATTTAATGCTCACAACAACTCTAAAGGGTGATATTATTACCTTCATTTTACCAGTTTGGAAACTGAGGCTGAGAGAATTTAAATGACTTTTCCAGATTTGCACAAAGTGTGTCTGAATCAGGATTTGAAATCAAGCCTTTTTTGACTCCATGAATAGTGCTCTATTCACTATTCCACATAGTTGCTTTCTTGACTTTGAATTAGTTCATATAACTCTTACTATTCTTCTCTGTAGAACAACAACAGTAATAGCTGATTTTTATAGAAAGTTAGGATTTACAAAGTGCTCTTTTATATGTTCTCTCATTTGATTCTCACAATCACCCGTGAAGTACTGTTATCCTTATTTTACAGATGAGGTCACTGAGGCTGAATTATATTAAATTAATTTCTCAGGATCACAGGTGGTAGCATAAATTATTCAAATGAGAGCTTTGAAGGCTGAAATGGACAGCAGTTGAAAATGGGTTGTTGCTCCTGAGAGCTAGGTAAGGACCATTTCAAAGGGACTGTCTATGACCTCCGAAGTCCTCAGCCAATCAAAAGGGAGTTAGGTTCAGATCTCTGACTCTGGTGTGGTGAGACATACAATGTGGTAACACAGTGTGTCTCAGAGAAGCTGGCAGGAACCCTGGGGAAAGTTCTCTTTTCTTTGTCAAGATCAGGGTGACCTTGGAATGAGTTTGCTCTGAGAGAGGGGGTTGAAGCATTTGATGAGTTCAAGATCTGGGGAGTATACTAACAGAGCAAAGCAG
This sequence comes from Macrotis lagotis, assembly GCF_037893015.1. Lineage (NCBI taxonomy): Eukaryota > Metazoa > Chordata > Mammalia > Peramelemorphia > Peramelidae > Macrotis > Macrotis lagotis. The sequence continues at coordinate 86,967,981 of NC_133665.1, forward strand.
CATAGACCTATGAGATGCAAGCTGACACTTTCCTAATGTTAAAGACCAACGAGAAGCCTAAAGGTGGGTCTAAGAAGAAAAGTCCATCAAGAAACTGGTTAGGGTATATTGGGTTGTTGCATACTGTCAACAGTAAGTATGACACGATTATCATAGTAAACTCATTTTAAGATTATAGTAATATAATGACATCTCATGTCCATATGGTTCTCTTTGTTTCTTTTAGGGACTTTGTATTAGATGAAAAGTTCCCTAGCTAGGTGGCACAGGGGATAGAGCAATGAACCTGGAGCTAGGAGGACCTGAGTTCAAAGCTGGCCTCAGACACTTAATAATTACCTAGCTATGTGACCTTGGGCACGTCACTTAATCCCAATGCCTTGCAAAAACCGAAAGAAGAAGAAAGCAGAAGAAGAAGAAGAAGAAGAAGAAGAAGAAGAAGAAGAAAGAAAGAAAGAAAGAAAGAAAGAAAGAAAGAAAGAAAGAAAAGAAAATATCTAAGATCTAGGCACTGGCTTAAATTGCCATTTATATCTATCACTAATTAACCTCTACCCTCATTGTGGTTGTGATTTAGGTAAAAAACAGACATATAGGGTGGCCAGGTGGCACAGTGGATAGAGCACTGGCCCTGGAGTCAGGAGTACCTGATTTCAAATCCAGCCTCAGACGCTTAATAATTACCTAGCTGTGTGGCCTTGGGCAAGCCATTTAACCCTATTTGCCTTGAAAAAACCTGAAAGAGAGAGAGAGAGAGAGAGAGAGAGAGAGAGAGAGAGAGAGAGAGAGAGACTTACTATGTCTATTGGTAGAAAAATAGCAGAAAGGGGAGTTTGAGGGAAGAGTAAATATTTGGTACTTTTCTTAGTCCTTGAGGATGTAGGTACAACTAGAATTGTGAGCTTGAGTCTTCTGCTCCTAGGTGCCTGTAGGGTTGATGGTTCACTTAGTATTTTTCCCCTCTGTTACAGCTCTATCTTACTTCTTATTTCTCTTTGCTTGGACTTGGGCTACTATTTTTTCTGGTTTTGGTCTGGAGATCCCTATTTCTTCCTTTTAGTTTCCAAAGTCACTCATGATTCCAAAACTCTGTCTCTTATTTTTCATCAGTCTGTTTTAATGATGACCCCACCCAGGTTTTATCTGCTTTGTCTCCCAATACAACTCTTTTCCTATCAATACTATCCATGTTTTTATGAGACATATTGTACTTAATATGAAGTTTTCGATTCATTGGTTGAGAAATTCTCACATGTTATGGTATCAGGGTACTTTTTCAGTTGCATTAAATGGGTTCTGATGACAACTTTCTATCCTTTTTTTTCATTATCCAAGACAATGGAACTACCATTCTATATATAGATTGTAACATTGCATTTCTTCATATGCTTGTAGAAGAAATAGAAATGGTGATGAAGGAGTAAGGTGAAGGTGAGAAAAGTAACTGGACTGAGGTCTGTACTGCATTCAGTACAGTTTTGGAGATATCAATAATCAGTTTTCAAGGTATCTGAAAAAAGTGATATAAAGATTCAGAGAAAAATCTCAGAGATTTTTGTCAAAGCAATGACTAAATAGAAGCAATGAAACAGAGATCAGCGAATGACTTCTTTCCCATCTACACAAACTTTAAATGTAAAACATCTTTTTACATATTTAAGCCATCCTTGATATAGAATAGTAAATGAACAGGTGATCTTTTCTTGATTATTTTCCACAGTAGATAACATCTTTACTATTATACAATTGATTGAAAAATGAAAAGAATACAAAATCCTAATGTGCATTTTTTTGGTCAACTATGGTGAAAAAACATTGGATTTAGCAAAGCAAAATGTTATGTTGGAAGTGCTCCTATAATGAGGAGCTCACATATCAAAATTACCCAACATTCCTTGAGAGCCATAACAATTGAGATAACCTTTTCCAGTGACCCTCTGATAATTAATAGTAGGGAAAAAACCATTAAATGGGAAGAAGAAAGTTCACTAAAGCTGTTTGTTACTGTCATAGAAAAGATCCATGGCAGAGTTCAAATTGAGGAATAATTCTGTATGGATAGTAAAATTAACTAGATATTTCTATTTACTAATTCCTTTGTTTGTGTCACATAAAACCATATAATATTTAGAATATTATAAGAGGAGATCCATAACCACTTAAAAATGTTGGCCTAGCCACTCACATCAGAAAAATCAAGTAGGTCAAGAAGGCTTGTTTTCCAGTTTGTAACATGTAGCTGAATGTACAATTTATCTGCCATTATATCTCTCCTGGGCAGACTCAGCAAATAGATAATGAGTTGGTGAAGAATAGAACAGGATGAATTGCCTTGGGGAATTTCAAAGTTCTTGAATGATCTCAAATTCTTCATCAAAAATAAAGCTTCATCTTTTAAAATAACATTATTTTTCCAGGCTTGATATATAGTGTATCATGGCACACAACAATCTCTGCAACATATAAGTGGAGGATCACCCAAAAGGCAATGAATTATAAACAAAGAATAATAAAGGGGAAGAAATGTGAAGGATGTCATAAAATAAATTTATAGAAGAAAGTGAACTTATCAACTGATAAGAGAGGGATATAAAAAAAGAAATAAAAATCAAAACATTTAGATGTACATAGTTATTCTTTTCTGATGGCAAAGAATTGGAAATTGAAGGGATGTCTATCAACTGGGGTATGACTAAACAATTTATGGTATGTGATTGTTATGGAATACTATTGTGGCATAAGAAATGATGTGCTGGAAGGTGGAGAGTAGTTAGGACCTTCCCTGAGCTCTTCCAAGTTTCCCTCAGAAACAATGTTAATCAAGCCTCTAAATGTATTCTGGAGTGATAGAACCCACAAAAAGACAGAGTGGAGCATTTTTCAACTGAAAGATATCTTGGAGGGACTTCAGGAAAGGTCTGTCTTACTTGGGTGGAGGAGGAGCATTGCTCAGGTCAGAGAGTAGAGCCCAGTGCAGGTGGGCTATGGAGGAAGCCAGTGGGGAGGTTCTCAGCCACTACAAAGATGGGGAAACAAAGCCTCTGGGTCCTGGATTAGCAACCCAATGTGACAGCAAGGCCACCTACAAGGGTTCCAACATGAATGCAAACAGCAAGTTGAGAGTCCTAGAACCTCAGTGTGACTAGACACAATGAGCACAATGAGCAAAACTCCATCAACCCCCAACAAAAGAAACTTGGGACAGCATCTCCTGTGACAAGTAGCAGAGTTCAAAATGAGTAAGAAAAGTCAGGGAAATGTCTTGACTATAGTCAGCTACTATGTTAGTAAGGAAGATCACAACACCATCTCAAAAGAGGCTGACAGAAAAAGTATTACACGTGAGACCCCAGAAGCGAATATGAATTGATCTCAAGCCCAAAAAACTTCATGGAAGAGCTCAAAAAGGATTTTTAAAATCAAATTTAAAAATTGAGGAAAGAAAAGCAAGAGAAATGGGAAAAGGAAGCACAAAAGTTGACTGAAGAAAACAACACCTTTAAAAATACAATTGGGCAAATGAAAATGCAGATACAAAATGCTAACTGAAAAAGATAATTTCTTAAAAACTACAACTGGGCAAGTGGAATCTAATGATGCTGTGATATATCAAGACTCAGTAAAGAAAATTTTTTAAATGAAAAAAAATTAGAAGAAAATGCAAAGTGCTCCATTGGAAAAACAACTGACCTGGAAAATAGATTCAGGAAAACTAATTTAAGAACTATTGGAATACCTGAAACCCATGATAAAGAAAAGAAACTGGACAACATCTTTCAGGAAATCATCAAGGAAAACTGTCCCAATATCCTAGAACCAGAGGGTAAAATAGTAATTGAAAGAATCCACCAATCACCTCCTTAAAGACATCCCAAAATAAAAACTCCAAAGAATATCCTAGCAAAATTCCAGAGTTATCAGATCAAGGAGAAAATGCTACAAACAACCTGAAAGAAATAATTCAAATGCCAAGAAGTCATGGTCAGGATTATGCAGGACTTGGCAGCATCAACATTAATTGATCTAAGGACTGGAATATGACATTCTGGAGAGCAAAGAAGTTTGAATAACAGCCAAGAATCAACTGCCTAGCAAAATTGAACATACTCTTTCAGGGGAAAAGATGGGCATTCAACAAAATGGGTGATTTTCAAATTTCCCTGATGAAAAGTTCAAAGTTGAATTAAAAATTTGATCTTAAATATGAGACTTAAGTATGAGACTCAAGTGGTAAAAGGTAAACAGTGGAAAAGAAAAAAAAATTGTTATTTAATAAGATTAAACTGGCTGCATCCCTGTGTGGGAGGATAATTCTTGTGACTCTTGAGAACTTTAGAAAGAGTATACTCAGAGGGTGTGGTTTTAAATTGCTTTTTATGGGATAATATAAAAAAGATAAGACATTAAAAAAAGATCATACAGAAAAAAGAGGAGAGAGAGAGGTAAATTATATCACATGCAGAGGAACAAAAGATCTATTACAATTGAATGAAAGAAGGGAGGTGGTGAGGATCACTAGAATCTTACTCTCATTGGATTTGGTTCAAAGAGGGAATAACATATACAGTCAATTGGGTTTAGTAATTTATCTTACCCAAAAGTCACAGGTAACCGTGAAACTGTTGCTGCCACAGTGAATGCAGACAGGACTTGAAATTCAATAATCTAGGAGTTTTTGAGGAGTAAATTAATTCAATGTTTGACCAAATACAGCAGGCCAATGATGTTATAAATAACCAAATGATCCTTGGCAGAAAAAAAGATTTCCCACCCCTATTGTAGGGACTTAGGAGGAGAAAGATGAAAAAATAGAAGGAAGGTGGAACTGAGAGAAGGGAGGACAGAAAGGAGGTAAAAGTAGGAGGGAATAAAGGAAAAAAGAGGTGAATTCTTAGAAGGGAAGGCAATTGCAGGAATCTGTGATCAGAAGCAAAACCCTGGTGAGGAGAAAGGAGAAAGAAAAGTACAAATGAGAAAGAGGGGAAAGATAAAATGGAAAATAATACAGAGGTTAGTAGTCATAATTATGAATGTGAATGGGATGAACTTTACCATAAAACAAAAGTGGATAGCAGAGTGAATTAAAAACCAGAATCCTATGATATATTGTTTACAAGAAACATACTTGAAACAGATATGAACAAAGTAAAAGTTAAAGGCTGTAGCAGAATATATTATGCTTCAGCTGAAATACAAAAAACAGTGATAGCAATGCTGCCCTTAGACAAACCAAAAACAAAAATAGATCTAATTAAAAGGGATGAGAAAGGAAATGACATTTTCCTTAAAGGTACCATAGCATCCAGTTGGAGGAGAAGCTAAATGAGGTACAGGAAGACATAGAAAACAAAACTATAATAGTGGGGGATCTCCACCCCCTCTCTCAGAATTAGATAAATCTGTCTATAAAATAAACAAGAAGGAAGTTAAGGAAGTGAATAGAACTTTAGAAAAGTTAGATATTGTAGACCTCTGGAGAAAACTGAATGAGAATAGAAAGGAATATACCTTCTCAAAAAACTGATCATGTCTTATGGCATAAAAACTTCACAATCCTATGCAGAAAAGCAGAAATATTAAATGTATCTATTACTTATCATAATGCAATAAAATTATCTTTAATAAAGAGCATGAAAAGATTAAAATTTAATTGGAAATGAAGTAACCTAATTTTAAAGAATTGATTAAATAACAAATTGTAAAAATAATCAACAGTTTTGTCCAAGGCAATAACAATAATGAGACAATATACCAAAACTTGTGGGATGCAGCCAAAGCAGTCATTAGTGGAAATTTTACATCTCTAAATGCATACATGAAAAAAAATAGAGAAAGAGGAGATCAATGACTTGAACATAAATCTATAAAAATTATAAAAAGAACAAATTCTAAAACTCTCCAATTAAATATCAAATTAGAAATTCTGAAAATCAAAGGAAAATTATTGAAATTTAAAGTAAAAAACTATTGAACTAATAAATAAAACTAAAAGTTGGTCTTAAGGATTGATGAGCACAATGCTTTTAGAAAAAAACTTGGAACGATTCAGATGAATTTATGTAAAATAATTGAGTAGAACCAGGAGAACATAGTACATACTAACATCAGTACTGTTAGATGATCAGTTGTAAGAACTTAACTATTGTCAGCAATATAGTGATCCAAGACAATTCTTATAATGAAAACTATTATCCATTTCCACAGAAAGAACTCGTGGAATCTAAATATAGATTGATGCATACATTTTAAACTTTATTTTTCTTGTTTTTTTGTCTATTATTTTTACAACAAGACTAATTTGGAAATATATTTTGCATAATTACACACACACACATACACACAAACATAGCCTAAATTAAATGAGTTATCTTCTCTATGGGGGGGAGTGGTAAGGAAGAGAATTTGGAATTCAAAATTTTAAAAAACAAATTCTAAAGTGGGTTTTGTCGTGTAATAGGGAGGAAGTAAAATATTAAATCAAAAATAATACAAAGGAATGGGGGATAATTAATAGTTTGAATAATCCATTTGTATCCTTACAATATAGGAGAAAGATGAAAATTTCTGGTATGTTGGTGGATGCTCTGCAGTAAATTTATGGTAGTTCTTGAACAATAATCCATAGAATTATTAGGCATGGGTGAGTTGTGATATGCATTATTGGAGGGAATAACTGAGAACACATTTCCAATTCATCATTTGAGGATTAGAATACATAAGCAGCAGATGGTGAGAATCTACATTCCAAAATGGGCAGTAAACTTAAGATGCTCCAAGAGGTTGCATAGTCTAAAATAACAGTTCATGAATAATTAAGCCAGTAGAATGTAAGCTCCTCGAAGGAAGAGACTGTGTTTTGTTTTATCTTTGTATCCCAAGAAACTAGTTCAGTGCTATACAGATAAGCTCCTAATAAATGCTAATTAGATTAGATCCAAAAAAAGTGAATTTGTTATCAGAAACAATGTTTCTGTTAATTCTTTTGATTTATAAACAATATGTTCATAATGTTTATTAATCAAAATTTCCAAAATGACTTGGTTGACCCTTGTACTGGTAGAGAGGGAGCAGTGGGAACTATGTATGGTTTCTTTAAAAATTAATAAAGAGCTACCCCAATTAAACTCTTTGAACTATTTTATTATATAAATTTACTACCCATTTTGGAAAGTAAATTCTCACAGTGCTCTGACTTTCTATGCCCTGGTTATGTATTCAAATATTCAAATGATGAATTAAAAATGTGTCCTTACCATTCCCTCCAAATAACATATCAAATTCTTCCACCTAGGTCATCTCACAAGGAGTTTTTGGGCTTTTTGTAAGGGAATAATAACTTTACACATATGTAGGGCAATTATAATTTGTAAAGCTGATGGAGACTTTTGAGTGTGTGTGTGTGTGTGTGTGTGTATGGTGGGGACATATGCATGTTTTGCATCTTTTATTTATTGAGTCTTTTTGGATCATAGAATTTTATAGCTGAAAGGGACTTTAGGAGTCATTTATTCTAACTTCATTTTACAGATGAAGTAAAAGATCCATAGAAAAAAAAATCACAAAACCCTAAGTGGCACAGATAAGATTTGTATTCAGGCCTGCTACTTCAAAGCTAGCACTCTTTCTGCATCTTCAAACTTTCACTGCTTTTTCTTTCATTTATTGTTAGAAGGATCCTGGTACAATAGATGGAGCCTAATACTTGGAGTCAGGAAGACCTGTATTTGAATCACACTTTGAACACTTTCCAGATATGTGAACCTGAGCAAGTCTTTTGACTACTTTGAATCTCATTTTTATTAATCTGTAAACTGAGAATAATCATAATAAGCAGCATTTATGTAGCGACCCAAATTTTGCAAAGTGTTTATATGTTATCTCATTTGAACCTTACAACAAACCAGTGAGGCAGGTATTATTATTTATTATGATCTAATTTTATAGTTGAAGAAACTAAGACTAAATAAGTTTGCAATTTGCTCAGCATCACAGAGAGGTGTTATAAGAATCAAATGAGAAAACATATATATATATATATATACATATATAAAGCTCTTTTCAAAGCTTAACATGATATACAATTATGGGCTGTTAATATTGTTTGTTTCCTCTTATCTTCTTTTATGCCCTCTTTCCTTTTCTATTTGTGCAAATATAATATAGTGAGTACTCTTATGAAACACTAATCCTGGGCTGTTTTTCTCTTAGTATTTAAAATAAAATCAAACATTTCTTTCATTATGAATCAAATTCTTAATTGTGTTATGGAGGGATTGTAGACAAACTGATAAAATGGTTGGGTTTTTGTGCCTCTTTTTTTTGATGTTCTGAGCTTATTCCATCAGTGAAGTAAAATTTTTAAAAAGTCAGCCATGATTGGACTTTGATAACTACTGACAATCACCCTTTAAAATGCAAGGCTTTCTTCCAAACACGTCTTCCCTCATGCTTAATATAATTTTTTTTTGGGGAGGAGAAGAGAAGTGGGAAAAGACAATTATATATTTGAGGGCTTTATTCATTTGATTCCTGTTACTTGACATTTCTCAACCTTCTCATTAAGTTAACTGCTACCTGAATATTAAAGCCATAATTGGGGGGGAGAATCAAAAACAGTTTCAAGGAAGACAGAGCTCCTGACATTGTTTCCTGCTGGCTGCCCTTTTATAATTATAGCTGCATGCTATCAGTCCAATAGAAAGCCCTCTTCTGTAGCTTTAATAACCCTCTGACCTCCAAGACCTCCATATGTCTTTGAGCAATGGCACACAGAAGAAACCCTAAAGCATGTACCTCTCCATATTTCCATGAAATGGAAGCATGTGGGTCTTCCCCACTTCCCCCTCCCAACCCCCCTTCCTCATGTCAGCATAAAAGGCCTCAGTTCATTGATTTAAACTAACTAATCCAGAGGGTTAAGAATGAAATTGTCACCCAGAAGTTGCCATTAACTTGATTCAAAGGCACAAGAGCCCCAGCCAAAGCAAGGTAAGCTTTTTCAGGGGGAAAAAAAGGTTATATAATATAATATGTTCTTCACTGGCCCCATGAGGGCTAGACAATGGCGTCTCACAGAACCTGTTCTTGAGTGGTACTTTGGAGGCTTACATAGCCCCTGCCTATTCTACCTCATGAAAAGGGAGATCCAATCATTTTATTCTGGAAACCATTCTCCTCATCTCTTTGGCTGTCATATGTATTTAACAGTAGTGCCCTCAAGGACAATGTGGTGGATCAGCATGCTAGAGGGCGACTGCCTACAGCCTGTAGTTTTTCATTTCTCCTTGCCTAGTTTGCTAAGAATGGTCCTCTTTGTTTCCATTTTGAGTCATGGCTGAATTCTTATATGTTGTCTGATCTTCAAGCTCAAATACCCAAGAGAATAGGCAGCCGTGAATCAACTCTCTGTGTGCTTTCTGGCAGGTACTATAGCAAAGAAGACAGTATACTTTTCCTTATTTCTTTAAATCGATAGGGATTTGGAGGAAAATACTTTAATAAAATAGAATTGTGACTGATTATTTTTTCCCCTTTTTGAGGACTGCTACAAAATCAGAAGGTTATGAATAGCATGGGGAAATATAGGGAAAAAAAAACCCCTTCCTAATGTAGTCCTATGGGTCTAAACCCAAAGCTTAGATTTATAATTAAAGCTCACTGTCTATATACTAACCTACACCTTAGGAGACAGCTCATCTTTCTGATTGCAGAGTTAAAAAAGAAAACTGCCACAAGCTTTCACTTAGTGTTAAGACACATAGTTGCTTATCTATTTTTTTCTTCCCCCCATATAGTCTATATTATACTTTGGAAATTCACCATCATGGGCTGTTTTTTTTCCAGGCCAGATGTTTTACCCTGCTATGTTAAGTCATCTTGACATCCTGCCATGAAATGGAAACAACTGCTAGTTTTAATATTGCTCCATATCTTTATTACAAGGTACGTCTCATGCATCTTAATTCCTCTGTTGTTCTTCTCCCTCCCCAGCCGGTCTCCCCCTCCCTTTGTCCTGGAGAAGGAATATTGTAATTTTCTGGCAGTTCTGCCCCAACAGCTAAAGAGGTTCTAGATAGCATCATGAATATGCAGCTTTGGGGTGTGTGTGTGTGTGTGTGTGTGTGTGTGTGTGTGTGTGTGTGTGTGTAGGGGTGTGCGCGCCTCTGCGCGCTCCCGGGCTGCGGGTGTCTTTAATCACAGCTGGAATGCGAAATCAAGCTCCACCTTTCAACTCTATCTCCATCATGCTGAGAGAGTGAGACTGAGACTGCTAGACAGCTCGGAAAGAGATTGCAGCTCAGATGTCCTGGAAAACAGCAAATCCCTCAGACCTGGCAGATTCCGTTACCATGAGAACGGCAGATATTTCCATTGTGATGGCTTGCTCCAGCAGCCATCTGTTACACCCATTTGATTAGGAAGTACAGTTCAGCTTGTACAGGATTTTCATCACACCTTATCCCAGGGCAGTGTACAGAAACTCTTGCTTTTCTTTTCTTTCTTTTTTTTTATGCTAAACTCAATAGCTTCAAAGTATTGTAATTTACTGAAGCTGAGGCAATTAATGAAATGTGGTGAGGAGGTCCCAGTGGCAGAATCTAAGAGAAGAAAGAAGCACAGGAGTAGCAGGAGGGGATTAGTGTCCAGAGTATAAATACAATCAACTCAGAAATTAACTGTACTTAGCAATGCCCTTTTCTTCCCATTGTGACTGGTTTGCTGCGTGGACTTCCTGAAATGAGTCAGAAGAAGAACTCAGAGACAGAACCCTGTCATTGACTAATCATGATCCTCATGTTATCTGAGCAGTCATTAAAACTGGAGATCTGAGCACAAGAAGAAGGCGGGAGGGGCGGCAGGCCCCTCACCATGGCTCATTTGTTGCAATGAATTTGACATATAAGGATGAGATTAGCTCCAAAAATTTTATGATGAGTTCTGCTTTTTCTGTAGATACAAAACGACCTTCAAAGTTCCCTTGAAGCATCGCTATAATTTACTGATTTAAACCAGTTATTTGGACTAGCTGTCCCTCTGTGTATATATGTGGGGAAGAAATTGTTGATGGTACATCAAATAGACATAAAAATAGGAATGCTCTTCAATTAAAACACTTCCAAAATCCTTTAAGAAATTTGAAGTTCTGAGTTTTGTAAGGGTTTTTCAGGTTTGGGGGAGTTGTCTGGAGAGTTTTAACATGCCGGAAGTTCTTGTAATAGGATCAGGGCTAATTAAGTGTTCACATTCCAAAATGAATTTTTAATTTCCACCAAGGAGGCATTGATGTAGACTCCTCCCATCCCCCCTTTCTGTTTTCAACAGCACGCTTTTTGTAGATTGTCCTTGATAATAAATGACAGGCTTGAAAAATCAAATTCTCCAATTGTGTTTTTGTTTGTAAATCCTGTTGTGTCATCTTCTCTTAGGCTGGGTCTTTTGGTTTCTCCCTTCAATCTAGTAGAAAAGATTTCCTTCTCACGTTTCATCCTTGCCAGAGAACTTTTCACCTCCTCTCATTTCCTGATGTGGCATCAGGTTACTGTCATGAGGGGCCATGATATCATGAGGAATGAGGGACCAAATTCCCTCCTTTGAACCCATGAAAGATGCCTAGCCAGATGGAATCAGCCAGCAGGACTGGTATTTTCCTTGAAATAACTTACTTAGCCAGCTACCACACACACAAATGATTCACATTTTCTCTTTCTGAGAGGTGTATTTTGCTCCTCCTTCTTCCCCTTCACTGAATACAGAGAACTGCTCACGCTGCTTAGTCTCACAGTTAATAGGAACATTTCCTTTAGGAAACCAACCATTCTGCACCCTGGAGGCTGAACCTCCCAGAAAACTTTTCAGGCAGGCCACTTGTTTTATGAATACAGTGTTTGCCTTTGACAGGCAGCAGATGTAAGGAAGCCCTGAAATCTGAAACAAATAAATACCATTCAGATTTTTACCACTGGACTTTCTCCTACTGATGCCTTTGTTAAAGGAAACATTTACTAAAATACTGGTTTCATTCCTCCCTCTCTTCCTCTTTCACTCCCTTCCACAGTTAGGATATCAACCATATTTCTAAAACCAAGGTTAAGTGCCCAAGACAAAATTAGTTGACACATAAAAGAAATTAAAGTAAGTGAATAGGAAAAAATACTCCTTGGGTGGGGAGTGGTAACAACATAAGGGAAGAAAAGAATAGTTTTAGAAAAGAGTACTCACCCAGGAATCATCTACTCTAACAGGGGTACCTTCTGACTTAATACTGTATCTTTCTTCATAGTCATCAATCTCATGAGAGTCTTCCTGCCATCTGGACCATTCCTGCTTCAGGCTTCCATATGAAAGTCCAATCTGGCAGCATAAATACTGGCTAATGAAGACTAGTTGTTTGACTGACTGCAAGATAAGCTAGCCTATGTCAACAAAAGCAGAAAATTCAATCTTTTGAACACAAATCTACATTTATGCAGCCATGCAAGAATTTTTCCTTTCCCATTTTCTCTTCTTTCTCTCTCTCTCTTCCTCTTTTCTAATTTCTCTCAGTCCATATTTAATGAAATTCATCTAAAAGCCTGCATAAAACTGGTCTTTGCCTAGAATATTGTAACTTTGGAGATTAAAAATAGGGACAAGATGTTGACTTGCCAAAATGCAGTAGGTTATTTTTTTTTCTCTTCAGTGTGAAAGCTATAACTACATAGATTAGCAAAACTTGTGCAAGAATAGATGTAAAACAGATTTATCTCTGTGTCAGCTTTATCTGATCCATTCGGTCTTGAAGAGTTTGGATGGCTTCCTTTGTTACAATAACCAGCTTTCAAACATCTATATCCTTAGGGTATTAAATGTCAGCCTCCAGTGTACCAGTCAAGGATAAAGGGTTGAGAATTCTGTAGGCTGAAGTACTTTTTATTTTGTGCACAGACAGGAACTTACTAATATTCTACTGCTGAGTCCTTGCAGAAACTGTAGGGTCAACCTACTCTCCCTAAATTGTTATATTGCACTTTATAATTGCCCTAGTTTAGTCATCTATTCTATACTGTTCAAAAAGCTAACCTATTATTGACAATAACAAATCTGTCAATAGGACCATGAAGGAAGTGGTCATTAGCAAAATGGAGAACCTCATTTTCATTTTTCCAAAAAGGAAGATACATTTTCTACCTATAGGACAGTATTAGTAGTGATCATTGATTGTAAAGGTATAATTTCTGAGTACATAGACAGTGAATAAGGTAATTACAAACAACCTGGATTATTTTACTGTATTTAACAATATAAATGGAACATCTTTATTTGAGAGAAAATTAGGAGGTAATATTTCATAACAGTGGTTAAAATCATTACTTAATAAAATTTAGTCATGGTACAGTGAAAAGAAGATCAAATATAAAATTAGAGGATGCAGATTCAAATCCCACTTTTATCCTCTACTATTTATGTGACTTTGTGCCAACCTTCTCCATCTACAATTTTTGTATATGCAAAATGGATCAGATGATCTCAAAGGAAGAGCCAGCACTAAAGCTATGAGTCTAATATACATACATTTTTATACAGCATGAGTTTATTTAAAAAAGTGATTTGGCAGACTGTTTTGGTTGAGATTATTAGACAAGGGGACTCATGGTCTATCTGAATTTCAGCAAAAAATTTAATAATTTTTTATAATATCTTTATGAGATATCATATGAGATATCATGAGATATGAGATAGTAACTATAATTCATTTTTATATGGAGTTTTAAAGTTTATAAAGTATTTTGTCATAACAATTCTGTGAAATAGGTCAAGTAATTAAGTGAAGAAATTAAGACAAGGAAGGAGGTAAGTAATTTTTCTGGATAAGTGAGGATGTGAACCAAGTTGTTTTCTGAGCCCAATGTAATTTCTACCTTCCCATTCAGACTAGATTGTTTGCAGGACTGTGATAGATTCAACTTGAATCTTCACGTAAGGGCCAATTATTAAATTTTCAGTGTAAGTAATTATACTTTGGAAATTGACAAATCTACAAATTAGATCTGTATTTATCGTTTTGTTGACTTCAAGACTTTAAAAAAATGATGGAGCAAAATGATCCACATTAAACATAAGAGTGAGTGTTATACAAGCATTTTAAAATCAGACTGTTGATTGTTAAATAATTACAGCACTTCCTTGTAAATACATATATTTATGTGCACACACACAGTCATGTGAATTAAGAACTAGTTGATTTCATATATTTTATGTTTATTATATAATTTTCATTTGATTATTAAATGTATTAAATATGTAATCATAATATAACAATATTAAATACTATATTTATTATAGTCATGTGACATATGAGTGTATGTGGGGTGTGTGTGTGTGTGTGTGTGTGTAGGTAGAGCACCAGGCCTGGAGTCAGAAAGAACTGAGGTCATATCTGGACTATGATACTTTCTAGCTGTGTGACCCTTGGTGAGTCACTTAATCTATTTTCCTTATTTGCCTCATTTATAACATGATCTGGAGAAGGAAATGTCAAATTATTCCAGTATTTTTGCCAACAAAACCCTAAATGGGGTCACAAAGAGTTTGGATGTCTGAATAATAACAGTAATGCATGTGTTACATATACATATATGTGGTGGATTAAAAACTAGTTGAATTATTTAGACACACAAGTAACATTCACAAATATGACTATAGGCATATGCTACATTTAGGTGTGGATTCAGAACTACTTGAGTGACCTATGCACATATACACATAGATTATACATACATGGCTATAGTTATATGCTACACATGGGTGCTTGGATTCAGAGCTAGTTGAATTTTATAAATGCATAAGCTATAATATACATATATATGTGTGTGTGTGTGGATTCAAAACTAGTTGATTAGACTCAAGGAGTCAACTAAAAGGAATGTCAATAAAGATGTGCTTAGAACAGTTCTTGGTGTGTAGTAGGTACTTAATAAATATTAATAAATAAGAAATGCTTATTCATGTGTCTCATTAAAGTGTAATTGGGAAATATTCAACAAAATAAATAAAATTGCAATGAAACACAACTGTTAATAAGTGATTCTTTTATTCTTGACTTTAAATTATTTAAAAAAAATTTTTTAATTTAAATTTATAAAATAAAGCAAACATTTTCATAACATAGTATAATAATATTTTATAGACAGTATAATAAGTTGTCCTTTGCAATCAAAGGATGCCCATCATGATTAGCATATAAACTTTTCATTGGTTTTTCAAATGATAGAATGATACAATTTTTTAAAATGAAAACCAAATGGAAAAAATGGAAAGTTCTTAACCATTCTTCAAGGCTTAGCTCAAACTTAACTCCTTTGTAAAGCCTTTTATAAAAAATTGCTCTAGCCCACCTTGGTCTACTTCCTCCCTTACTTTGCATTCACAGTTAGCACCATTTATATCAACACTTCATTGTTCCCTAATGATTTGTTTCATAAGTTTCCCTAATTAAGTGTGATGCTGTTTCTGGAGGAAACTTTGAACTCAGTTAAGTAAAGAGTAGTTTCAGATATTCATAATTTTCTGTTAACCTGTACAATTCAAGCCAGCCCAATTCAATTCTATTTAACAGGCACAAATTAAGTACTCACTATGATCAAGTCAGCTAGCTGAAGCAATGGATAGAACACTGGAATCAGAAAGACTTATTCTCATAAATTCAAATCTGGACTCAGACACCTATTAGCTATGTGACCTTGGTTGAGTCACTGAACCCAGTTTGCTTCAATTTCTTCATCTGTAAAATGAGCTGGAGAAAGAAATGGCAAATCACTCCAGTAATTTTGCAAGAAAACCCCCAAATGGCATCACAAAGCAATCTAATACTAAAAGAACTCTACAACAAATGTTCAAGATACTTGAAATACAAAAATACATAAAAAACAGCCTCTTCTTTCAAGGAGTTTATAGCAACATGGGGAAGTTGAACATATAGCCAGATGTAAATATAAGTCAATACTAGGAGTAAGAGATCACTTAAACCTGGGGAGGTGAGGGGAAAATCTGGAAAGGATGTCATATAAGATTAGCCATAAAAGAAACAAGAGATCTATAAGAGAAAGAGTTAAGGAGGCAGTATAATTCAACCCATAGGGATTGAACTATATAAGGGAATAAAGACAGAAGATGGATTGTTGAATTTGGGGAATAATCAGTTTGGTTGGGATGTAGAGTTATGGGTAAAATTTTTAAGAGGTTTGGAAAGGTGGATGAGAGCCAGGTTTTTGAAAGTTTTCTATGTCAAACTAAGGTGTTTATTTTCACTTTTTCTTCTGGTTCCAAAAAGTTTAGGTCATTTTCTTTTATGTTTATGGAAATATAGTATCCAGATTCTTTTTGGTCATGATTTTCAGATAGTCTGATGATGATTAGATTTTTCTCTCTTAGCATGTTTTCAAGCCAGTTTTTAAAAGTATATTTTTAGTATATTCCTCAATTTTCTACCCCTCTTGAATTTTAATATTTGCTGTTGATATAGAGTAATTTATTTCTCTTTTGTCTATTATAATTTTTAGTCAAATTTTATACTTCCTTAACTAAGCAGTTTATTTTCCTTCCACATTTTTCTTCTGGAGCACTTATTTAATATAGTATATCACTTTGAAACCCCTGATTTATTTCCTACAGAAATTCCAGTTGAATTTGTGACCAAGCTATGTTTTTGTGTGGTTTTGCTTGTTGATGTTGTAGCAATATTCTCATTTTCTGGATTTGTGTCTTTGGAGCTTTTGAATCCATATCTTTATCATTAGTGTCCTCTTTTGTTTACTCATTGCCCCATTCTTATTTCTTTAAATGGAACTTTGCATCAGGATTAGTCTGTATTATATGGTTTATTCTAAGTGATGAGGTCTATGATCTTCAAGGACCTCAGGGTCCTCTGGATAGCTCAGGTTAACAAGTTGCAAACTTAGATGATCATAAAGCTCTGATAAACATCTGAGTTTTGCAAGCCCCCAACTTTAGTTTGGAGTCTGGGTGATTCATCTTTAGACACAACCCTATTTAGAGTCCAAGAAATAGATGTTAGCCCTTGTCAGTCAGCTGTAAGGCTGCACAGTTTTAGAGCAACCAAACTTTAGGGTCATCCTGGTCTAAGGATATTTTGCTATAGCTCCTATTGCTGGAAGGCTTTTGCACAAATCTTCTTTGTAGTTTTTTTATCCTTAGTGCCTGGAAGTTTCTGTCTGTCTCCCTATACCAATCTAGATTAGTAAAATGACTATCTTTATAGTCTTTTTCTTAGATTTCCTGATCACTCAGTCCAGTGCCTTTTCATGATCTTTGCTGGAGTATTTGTGTCAGAGATTGGGTTGTAATGTCTTTTACTCTATCTTTTTTTCTGATCTTCCTATCTTTTATTCTAGAAAAAAAATTGGAGCCACTGAGATTTTTTTTAAGCAAGTGTGTGACATAGTAAAATCCAAAGTTTAAGAATAATAATTTGCTAGCTATATGGTAAATAGTTGGAAAGAGGAATGACTGAGAAAGGAAGGCCAATTAGGAGACTATTTTTATAGGGGAGAGATGAAGAAGTCTTGAACTCGACTAATGGTTATGTGAATAGGAGAATATAGATATTAGACTTGCAGAAGTAGAACTGGCAAGACCTGATAACTTATTGATTTGGGGGAGGGGTTAGGGAGAAGGAAGTATCAGGAATGTCTTCAAGATTGTAGACCTGGATAACTGCAATGACAATGGTTTCCTGAATAGAGAAAGGACAGTGTGGGGAAGGAATTATAATGGCAAAGATAAGGAAATCTGTTTGAGGCATTTTAAATTTGAAATACTATTGGAACATTCAGGTAGAGATATCAGGCTGTACAGATAGTTTTGTGGGTATTATGAATAATTATGGTAATTGATTATAAGTTGATGAAATACAAGAAAGTATATGGAGAGAATCCAGGACAGAGCTAGCCTTGAGAGAAACCTAAAGGTAGGAAGCAGGAACTGGTTGATAATCCAGCAAAGGAGACTGAGAAGGAGCAATAAAACAGGTAGGAAGATAGGAAGAACACCTTCTCATGGAAGTCAGGGGAGGCAGAAGAATCCAGAAAGAGAGAGTATTTATAATTAAACAGTAGAATTTAAATTGAAAAAAAAAGATAATTGGATTTAGTAGTTAAAATATTATTGGTAACCTTGGAATAGAACAGTTTTAGTGAGAGGATCATATCAGAAGCCTATTAAAGAAAGGTATAATCTCACACCTATCAGATTGGCTCTTGTGACAAAAAAGAAAAATGATAAATTCTGGAGAGGATATGGGAAAACTGGGAAACCAATGCAATGTTGATGGAGCTGTGAACTGATCCAACCATTCTGAAGAGCAATTTGGAACTATGCCCTAAGGATTATAAAATACCTTTGATCCAGCAATATCACTGCTAGGTGTATATGTCAAAGACATTCACAAAAAAAGGGAAAAGTATGTCTTTGTACAAAAAACTTTTAAAGCTACTCTGTTGTGTGGTTAAGACTTGGAGATTGAGAAGATGCTCACCAAATGTGGAATGACTAATCAAGCTGTGATATATGATTGTGATGGAATATTATTGTGTTATAAGAAATGACAAGCAAGATGATTTCAGAAAAACCTGGAAAAGTTTAAATGAACTGGTGCAGAGTGAAGTGCAGAACTGGGAGCATACTGGACACAGTAATAGCAATATTGTATGATAAAGAACCATGAATGACTTAGCTATTTTCAGCAATACAATCATCCACCAAAATAATCCCAAAGGACTCATGAAATAGTATCACATAGGCATGCCCCCAGAGAAAGAAGTGATACTGTCTGAATGCAGTACTGAAGTATGCTGCTTCAGTTTCTTTCATTCTTTTTTTGAGTCCTCTTGTAAAAAATCACTAATATGGAAATGCTTTACATGATTGCTCATGTATAAACTATATCAGATTACTTACCATCTCAGAGAGGGGAGAAAGAAAAGAGAAAAAAATGGAATTTGGAGCTCAAAACCTTAAAAATATTTTAAAATCATTTTAAACATATAATTGGGAGAAAATAAAATATTATATTAAAAGAAACCTATGATAGAGGTAAGAAAATGAAGTGTAGATTATTTTTCTAAGATTCTGATAGAAAAAAAGATAGAATTTTAGCTTTTGAGAATGACAAGGTCAAGTGAAAAATTTTAAAACATTTGAGCATATTTATAGGTGTTAGGAAAGAAGACAGTAGCTAAAGAATTTCTGGAAAGAGGAGAAAGAGAAAACGATCAAGGATGCAAAAAGATGAGATCAAATGCATAAGTTGAAGGGTTGGACTTTGTAATAGACTCACTAACTTTATTTCAGAAACTGGAGCAAAGGAGGAGAGCACAAGAGGTTAAGTAGAAAAATTCTGATATTTAGAACAAGGGAGAAACAGGGATTATCAAGAAATGTCATTTTTAACAAGTCATATGAAATCTGTTTAAGCTTTATGTCTTCCAGGGAGCCTTTATTGATTGATCACTCTAACCCACATACTTTTCTTCCATCTTTGAACTCTAGTATTACAATTGGCATTGAAAACCTTTATGACACTTACATGTATCATTTACAGCCTTGTGATCTCTCATATATTGTTGCCTTGAAATATTACTTAATTCTTATCTTGAATTTCAATGTATGACAAACATGTCTGTGCCTTGTCTTGCCCTACCCATCATATTGTGAGTAAAATCCTTGAGGGCAAGATGTCTCTATATGACCTTCCTATATTTGCCCACAGGAACAACATTATGCATTTAGAAGGAATTTGGTAATGAATTAGATAAAGGAATGAATGAATTATTGCCTCAAATAGTAATCTTGGCTCAAGTGGTTCCATTGACCTCGATCTATACTGTTGAAATTGGGATTTTGAATCTTTAATCCTTAGATTCAGATTTTGGTTGTGCTTTACACTTCACAAGGAGTTTTCCCAAAGCACAGTCATCTGTCTTAGATTGAGAGTCAGAGATCAGTGTGGTTGTGGTCTACAAGTTTTGTATACTAAGGTGTTTTGGTCTGAGAACTCCAGGGACAGTGAGTGGAGTCCTAGGGTCAACAACTGACAAACCCTTACCAAAAGTGATGATAGTGTTTAGAGGGACCAGCAGTAGACTGGAAAGATAGGCAAAAACTAGACTGTAAAGGGCTTTCAATGCCAAACAAAATAATTTGTACTTAATCCTATGGGCAATAGGAAATTTATTAGCTAAGTAAAATCTTCCTCTTGGACAGCTTACAACTTAGGTTATGATCCAGTCATCCTTAGAATGACTCAAAGCAAAGGTAAATTTTATCACTTTCTATTATCAATACCACTGAGATTCTGGCATTCTATTATTATTATTACTATTTTAGGGGAACTAAATACAAGAGGGGTTACGCTTTGCATAGAGTAAGTACTCAAGATATGTTTGTCAAATGAATGAATAGAAAAATTTGACAATCCATACTCTGAATTAGGTAGTGTAATTCCTAGTTGTAAAACCAGGCCTGGTCAACATCAGCATACTCAAAGTCTCCAGAAAGTCTGGGTTTCACTTCTTATACCACCACTTTTCTTGTGATCTTAGCTAAATTGGACTGCTTCATCTGCTCCACATATCCGTACCCTATGATATTCAGTCTTCTATATCTACTTTAAGTCTTTTTCATGAAGCTTTCTTTGATTCTTCTACCCTAAACTCCCTTCTTCTGTCCATGAAGTATACTATTGTACTTATAATGAGCTCCAAGGAGTTTAGACTCTTATTGTTTTCTACCTCCTCATCTAGATTTTAAGTTCCTTGAGAGGAGAATTCTTGATTTTTCCTAATTTTGGATTTTCCCCCAATAATAATATAATAGGTAAACAACAATTTCTTGATTTCCTGAAATATAAAAGTTCATGTGAACAAAGGGAATGAATGAATGAATGTCATTTGCTAGAAAAACATTCTATAATTCAATTTAATAAGATCATATATTTTAGAAGAGGAAGGGATCTCAGAGGTCATGTAGTAAGGAAAATGAGACCCAGATATGATAAAATACATTCCTAGAATAACAGGTAGCAGACGAATAAATCCAAAACTTCTGACTCTAGAGCCAGTGTTTGCTATTAAGCTCCAGTGAGCACAATTCTAGGTTCTGGAGGGGATTTAAAAAAAACCCCAAACAAACCAAAATTTAGATAAGAGACTATCTGTGCCCTTGTGGAATTCATAGACTAGTAGAACAAAAACACCTACTATTTCCAAGGCATACAAAGAACTTTCCTCTCAACAGCCCTGGTAGGAAGGTAGTGCAAGCATTATTATATTCAGTTTAGCCAACCATAGTTGTTATTTTGGAAACCTTTGAAGAAACAAAGCTGTACAGAGTGTGCGGCTATGATTATTTGGTTATATTTGAGCTTTAGTGATTAATTCTGGCATTTTAAAAAGTAAACCATTAATGCCAGAGGGATTTAGATTTCTCATATATGATTAGTTGTTTACCTCTAAGTTGAAAATCACTTATTTATGGGAATCTGATGTCGATGCAATCTTACTCTTTTCTTCCTTGCATAAGCAATGGAAGTTGTAATATTAATTGCTGCATCAGCCACTTTAAGATTTAATATTTTTCTCATTCTATAGGCAATGTACCTCTTGAATGACTTTCCACAGTCTTTACTTACAGCCATTTGAATGATAAGCAACAATAATGTTTCTGGAAGTGATCCATAAATCATATTCACATCCACGCATCCAAATGATCCTTTTTTTTTTAAATCTTAAACTACTTTCTACTGGAGGCTTGCTAGTGAAGTTCAATTGGAAGCAATATGTTTTCCACCTACACATATTTCTATCAAATATCTTAATGTGAAGAAAGGAGGACTGGAAGTGATGTAATAGATCTTAAAACTCATAGCCAGAGGCTTATTACATGGAAGAAAGAGTGTGTCCTGTTAAACATAAAATCAAATTCTACTTTGATACTTGCTCTTAGAATGGAAATGACCTTTGATTCTTGTTGGTTCACACATAAAGTCTATAGTAGCAGATGAAGACTCCTGAAGGTCTTATAGGAAAGTCTTTGAGTATGTTGGCAGTGGTCTATACCTTTATTTGAGGTCCAGCCTGCTAAGGGCAGAAAGGGTGATTATCAGGTTGCCCCACCAAAGAACAAATGCTTTTAGGCATTGAAAAATCATAAAACTCTCTAACAACAAGTTAAGGAAACATCTAAATAGATCAAATAACAGATCCTTGAAGTAAGTTATAGACAAATGACTAGAAATGGCCCTTCTAAGTCTAAACCGTTATGATGTGGATCTTATGATGTGGAAAGTGAAATCAGAAGAGTAATAAGACACTTTAAAATTGGTATCTCCTGGGATTTCCATATGAATTTCATTGCTTTTCAATAAAGAGAATTTACTACTGACAGTTTCATGAATGAGGACTCCTCAAATGTTTATTGAAGAATGGTTTGAGTTGATTTAATACTTTATCATTTGAAAAGAGAAATTGTGATTAGTGGCAATCAAAGTCTTCTCTAATCTTGTCCCTCTGTTATTTTCCCTATAATAACAACTTCAATAGCTTTTCCCCCAGAAGCCTTATAAATGTTTAAGATTTTATGCCCTTTTAAAGATAAAGTAAGAGCATCTAAAGTCTCTAAAACTCTGGCCTATCACTATCCTTGTTACCTCAAAGAACTTATCCATTCTCATGGCTTCAGTGGTTTCTAATATTTTACTAGGTACTGCACAGCACAAGAATGCATGATAAGATAAAATTTAGTGAAGACCTGAATATAAACTTCAATGATGTTACTCTTATTCATGAATGTCTAATAACCATCCTCATGGATATCTGTACTTAAATCACTTAAAATTCATATGAGTAAATAAGACATTGTGAAAGGCTCTGGGGCTATCAGATGAAATGTCCAAATATGTATATATGTATGTATGTTTTATCCCTACTGTCAATTTACATATTGGAAGCAATAATATTGTTACACAGACAACTAAATTAAAAAATCATATTTATTTTAAAATTTTTTGTCCAAATTTTGATTTCATATGAGAGACAAATTTCTAGTGAGGAAACTCCATTCACCCTTGAAGATCAGCATTTGATCAGTAATTTATATTGAAAAGAAACTGACCTGTGTGTGTAAAGAGCAAAAGTGACTTTGGATACTGGTGTTCCTGGTCTTAAGCTAGTCCTTATCATCCCTAAGCCATTTAACCTTTCAAATTTATAATATATGAAGCAATACATACATACACACATACATATAAATCATTATTATTATTATTGTTAAAGAGAAAACACTGAAACTGTGCAGTAGGGGTGGGTAGACTGGAGATTAGAAAAGATCTCATGCAGGAGATGGCATCTGACATAAACTTTCAAGAAAGCTAAGATTCCAGGGCAGCTAGGTGACACTGTGGATAGAGCACTGGTGGTGGAGTCAGGAGATCTGAGTTCAGATTTGGCCTGAAACATTACAAGCTTCTGACTCTGGGAAAGTCTTTTTGCCTTTATTCACTGGAAAAGGATTTGTCAGCATCCTTCCCCCATGAAAGAAAAGAAAGAAAGAAAGAATTTCTGCCTTCAACAGGGAGCACATTGGTTTTAGAGCTGTAAGTTAGAGAAGAAAAACTGATAACTTTTCCATTGGCTCTATGACCTTAGATGATCTTATCTTCTTGCAAATTGAAGGGGTGGGAGAGGGGGAAAGAAAGAGGAAGAGAAATTGGCAAAATGTTAAATTTCTCTACAAAGCAACAATTGATTTCCTTTAAGAAACTGATTTAATTGGAAATGTACTAAAAATTCTTATTTTCAGAAATGTCATTAATGTCTCTCCACAAAAACTTATATTTGGAGGTGAATCTATTGTAGGTTTCTTCTCAAATATGGATGGGCGGGAACATATGCTTCAGTCTCAGTCCTTTAGTGGAAATAAAAGCCACTGTAACTATTGAAGAAAAATACATTCACCTCCAAATTATATATTTTTTTGAGGTTAAAAGTATATAATTTCCTGAGGAACACATCGAGCCTTATCCTGCTGTGAGGCTATTGCCCAATTACTCTCAGCAGTGGTAAAGGTGCCTACAATTCTCTAAATTCTGTATGACCCCTGTGGAAGCTAAGGCTCAGGTAGTGAGGCTGATGGCTGACATAGCCAAACTAGGACAGAAACCATAGAAGATCCCATTCCAAAGTTCACAGGGCTTGTTCTACTCAGGTTGATTGTGAGCTTAGTCTAATCACAGGTCACTTGCACTGCGTGGTATGTGACTACCAGTGACCACCTTTGACTCTCTCCTCATGCTCTCATCTCCTTCTTGCCCCCAATTTTAAATGGTTGGTTGTTCAAGAATGTGACTGATAAGGTTTAACCATCCCTGAGTTTTAGCAAGTGAGACATAGAGCTTGCAAAAAAAGAAAATTTTAAATCTGGGACAAATATTACAAACTATACTCAGGACATATAGTGGTTGATAAGGGAAATATAAGGGTCAGAGAGGAGTTTACTCTGGTCATCCATCTGTACATTTTATAGCTTCCTATTTTAATTACCTATTCTTGCTAATTAGTTTCTTAGTTATCTTGTTCCCTTTTTTTAGTTATCTTTTTTTCTATGTTGAATGCTGCCAGTATCCCATAAATTCAGTTTTGAGGGGACAAAGCCTCTGTTGTTTGATTTTAGTTATCTCTGTCTGTCTCTTTCTGTCTCTATTTCTCTCTGTCTCTCTTTCTCTTTGTTATCTCTCTCTCCCCATCCCCTCCATCTCTATTTTTCAGTTATGATTCTCTTAAGAAGATGCTTTTTTTTAGGTTTTTTCAAGGCAAATGGGGTTAAGTGACTTGCCCAAGGCCACACAGCTAGGTAGTTATTAAGTGTCTGAGGCCGGATTTGAACTCAGGTACTCCTGCCTCCAGGACTGGGTCTCTATCCACTGTGCCACCTAGATGCCCCTTTAAGAAGATTCTTAATGGTCCAATGAAAAATCCATGATATTTGTAGTGGTTAGAGCTTGGACTAGGTGATGGTTAACTTGGCAACTACTATTGTTTCCAAAATATAACTTCTGAAAGGCAGAATTCATAATATGAATGAATAAATTCAAAGTATTTTAAGAGCTTATTATATATGATATCAGAGGTAGCAAAATATGGCAAATAGAATCCTGATCTCAGAGTGAGGAAGAATGGGTTCAAGTTCTTATTCAGACACATACTTGATACTTTAGGTGAATTATTCAATTCCATAGTACCCTAGGAAGTTCTCTTAAACCATTATGTGACCAAGAAGGTCACTACATGATAAGAAGGAATTAATTCAACCAGAAATTGCAATAATATATGAGGTTCCCTACTCCTATTTGGAGGTTTGCATTTGTAGTACCAAGATTTATGGTCTCTTAGTTTATAGAGAATAGCAACCTTCTGATGTATTATTCAGCTGATTATGTTTTTCTTGGTGGTTTTCTTTGGATTTTTAATGATAAGGTCATTTCCATACTCCTCTTCATCATCTTATCCTCTTTCTCTTCCTTCAGAACAATTATAGTTGAGTTGTATATATGATTCATCCAGTCAGTGATGAGTTTTTTTCTCAGACTTAATGGAACACTTTGTTCTGTACTTCTCTCAAGGGGCTCATAGTATTAGACTATTTGCTGTTCCTTGAGCATGACCACCATAATTTTCTATATCCTATCTCTTTGCCTTCACTCTGATTGTATTCCTGTCTACCATTCCAGTGTCTCTTGGACTCCCAGGATTCCATTATCTTAATAATCTATCTACCACCTTCTGTGAAAGGCCTTTCCCATTCTTTAATTGTTGGTATCTTCACTTCTATGGTAACTTTCAGGTATTCTTATGTATTTTATATGGGCTGCTTTTCATTCAAACAACCAAAACATTCTATCAATTAATTTATATATTTTTATCTCTTCCATTAGAGTGAAATCTCTTTGAGGACAAGGGCCATTTTGACTTTTTCTTTGCATTCCAAGATTAATAAACATTAATAATTAATAATTAATACACATTAATAAATGTTGACTAGTTGATGTATCAAAATATTTTATAGTAATGTTTTACAGTAACATGTGTATGTGTCATATCACATTACTAGTTCCATGGGAGCAATAACTTTGTTTTATGATAACCAGTGAGTCTTAAAGTATCATTTGAGGACCCCAGAAGGTTCATGAGACCCTTTCAGGTAATATGTAATTATTTTCATAAATAAATTATTTATAATAAATTATTTTCACAACAATACATTTTTCACCTTTTAAAATACTCTTTTCTTTTCCAACCACAATACATATCTGTATGAGACCAATTTTTCTTCATATACTTTGACCTAAGCCATATATTGAAACAGACTGAGTACAAATCAGATATGTGAATCCAGCTGTCTTCTATTAAGCCAGACATTAAAGAAATTTGCAAAAATATGTGAAACAATGCTACCCTTATCTATTTTTATTTTGGAAAATATACTTATTTTTCACAAAATAATATTAATGTCATCATGTAATAAATGTGTTATTTATATTTTATTTTTTATTTTTGCAAGGCAAATGGGGTTAAGTGGCTTGCCCAAGGCCACACAGCTAGGTAATTATTAAGTGTCTGAGCCCGGATTTGAACCCAGGTACTCCTGACTCCAGGGTTGGTGCTTTATTCACTGTGCCACCTAGCTGCCCTTATATTTTAAATAGAGAAATTAAATGTCCAGATTTAATTTCTAATATAATAAATACATAAACAATAAACCAAAAGCTATTTGGGATCCTTAATAATTTTAAATAATGTAAATAGGTAATGACCCCACAAAGTTTAAAAACTATTGATCTAAACCTTGTATCTCCTCTAGAGTCTAATGCAGTGGTCTGCACATAGCAAGTATTTTATTTGTTGACTGAATGAAAAGTTATTTGTGTACCCATCATAGTTTCCCATTTGTCTTATGAGTTTTCACAGGGTAGAAATGCAAAATATTAATATCTCTATTTTATAAATGAGAAAAATGAGGCCCAGAGGAGTTAATTACTTGCCCAAGATAATAGAACTTCTAAGTGGTCTAACTAGTCAGCAAATAGTGATTCAATTAGCATTTATTAAGCACTTAATATGTGTCAACCACCTTATTAAGTGTTGAATATAGAAATACAAGCAAAAAATACAGTCTATGCCCCTAAAGAACTTATGATAAAAGGGGAGAAGATAAAAGTATTTGACTAGGGTCATGATGGGGAATTCCAGAGTAAAGAGAGGGTTGTCCTGGCCATTTTCCTTAAATGGAAGATGGGGCCATCCAGGTAGGGCATAGTTCTAAGATGGACATTCCAGAATTGACTAACTAGTTCTTCTGACCTAGGTTATTTCCATTTTAAATAACACTACCTCTTATCAGCATTATTGAAGGTTTTAACTTTGACTCACATTTCATACTTTCCAACTATCATCTCATTATTATTGTTATTTTAAAAATTGTTTTCTCTCCTAAAAATCAGACGTCTCAATCACACGTAGAATTCCAAGAATAACTTTACTGAATCTGTACTTTAAAAAATGGTTATAGAATTGTTAAATTGTTACATTTCTAGAGCTGGAAGGGACTTTAGATTAGCATTCGATCCAAATCCCTCATTTTACAAAAAAGAAATGTGTTCAGAGATTTATCCAAATTCACTTACTATTCTTCTGTACTTAGAACATATCTTCCTGCACGTCCCTTGATATATTTATTTTCTTTTTTCTTTGCTAGAACCATTCTCTTTGTATTCATATTTGATAGATTCTTCTTTCCTTAAACAAAGCTTATATTATGAGAAAGTGTGAAGCAGTGGAAAGAACACAGGACTGACAAATGATCTAGGTGCCAATCAAGTGTCCAAGATGCCAACAATTAGTTTTGTGCCTGGGCTGAATTTTTCTGAATGGACTATAACAGACATGTGAGGGAAAAAAGTTTAGATAAGATTTCATCTGCTCATGGAGTTTATTATCTGCTCCCCAAGTCCAGAATCACAATGTAACCCCTTCCTCTGCTGATCAGTTCTGGAGAGGGGCTCATTATCAATTATTACAAAACATTAGCCTATGCTATCCTTGATTCTTCCTGTAAAAACATCCTTCATAAAGGAAAAGAATTAATATTTATATAATATTTTCTAATATAATACAAATATTACCTCATTTGATTTTCTAACAACAGCCCTGAAAAGTAGTTGCTATGTATAGATTATATGAAAAATTGGAGTGTGGTGGAGGTTTATTCTTTTCTCTCCATATATTCCCCTCCCTTGTAGAATTTGCTTTCTTTCTTACTAGGCAAATTCTTGAGCTGATGGAGGGTAATAAATGTCTGTCTCTCTCTCTCTCAGAGGAAAAGGTACTAACTTAATATCTCCCTTTCTAGCCAATCTCTTTGATAGATCCAACATTTCAAGGTGGATGGTTAGTTTACAAGTTTCCCAAAAGGGGTAGAAGATTGCTTGGATCTTAGCCATATGAGTGCCTGGCTACCCCCTCACCACAGATCTCTCCAACTAGTTTATTGTTAGCCACTATAATAAGGCCCAACCACTGCATACAGAACATGTGAGTTTAGCCAGACTACAAGGACATGGATAAACAAGTACAAGCCATCTTACCTATGGGAAAAAAATGGAGTTCTTAAATCATATCAAGTCAAGGATAAAAAAAACACATTAGAGGTGGAGTTGATGATATCAAGTTCACAAAGACAACAACTTAGATTAATTTTGGGCAAAAAATTTCTTCTTGTCTGAGACTCTCAGTGACAGCTGGATCTGTCACTCAAAGTTACACATATCCAACTTGCACTCTTTTCAAAAGATCCAGCCCTAAGTGGAATGATATGAAGACTCAACAAAGTGAAGAGGGATAAGGTAGCAGAGAGCCTAATGTGGAGAGACTGGACTGGGAAAGGAGGATGCAAGGAACATCTGGAAGAAAAATCTAGTAATCCTTTAAGCCACCCTAAAGGTTTAACTCCTCTTTGAATCCTCTCTAGGACAATATCTCTTCAATCTGTCTCTGTCCAACAGCAGGCTGGGGAAATACATCAGTTTAGAAGAGGCAAACTCCATCTTCTTATTCTATCCACACTCCACTCCTAAGTCCAACTGTCTCCAGTAACATATAAGTAAATTTCTCATAAATCTTTAAATTTTTTTCTTTTCACTGAATAGTGTCCTCTTACTCTCTTCCCCCATTTCTTTCTGTACCAATTCAATTCAATAAGCAATTATTATGTGTTTCTTATAATCAAGGCACTTCAAAAAGACAAGTATGAAACAATCCTTCCTTTGAGGAGCTTATGATCTATTAGATAGATGTACATATTCATTTATGCTTATGCTTGGTATACATATTGTCCCTAGCCTAGGCCCTTGAGAATATATTAGTTCCTTGAGAAAAAAAAAAAGCTTGTTTTGATTTTGATTTATTTTTGGTTCCCCAAACTTAGTGCAATAGATGCTCAATAAATGTCTGTTAGGTTGGATTTTTGAAATCCCTCTCAACATCAATACATTAAAATTCATTGATCCAGAGTTCTCTTTTCTTTGTAATACAGGAGTAAATAGCTGAGTCTTCACAATGTGCAATATATTATATTTTAACAACTTAATCTGTCAAATTTTCATGCTTTTTGTCATGAAATGTTAAAAGACAAAGAGGATGACCTTCATTATATGGAGACCTTCTATGGAGGGTTTATGGTAAAACATTACTAGAATCTTATAAAATAGGAACCCAGGCTTGAATTTTTCTATACTAGTGAAAAGAGTGACTGATTCAATGAAGGATTTAAGCCCTGAAGAAGTGACATATGAAGAACACAGAAACTCAAATGTGGCACTTATTTACAAATGTGGCACTTCTCCCACTTATTCACCCATTAAACCTCTTTTATTTCTAGGGTGCTCTATAGTTTACAACAACTTCATTTATTTAATACCCTATGGGTCATGCACTGTGCTTCAGATACAAAGACAGAAATGAATCAATCTTTGCCCTCACAAAGCATGCATTTTATTGTAGGTGACAGCATATACATATATTTTTGTTGTTGTTCAATTGTTTGAGTAGGGTTTGATATTTGTGATCTCTTTTGAGGTTTTCTTGGCAAAGATATTGAAGTAGTTTGTAATTTCCTTCATCAATTCATTTTACAGAAGAGGAAACTGAGGCAAAAAGGTTAAATGACTTGTCCAGGGCCACACAATGATCTGTTTCTGAGGCTGTATTTGAACAAAGGTTTTCTTGACTTCAGGAACAGTTAGCTGTCCATATATATAAATAGGTATATAAATAAATGTATAGAAAATGTATGTATATAAAAATTAATTATTGTTTTTCAATCATTCAGATCATCCAGGACTTCTTCCATTCCTTCTTACTGCCTCCATCCAACAGAAAAGAAACAACTCCTTACTGTTTTTTGCTCTTTAGAAAGTATTATTCTCTGTCCCTTCATGTAAGCTTGTTTCAATGTACACAAACATTTTTTTAGAAACATATTTGTATACAGTGCCCTTGTGCAATGAAAATAACATTTTAAAATTCAGTATGGGTTCTCAAAAATTCAATGTTTAATCTTTTTGAAATGCAAATATACCAACCCCTCTGAGCTACTCTCCCAGCTTGTATTCATTGGTTGGGTTCCCTAGGAAGCCACTATTCCTGAAGGTTCAACAATTAGCTTGTGGGACACTATTTCTTAAAAGTATGTAGCTCACAAGCCGCTATTTATATGCTTCCCATCAATAGTTAACAACTGGATACAATTAGCTCAAAGCAATAGTATTTACTAAAATGCATAGTAAGAATAATAACTATAAAGTATTTTCCTCATAAACCTGGAGCACACTCTTCCACAAATATGCAGAGTTGGTGGGAAGAGTGAGCATATAAGGACAACTCATTCCTCTAATTCTCCTAGCCTTGCTGTCCTTTCTCTTCAAGGGGAGTTCTCTCAAAGCTTCCCTCTGAGGGTCAGGGTCTTTCCACTTTAATACCTACAAGCTGTGATGGATGATGGGATCTGGGGAGGGGGAATGTAGATCCTCTTCCCTAACCTATTCCTTTCTATTTTGACACAGGAGTATTCTACACAAGGTCACTCCCTACCAGGACTTCCTTTATTTTCTCCAGGCTTAATCACTTAAAGGCCCCCATAGACTTGGTCAATTTTCATTCTTGCTGTTGGTATTGAATCTTCCAATTCAATCAGAGAAAAATATTAATGCTTCATAATGGGTTTATAGGACACTAACAACTCATTACATAGTAACTCCTCCTTTGTTTATATCCTGGAAAGGAAATCTTTTCAGTTTCACTCTTTTACAAAAATCCTCTGTCAATGAAAATACAAATACCTATTCCTTTCAAATTGATGCAATTTATAAGTTCAAATTCTACTCTTAAAATAGGGACATAGCTACATTGTCACTGCTGAGTTGAAATAGCAATGAATCAATTTGACTAGACTTATAGATATGGGTCTATAGTTTATAAAGTGAGGTGAAGTGTGAAAGTGTAAAGAAAAAGATCATGATAGCTATTGCTAAGATCCCCGGGGAAATGAAGCATGGAAAAAAAAGTAGAAAGAGGAAGTTCTTGAGAGGAAGAGAAGGAAAAAAGAGTATATAAAGTATGATTCATTGGCAAGAACAGTAGTTTATCATTTATTTTTTTTTTACCATTTTTGCCATTTTTTACCATTCTTTTTTACCATTTGGGTCTCAATTTCCTCATCTTTAAAATGGGGGACTTGATTGATAACCCATAAAATCTATTTTCTTTTAGTTTTTTCAAGGCAATGGGGTTAAGTGGTTTGCCCAAGACCACATAGCTAGGTAATTATTAAGTGTCTGAGACCAGATTTGGACCCAGATACTCCTGACTCCAGGGCCAGTGCTCTATCCACTGTGCCACCTAGCCACCCCCCATAAAATCTTTTAACTCTAAATTAAATAAGCCTATATGTTCTTCTAGGCTCCAGAAGCTCTTGGCCTATCTGACTGAAATAAACTTTGTCCTGGATACCTGGTT
Source organism: Macrotis lagotis (assembly GCF_037893015.1). Lineage (NCBI taxonomy): Eukaryota > Metazoa > Chordata > Mammalia > Peramelemorphia > Peramelidae > Macrotis > Macrotis lagotis. The sequence continues at coordinate 87,000,101 of NC_133665.1, forward strand.
CTTTTCTTCTATGGGCCTCATGATGAGTGTTCCAGGACTGGGTCACAGACTCAGAGATGACTCAGAATCTCCACTGGCACCTCTGGTCCTTCTTCATTGAACCCTGGCCTATCTTTCCCTGCAGATGCATTCTAGATAACCTATCTTTCACAAATCAAAGGAATATCCTTTTTGTTTTGTACTGTTAAGGCAGTGTTCACTTCTGATCACTCAACATTTTTTCTTTGTGGGATAGATAGTCCTAATTTTTTGGTCTGAAAGACTAAGACCCTCTTCTAATTATTCATTCTGTAATAGAAACAGATTCTTAAAGACTGTACAAACTCTGACATGGCTTACTAGGCTAGAAGAACTTTAGTTCTGGCTTGGTCTTAGATCATAAAATCCAATAAAATCCATTGAGTCCAACCATGTTGTTTTATAGATGAAAAAACAGAAATCTGGAGAAAGGGACTTGTAAACCATCAGAAGTATCAAGTTTAACCCAGTATTTCTGACTATAAGTCCATCATTCCACTCATTATACCAGTTACACCCTAAGTTCAAATGTTTGACCTTCATGTAATAGACATTTTGACAATAGTCATTATCATATGGTCAAATGTCTTTCAAGGAATGGAGGTTCTGTGATCTTCAGAAGTGGAGTATCCCCCAAAAGAGGAGATCACAGATTCTTGAATTCTGAAGCAAACTTAGGATTCATAAAATAGTAAGTACTATCCCATGACTAGGCCAGATCCTCAATGAATGTCAGAGTGATTAAAACACGGTTGGCATGGTTAGTGAGTCATAATTTTAATTACAGGAGTGAAAATTCAGATAGGAAGGATCAATCTTCAGAAGACGTGTTGGTTCTTTCTGGAGGGGGTACCTGACAGAGTGGCTGTTCAGCTGCCTCATGGGATTTGGAAGACCCCAGGAATAACAGTTGCATAAAGACAGTTATAGAACATGGCCATACTTATCAGGATCAACAATCTCTACTACAGAAGCAACTCCTCCTTCCTTCCCAGGAGATTTCTTTCTCTGTATTTCTTTTGTGAGCAAATTCTGAGAACTGCCTGCATTTCTTTACTGGTAGTGCATTGATTCAGAAGATCTTTTGTTGATATGGCTGCTTGAAAAGCTTGTGCAGGCACTGCTGTTTATCTTCCTTCTTCCTTCCAATCCCAAAAATGTACTTTGTAAAAAGAGAGGAAAAAAAATCACTCTCCTTATTTGTACATCTAACTTTTAAAACTAATGAATTACTTTTGCTCAATTATTTCTATATTGTAAATATTTTGAAAGGAGAGGTGTGATCCTCTAAAATGTTTAGGGGGTTGTGGGGGACAAGTCCAAGGAATTTTATAATGTGTAAAGTGAATGGACTTTTTATATTTCTATGATTTTGTTCTAGTCATTCTATATGTCTTAAAGACAATTTGGCAGAAATGCTGATTTTTTTCTTTCCTGGTACATTTATAAAGAAACTCTTGCTAGTTTCTTTCTGAAGTTCTGAAGACAAAGTACTCTCATGAGCCTCTTGACCAAAGAGTGAATTTGAATTTCTTTTCTTTTTTCCCCCATCAAAGGATCTTCAGCAATGAAAATATGTTCTCTCATTGTACATCTCATTTATAAATTGAGGAAGAAAGTAGTTTGTGTGGAGTAGTTGACATGGACTAATAGAGATGTCAGTTTGGATAGGATGATATGAACCTTTGCAAACCCTGATTGTGGGTGAGTGGAATATGAAACATGGTTCTGAATTGCCACACAATCATACTCACTGCCATGGTTACCACAACAATCATGTAGATGAACATAACCAGCACACAACTATTACATAATCATAACAATTGCTTCACTACTACCACATAATCCCACCACCATCACAGCTGCTATACAACCATCATACAATCACATTCACTAAAGTAGTTGCTAAACTGCTATTGACCAATCATACCTTCTAACAAAGCTCCCACAAACATTTGTAATCACACTTCTTCATTCCTTTTTTATTGGGTTGTCATATTTGAGGGATATGAAAAATGTTTTTAGAGTTTCTATACAGCTATTGAAAATACTAATTAAATATATTTATATATTTATATATTTATCTTATTTTACTTCATTCTTTTATATTATTCACTAAAATAGTTGTTATACAACTATTGAACAGCCATATCTATTAGCAAAACCTCTACAAACATCTTGCCCCTTCTTTCCTGAGTTGTCTTGCATTTGAGAAATATGAAAAGTTATCATCAGAGAAGCACTGTGTTGTAGGAGAAAAAAGCACTTGATTTGCCTTTTGTCTCTGACACTTATAGTTGTGACTGTGGAAAAATTATTTAATCATTGTAAGCTTCTGTTTCCTCATCTGTGAAATGGGGTTAATTATACTTATCTCCTAGAGTTGTTTTGAGGATCATATATGTTCATATATACAAATTACTTTATAAACCTTAAGAAGCTATATAAATGTCAATTATAATTTTTATTACAACTTTTAAAGGTCAAAGTCTATGTCCTATGTGTTTTTGGTTTAGATCCTAGAGCATCATGGTTGTTTAGTAGCATTAAATAGTAGCCATCATCCTGAAGCAAATGACAATGCATGTTGTGTCTCTAATCTAAACTTTCAGGTAAACTGCTTGGTGATACAGACAACATCTGATGGAAAACATTGATTGGTTGCTATTGAGCATTCATTTATTCACCCAGTATTTATTTATTAATCATATACTATATAAAATGCATCATGTTAGGGACTGATGAATGTATCGCCATAAAACCCAACAACAGTTTCAAGGAATTATTAAGTATCAGTATGTTTAAAGCATAGTGATAGATACTGGGAATATGAAGATAGATGTACCCTGTTCTCAAGGAGCTCATATTATAAAAAGACAGTGCATATTTGGGCAGTGAAGGAAGGGAGGAATTTCATCAGGATAAAGTAAAGGGAACCTTTTCCAAGCATGAGAAATGGTGAAAGCATAGCATGGAGATGTGAGGGATTAGGAAGACAATGAGTAACAAAGAAGATCCTTGTTTCATTGGAATGTAGACTAGGTGAAAGGATATAGCATGAGAGAAACTAGAAATAGAAGATAGATTGTTAAGAGTCTTGAATTACAGTTAAAGGAGGTGGTTTCTCAAAAAGCTTGCCATTTATATTGATAAAAATGTTTGTCCTTCACTCTCAAAGAAGACCCGGACATCAGGGAGGTGATGCCATGACAAGGAAGTGAATTGGATTTGAGTGAAGAGGTATTGTGCTAAGTCACCAGCCTCACTTTCTCATTCAGAGCCATCTGGGTCCAGTGGTCAGTTATGGATCAGGATGGATGGAGGTGTCCTTGGTTGGGAAGGCAATCAGAGTTAAGTTACTTGACTAGGATCACATAGCTAGTAAGTATCGATGTCTGAGACTGGATTCAAACTTCCATCCTTCTAACTTCAAGGTCAGTGTTCTATCTACTGTGCCACCAGGAGAAATAAGACAAAGACACAAATGATTACAGGGCAAAACAGAATATGACAAGTAAAAGAAAGTAGTACAAATCAAATGCTGAATTTGGATGAGGGAGGAATCACTATGGATGAGGGAGTTTCACAAAAAAGACATATAGTACAAAAGGGGAAGGAGTGATTTGAAGAGCAACATCACCAACTAGGGATAGCAGCTAACAAACATAACTTTATTGCATTTCATGGGTTACAGATACAGATAGGGTACAATTTCTCTGTACAACCTTCAATACCCTTAATCCTTGGGAAGCACAGAGTGGGATAGCTCCAGATGTACATTGTTATCTGTACTCAAGCCAAAGAGAAGGGAAAGGGAAGAAAATAAACATTTACATATTGCTTATCATGTGACAGATACTATACTAAGTCCTTTTACAAATATCTCATTTGACCTTTCAACAAAACTACAAGGTAGATGCTGTTATTATTCCCATTTTATAGTTGAGGAAAATAGGGGTTAAGTGATTTGCCCAGGATCCCATATCTAGTTTATGAGACCAAATTTGAACTCAGGTCTTCTTGATTTTTGGTGTCTTACTCCATCTGTTGGGTCACCAAAGACTAAAAGTCCCTCACAATTCAAAATTGTTGTAGACTTTCTTTTAGACAAAAAACGGATGGGGTACCAATAGGAGACTACTTCATCATTCTTGGGGGAAAATAATTGGATAATCTGGTACAATTAAATGAGGTTATTTAATGACTTGCTTAATAAAGAATGAGGAATGAGGAGTGAGGAATTTAATTCTACCTGTGCCATGTAAACAAATAGCTGGACTTGATGTGGATAATGTCTGGGGTCTAGGGTCATTTTAGTTTGCTTGAGGAGCTAGGTCTTTTATAGTGAAACTGGTTTTTACCAGTTCCCATGGACTATTCAGTTTTGAAGGATTTCATAAAACAGAGATGGGTAGAAGAGTGTTCATCTTACAAAATTACGTGAGCAAAACACAAGGTTTTCATGGGATGTACAGTTTGCCTAAAGCACAATGGAGGAGAGTATGAGACATGCTTGGAAATGTATTACATGGTGTGTATTTTGCACATATTTATATATCTCCATATTATTTTTCCCCATAGAAAGTAAACTCTTTGAGGACAGGGATAGTTTTGCTTTTGACTTTATATCTCTAGTGCCTATCCTAGCACTCAACACATGGGAAATGTTTCATAAACATTTATGGATTGATTGGTTTTTGATTGATTGATTGACTTTAAGCGGGTAGACACAGATTTGAGTAGCAGTAAGATATCAAACTGGGATTACATTTGGGATATTGTATAAAGATTGAAATGATCTCCAGGTACTCCCTTGCCCTTAAAACTAATCTTTTCACACCAATATTCTACTAGGGATGTTACATGGCTATAAATCATGAAACATCACGATTTCAAGACAATAAAAATTCTAAATAAGTCAAAAGAGAGTGGAAAGTCTCATGCCAATTAGAATTACACAGTGGGCTAAATGATAAAATACAAGTTTGTACTTCACAAGTTTGGGCAGCTAGATGGCACAGTTGACAAAACATTGGACCTAGAGTCAACAAGTTGTTATTTAGTTACTTTCAGTCAAGTCCAATTCTTTGAGCCCTCTTTTGGGGCTTTTCTTTGCAAAGATACTTATGTGGTTTGATATTTCCTTCTCCAACTAATTTTGAAGATGGGGAAACTGAGGCAAATAGGGTTACATGACTTTCCCAGGGTCACACAGCTAGTAAGTGTATGAGATGAGATTTGAACTCAAGTCTTGCTGACAGATATATCACTCTATCTACTGAACAACCTATCTGCCTTGGGATGAGAGAGATCCTCAATTCAAATTCAGCCCTAGACACTAACCTTGGGCAAGTAGTTAATCTGTTGCCTTAGTTTCCTTATCTGTAAAATGGGAAATAGTAAAAACCTACCTCCTAGGCTTGATGTGAGAATCAAATTATTTATAACATAAATATAAATGTAAATTGTAAATGTAAATTGTAAAGCATTAGAATAGTTCCTGGTACATACTAACTATTAACTATTTTTATTGTTAAAGATGTAATAGCTTTAGTGAACTTCAATGTCAATATGAATTAAAAAGTGTCATAAGTCAGTGGAAACAAAGCAAAAGCAAAAGCAATGCCATCTTATTGCAACTAGAGAGGCATAGCTTTCAGGTATAAGAAAGTCATATTCCTACTATACTCCTATCGGACTATTTCTTGACTATTATGTTCAGTTTTGGATACCATAGTTTAGAAAGGACACTGGTAATCGGGAGGGCCTTCAGAGGAGGGTGATCTGAATGGAGTAGTGACATGGCTTCCCTACATTTGAAGAATGGTTGAAAGATGGGAAATGTTTAACTTGGGAGAAGACTCAGATGAGCTAATTAATTATCACCAAGTAATTAGAGACATGAGACAAAGATGGATTAAATTTACCCTTTATGGTTCTAGAAGTCAGAACTAAGTAATGGTTTGAAGTTGAAAAGAGAATTAGGCTTGATAGAAGGAAAAAGAATTAATTCTGCAAGAGTTGAATGGGAGACCTTAGAAGGCCATAGATTTTTCTCCTTGTTAGGGATCTCTAATCAAAAAATGTGGATGACCACTTGTTGGATATATTGTAATTCTTATTTGGGGATAGGTTTTTACTAGATGGCCAGTGAAGTCTTTTCTACTTCTAAAATTGTGTGTTTCTGTTACTTTCAGTGATTTGAGGGAGAAGTGGCATAAACTGTTATCATTAATGACTTGTATAACTAAAACTGGTAATGCAGCAAAAATGAAGAATTAACTGGCATCCATGAAATATTAAGATTAGTAGGGGGGGAAAGCTTTCTCTGCATCAACTGTGGAGGTTTTATTGAAAGTCATCAGTAAGGGCAAGAATGTATAAACAAGTTCATATTTGAACTTTAGGAGAGAAAATCCTTCACTATGAGATTGTGAATCTAAGTAATAACAACAGTAATAAATCCTCTCTGACTCTCTTCCAGCTATCTTGTCTCTTTTTGCTTGGTTAGTAAAATGAATTCTTGACTTAGTTTGATTGGGATATTTAGGGTTTCCTAGATATCATATAAATTTGAATGGATTGCTTACTAACTAGAAGTTTATTAGACACATAACTTCCATTCAGGATACTCCAGTTTCTTCCTGTTAACCTCCAGTAGTAGTAAATATAAAATCCTCTGTTTAGATTTAAAAACCCTTCAACACCTGAATTCTTCCAATATTTCCAGTTTTCTTAGATATAACTTCTATGTTGCAATCCAGCAATACTGGCCACCTTCCTGTTTCTTGAACATTGGCAATAGTTTTTCCAGATTTGCATTTTCAGTGACTGTTTCCCATGCATAGAATTCTTTCCCTCCTCACCTGTTTCCTGATTCTCTGGCTTCCTTCAAACCTTAGCTAAGATTCAACCCTTTCCAAGATGCATTTCCTGATTTTCCTAAATACTAATGTCTTCCTATTTATCTCACATCTTCTTCTTTGTGCATAGTTATTTACTTGCTGTCTTCTCCATTAAATGGTTAGTTCTTTGAGGATAGAGAGTATTTTTCCTTATCTTTGCAGCTCCAGAGCGAAGGGAAATAGCAACAATTTTTTGTTACTTAGTTGTTTTCAGTCCTATCTTATTCTTTGTGACCTTATTCAAGGCTTTCTTGGCAGAGATAGTGAAGTGGTTCGACATTTTCTTCTACTCATTTTGTAGATGAGGAAACTGTGGCAAATAGGGTTAAGTGACTTTCCCAGGGTCACATAGCTATTGTGTCTGATACTGGATTTGAATTCAATTCTTCCTGACTCCAGACCCAGCTCTCTATTTACTGAATCACTTAGCTTCCCTTAGAAAAATTAGAGCTCCTCAAAAGTGAAATGTGTCTTTTTAGACCATTTTTAAAATGAATTTCTCCTCACTGGTAGACTTTAGATAGAAGGAGGAAGATCATCTTTTGGTGGTGTTGTAGAAGCATATATATAGGTATATGCTTCAGGTATAGTTTGATTAGGTGACCTTTAAGGTCCTTTCTGATTCTGAGATTCTCTGATTCAGTTATAACAATGAGATTCAATTTTATTTCCCTTCATGATGAACAAATTAATTGTAGACATTCACTCAAAGTTATGAGAATCGGGGAAAGTCTCAAAATAAGTTTATCTTTTTTGTCTCTATTTCTTTTATACCTAGACCTCTACCAATCTATATCTTATATCTAAATCTCTATCTTTATTCTCTTTATATCTGTCTATACCTCCATCTCTCTCTCTGTTTTTGTCTGTGTCTCTCTGTCTCTTCTCTCTGTTTTTCTCTTTCTCCTATATAGATGTTTATATCTATACCTATATCTATTCACACCAGATACCCCTTCTAAATCCAACTGATGACAAACATCACTCTGATAAATAATAGATAGTTTCTGTCTTCTTTCACATTTATTTAACACACCAGGTTCCAGTGGAGAGGTTGAATAAGGAGCCATAGCTTTCTGATGCTCCTAAAACCTCAGTGAAATTAATTACATGGTGAGATGACCTAACTTAAAAAGTAGGAACTCTAAAATACAGAAAATGTCCCAAACCTTTGCATAGAAAATAACTGATGGAAACTACTTTTATTTGGTTGACCGTTTGCTTTTGGGCATGCGTATCCATACTATTGTGATCTGAGGATTTAGGGTCTTTTTACATTCAGAATGGGCAGAGTTGTATTCATCTTTGTATATTTAAGTAGCACTGTGTGAGAGGGAGATAGTGAGTCTGAGCATCAATGAAGGATAGAACACACTTTTAAGCATTTTGTGTATTTGTGTGTGTGTGTGTGTGTGTGTGTGTTTGTATGAGAGAAAATGGACAATGATACAAAGAAAGCAGAAGACCCTGTTTTTTGGTACTCAAGCAGATTTGAGCTTTACAAAGCAGGTAGGTGGTAGAGTGGTTAGAATACTGGTGTTAGGATTCAGGATTCATCTGAGTTCAAATCTGACCTGTTGAGTGACCCTAAGGAAATCACTTACCTCCTGTTTGCTTCAGTTTCCTCCACAGTAAAAAGAGAATAATAATAATAGCATCTACTTCCAGGTTGGCAATGAGCATCAATTGGAATAATATTTATAAAGCACTCAGCTCAGCAGCTGACACATAATAGGCACTTAATAATAACAAGCTTGTCTCCACCCTTTCATTCTTCATAGAGAAAGAATGGAGGAGTAAGAGGATGTACAACTATAAAAGAGATAAGAAAAGGGACAAAGAACAAGGATGGATTTTGGCAGATCTGATCTCTTCTAATCTCAGCTTGGTCTCTGATTAATTTAACTTGGATATGTTACTTAATCTCTAAACTTGAATTTCCCCAACTGCAAAATGAAGATTTTGGTCTAGATGATGCCACTGAAGTCCTTGATTTTGTCTAAAAAGTGGAATTCAAACACTGTCACTTAATCATACCTATATTTCTAGAATATTTACTTGTTTCTTCATTCCCAACCTATGAACATTTTATACATAAACACAGATCATTTTCACAAACTCTGTAACATGGAGAACATCACAGCTTATTCATCATATTTGTTATCCTTTTACATTCAGTGTATTTTAGGAATTTAATTTTCATTTTCATGGGAAGCAGAGAAGCCTAGTTTACTAAACTCTATTAAAAGTTCTCTTTGATGTGAAACTCTTTCCAGTATAAATAGTTTTGTCATAATGGAATGCTTTTCTCTTTCATTTTCATAGTCTCTCTCACTCTCTTTTGATTCTCTCTTTGCCTGTCTCTGACTTTGTCTCTGTGTCTCTCTCTCTATTTTTCTGTCTGACTCTGTTTACTCTCTTTCTGACTATCTCTCTCTTACTCAATGTTCCTCCTCCCCTCCCTTTCCCTCCTTTTCCCCCTTTCTTCTTCAGACTTCTCTGTCCCCTATCCCCACCTTCTTTCTGACTTCCATAAAGATAATCAACATATTAGATTGAATTATATGGAGTTTTAACTGGTATTTTTTTTTAAATAAGTGAATGCAAGGACTAAGAGAATATGCTCATGACTGAGAATGTGATCCAGTATTTGTTGTTTGAAAATTCTAATCATTATCTTGGGAGATCTCTATCCAAGAGCTAGCTCTTAACAGGATCCAGTCTGACTCATCTAATGAAGTCCACAGAGGAAGAAATGAGAGAATCTTCACCCATTTGCTCTACTTCTGATCTTTAAGACTCATCAAAGTAAGTCTAGTTTCTTATCCACACAATGACTTTTTAAATATTTCATGCCAACAATTTCTGTTTCCCAGAAGTCTGTTCCAGTCATTCACCATATGGTTTTAGAACATTTTACCTTACCATGAGATCTTGAGCAAATATTTTTTTTCTTCTAGGACCTCAGTTTGTTCCGGTTTGTCAATATCTCACTTAAAATGTGGTATCCAAAGGGGAACACAATATCCCAGTTGTGGTCTGCCCTGAGTAGCCCAGAATAATGAATGGGATGATCATCTCCTTCCTTTTGGATCTTGTATTTTTTCATGCAGACTAAGAGCATATTCACTTTTTGTTGGCAGTCATGACAAAGTGATAGCTGATATCGAGCTTATAGTTCACTAAAATCCCCAGGTCTTTTCTCATATGAACTGGAGTTCAGCCAAGTCTCCTTCCCCTCCCTCTCCCCACCTCATTCTGTACTTGTGCTGTTGATTTTTTTTTAATCTGTGTGAAGGATTTTACATTTATTCCTATTAAATTTCATCTTGTTATTTTCAGCCCATCCTTCAGCCTGTCAAGATCTTTTGGGACCTTGATTCTGTCATCTAACATATGAGCTATCCTTCCCAGCTTTATGTCTTCTGCAAATTTGTTAAGTTTGTTAAATTGTTTAAAAAAAGCACGAAGAAAATATATTTCTCTGGAGAATCTCAGGGGTGTTGGAATTAAAAGAGATTGATGCATTTCTGATTTCTGAAGCTGTAAATGGTTTTACATATTTTTTTGAGTCTCTCTTAAATGGATACATAAAGGGGGACAAAGCTTAGAACCTTAGGTATTTAATATTAATTATGTCAAGAGGAATGCTTCCCCCCCTTTCCAGATACCAATGTCTATTATTAAAAATCATTTTGTACAAATTGGTGGTTCAGACTATTAGAGTCTAGAGATTCAAGTATCTGTGCAAACATATTAGAGCATTACCTATGATTTTTTTTAAAAGAACATTCCACTGAACTCTACAAGTCTTTGAGGACTGAAGCCTGAGCAACCCCTGGCTGTAGTTTTCAATAGATGTGTGAGGAAGGTGAGATGACCAGTACAAGGAGACAAGGATCACTAATGATGACATTGCACCAAGGAGAGAGGGAGGAGACTACAGACTAGAGGCCACTGACATTCCTAAATACTGACTAGCAGTTTCTGCAGGAATTCTACTGCAGGAGCTGGTGAGACTAGCAGAGGGCATGTTACCCATGGAGTAGCAGTGTGGTCATAAAAGGTTGGAAAAAATCTGACTGTTTGATTGGAACACACCAAAGGACAGAGGCAAGAAAGCTATTTATTATGTTTAGATCAAGAAAAACCTTTTGATGGTATAAACCATGATTTTCTTTCAAAGACCACATGAAATTACAGTGAACCAGTCATGCTGCTGTGAGATAGGTGAAGGCATTATAGTGCAACATGAGCATCATCTCTATGCTCAGTGGGTGGTGGGGAAAAGATATGAAAGTGAAAAGAGGAGGGAGGAATGACTATAATGAATTTCCTTGCTGTAGATGCCAACTGTGAGCTGCTCGGAAGAAAAATAGACATCAAATTTGAGAGTGAAGTCAAAAGTTAAAAAATGGAGGGCAATAGGTAAGCTAAGGTCAGTCATAAAACAAACAGATGATATTGTCCTGTAATGATAGAAAATATGTAGCAATAATTAAACAAATTAATACAAATCAATACAACTGGCATTAATTGAGCACCTTATGTATGCAAGGATTAATACTAGGTTCATGGGATACAAAGACAAATATACCTGTCTTGAAGGAGGTTAGATTTTTTTTGGGGGATCCACTTTAAAAAGATGAATATATGCATGATAATTTGAAAGGGAGAGACATGAGTCAACTAGATGGTACAATGGGTAAACCACCAGCTTGCAATCAGGAGGACTTGAATTCAAATGTGGTCTTGGACACTTACTAGCTGTGTAACTATGGGCCAGTCACTTAACCCATTTGCCTTCAAAAAAGGAGAGAGAGAGAGAGAGAGAGAGACAGACAGACAGACAGACAGACAGACAGACAGACAAATTTTTTTTTTCAGACAAATTTTTCAGTTGTGTTCAACTCATCATACCTCTATTTGTTTTTTTTTTTTTTTTTGGCAAAGTGGTTTGCTATTTCCTTCTCTTTACAGATGAAGAAATTGAGGTAAACAGGAATAAGTAAATTGCCCAGGGTCATACTGCTAGTAAGGGTTTGAAAATGGATTTGAACTTAGGTGTTCCTGACTTTAGGTCCCATACTCTATTCATTTATGGTGATACCAATTTCTCGTCTCTCATTTTCTTCTATATCATTGCTCATTACTCATATATCATAAATTACTCTAATAGGAAAGAGGGAGACCAAGGCACCAGAAGACCTATTTTGGTAAGTGTTTTCAGGAGTCTCTGATACTAATATCATTATGGGAAATCTACAACTAGGTAAAGGGTAGTCTGAAATACAAACCAGTGACCAATTAACTTATCTTTTTTAATTACAATCTCAGTTCTCAAAGACAGAGGACCAAAATGAACCCATTTATTCTAGAAAATGAAAAATTTGAGTCCTCCTTTAACTGGGCAAATGAGTGTAAATAATACAGCTTTCCAAAGGAGGTTTCACCTACACATATCCATCGGAACTAGTCCTAAGGTCGAAAAACAGCAACTCAGTTTCAGGATCTTGGTTTAGCCCAGGGTGTGGAACAGATTAAAATGATGAGACTTTGTTCTTCCACGAGTCTTGCCTACTTGGTCATTGACTTGGAACTCTGACCACCTTGGCCTTGGCTCTTTTCAGAGCAGGATCAGGAGAATTAGTAGATGACCCCAACAAGGAAAAGCTGCTATTTTTCATAACTGTGCACCTGACCTTTCACTCTCTATCTATACCTTGCTACTACAATCTTTCAGGTCCTGTATCTTTCCAGCCTTAAAGTTTCCATCAATCCACATGGGACACAGGAGGAGTAAGGGAAAAGATACACAAGAATAATAGCTACAGAATTACACAAGAAATTGAGGCCCAGAAACATTGATGATTCTTAACACTCTTTTACAATAATAGTTTTGTTTAAAAATCCAAACTAATTCACTCAAATTTTGATTTCCTTTATATTCATGTTCAAGTTTCTTTTGTAGTATCTGCTACAGCAGTCTCTGGCCATGCATCAGATACCTGCTTTTTCCTGTAAATTTTCCACATCTTTAGGCACCAAAGAGAGACGGAAGTGCCAAGCTGAATAGCCCCAGCTGTCAGAGGTGGTGCTGTTGTGTTCAATGGCACTTGGCCAGATGTAGTGCTTTATAGCCATCTCTTATTTTCCTGGCAGCATGTTCACTTCAGGCATTTACTCCTGCTGAATGAGACTCCCAGGGACACAGCTGCTAAAATAACCAGCAGATTATGGTGCACCAAGTCTACCTGCATACTTACTAACTGGGCAGCTGAGAGTTAAATGCAGTTTCTAACAGCAGCAAGTTTCACCTGACTCCTAATCAGAAAGCCATGGTGGTCCATTGTTGGACTGATTAATAATACCAAAGAAAATATCAATGAGATTATTTATTAGTGATGGAATGAAAAAATCCAATACACATTCCATGAAAATTATTATTTAATTTTTTGCTCATGAAAATTATCACACTGCTGGCTGCTGCTGCAGGCCATATTTTGGACAGTCCTATTACAAAACATGCAAAATCCACCAGATTGGGTCAGAGACTATTTTCCCCTCTTTCCTCTCCCATCCTTTTTGATGACTTGAGTGACTCTCCCATACTACTAGGTGGTTAAATTTGAATGTAAAATATTTTGACTTTTTTAAGCATTATTAATGGGGACCATTTTAAAGTTAAGCAGAATGAATTTATGAGATATCTTTCTTTGGCAGAAGAAGGGCATGATCAGATTTTTTTTCATGTTTCAGTGTAAAGGCAGGAGATAGCAATTAGACTTCAAGCTTCAAATACCACAAGTCCTCAATGAAAGACTAGTAGGAGGGGAGTGCTATGCTGAAGAAAAAAGAAATTTGAAAATAGTAAGTAGCAGCTTAAGAAAAGGACAGTGAAGCAGACCTTATGATAAAGAGAAAGGAAAGAAAAAAAGAAAAGTTAGGAGAAAATTATTTACAAAGAAATATCAAAGTAGGTATTAGATGTATAAAATAGAACTAGATAGCACTGATCATGAGAACATTATGATTTTTTAAAAGAGTCCTCAGGAAATAGAAAAATTAGGACAAAACTCAAGATGTCATTTGGACTATTTCAAACTGCTGTTTAAAGGTAATATAACCTTAAAAAACCCATAGCAATAGAATTTGGAGCTGCTTGTTCAAGACTAGCAGTCAGAGTTGGGGTAGGAAGGGAGATGGGATTGAAAACTTGTATTCACAAAGAACTTAGAGTTTTATTGAAAGAAATGAAGAAAGAAGAACCAGGAATAATTAGGAGATCAAGGCTCATTGGAAAAGCAAAAATGCAAAAGCCTATTAATATATGAAAAATTGACATGAATTAGTGGGAGGCAGCACCAATTGTAGTGCTCATCAAAAAAAAATGGACCAACATGATGATATTTGTAGCTTTTGGACCAACACCTATTTCAGAAGATGAAGGAAAAAGTTGAAGGACTTAACAAGATCTTCCAAACTGAGCCAACATTTACTACATTTGGTGGCTTTAATGTGAAAGTGGGCACAGCCTAGGATGGTGAAAATTATAATATGAAATATATTTTCAGATCAAAGAATGAAACAAGCCAAAGATTTATAGACAACCTAATGTCTGTGTATGAAAACAATAGCAACAATAATAATAATGGCCAACATTTATATAGTTTCATCTTATATGTCATATACTTTACGAATATCTCATTTAATCTTCAGAATAATCAAAGAGATACAGATGACAAAACTGAGTCAACAGAAATAAATTAACTTACCCAAGATCATATTATCACTAATAAATGTTAGAGGCTGGAATTAAATTCAGGTAGTCTTGACTCTAGGTCCAGTATTTTATCCATATATTTTTTGTGCCCCCTAACTTCCTCTAAGTAAATACAAAGAATTATAGGGGAAAGGGTGGTACTTAGTGGTGGAAAAGGAGAAATTGTGGAGGAAATAGAGGAGGTTATGTTTCAACTGTGTCTGAGAGGAAATGGGTGATTCTAAGAGGTAGATATGACGGGGGAGTACATTCCAGGCATGGGGATTGATTTGGAGTTCCATATGTGAAAATAGAGTGAAGGACTGTTTGGATGGATCAGAGTGTAGAAAGAGGATTTGACATGGTCAGATATAAAGAGTGGGGAGAGATTTGAGGCAGGGAGAGCACGCATTAGGAGGAGAGGTGATGAAGTCCTGAATGAAGATGGTGGCTGTGTGAATAGAGAGAAGGAGAAAGATGTAAAAGATGTATTGGTAAAAATGGCCAAGATTCAGCAACAGATTGTATATATGAGATGAAGAAGAATAATGTGTCGAGAAATTGTTGATTTTGAATTTTACCTCATAGAATATTGTGAAGATATGCACACATGCACAAATATATATTACATATATAGTTATCTATAAAATGGGGATGTGATATATAATTATATGTGAATATATGTTTATATTTGTGTATGTATATGAGATTTTGAGATTGGAAGTCATGTAGACCATTTTAGAAGAAATAGGAAATTCTGTATAATTCTCTGCCCAGAGAAATAGAAAGAAAAATTTCTCTGTGTCTTGCTTAGCTTGTAGTTTTGGATAAAGTTAAATTACAAAGTAAAAACATTATTATATATCCAAATATTATCCATTCCTTTCCCTTCCCTCCTATTTAATTTCTCTTTTGCACAACATGCCTTCTCCCTGCTCCCTCTTTTGTATCTTCTTATTCTTTGTCAACCCATCTTCAATTTCATACCACTCTCATCATCTTTGCTCTCAAGGAGTACATGAATGGGCGTGAATAAAAGAAAAGACAAAAATGACTAGTGAGATGGAAAGCATATGCTTTCCATATGAGAAATTAGACTCAGTTTTGTGGGGAATAAAGTATCACTTATTTCTTGAGAAAGTTGTAGATTGGGGTTGTGTAAGATCTGGGATAATAACATTTGTCTTTCATTCTTGAAGAAGACCATGCCATCAGGGAGGTGATAAGTATATGAATTGCATTTTGAGTGAGGGGATGCTGAGCTAATGCACCAGTCTCACTTTCTCTTCCAGAGCCATCTGAGTCCAGTGGCCAGATATGAATCAGGATGGCTGGATGAGAGGCAATCAAGGGTTAAGTGATTTACCCAAGCAAGAGTTAAGTCTCTGAGGTTGGATTTGAACTCCCATTATCCTTAATCCAAGGTCAGTGCTCTATCCACTGCGCCATCTAGTTGCCCTTTTTAAGAGCTGGGATAATCCACTTAGCAACATGTATGCTTGAAAAATGAGCAATCTCTTCCTCTCTAACTCTCAGCATATCACCTTCTATCATAATTATAGATAGATTTAGGTGGGAACGATTATTGGATATATTATCCTTAAAGATAATCAAGGATGTGACCATCACTCTGTGATGGCAAGGACTAAAAACAGTTCATCATCTCAGCCCTTGAAATGGCTGAGATATGCAAAAGTGCATGCTGAATCCTAAAGGTATAAATAGCACAAAGAGAGAGGGGGGACAGGGTGGCTTGCAGACTGCTGTGTTTGAGGAACAATCTGACAGAGACAGAGCAAGATGATGATAACTTGGAAAAAGGATAATTTGTCATGATTACCTCTTCCCCCCCCCCTCCTCCCTAGAGAGAACAGTTTGCACCCTGTGGAATTCATATGTGGGTAAAAATGCAAATTGGCATTTTAACAAAGAAAGATATCATTTCATCATTGTTTTTTTGGGGGCAACACTTTGGATGTGCATGTAGTATTGAATTGGAAACCTCTTGTAAAAAATTAGTAATTGTGGTAGTTGTAAGTTTCTCTTAAAATTTTAAATGTCATATAGATTAGACATTTTAGGGCAAGTAGATTTACAGAACAAATAGCATTTCTGAGTGAAAGTGCTTTTAATTTATTGCTGCTGATGCAGATTCATCAGTCAACATTGTCTACTCCACTCATTTTCCTAAATGTTTCTATTCCCCACATACTCGTGCAATGCCAACGATGATCACATCCTTGAAGATATCTCAACATCTTCCTAATGTGCAGTTCTGGTTATGCCCATCTCTTTTTAAAAAAAACTTCATTTACTCCCCATTGTCTATGGTACAAAATCCAAATACTTTTTCATGGTTTTCAGGACTCTCCACAATATAATTCCAGTCTATGTTTCCAGTCTTCTTCTTCTGCCCATTATACTCTAGCCAAACTGAGTATCTGTTGTCCTTCAAACCTCAAGATCCAGCTCAAAATACTCAAAACACTCCATGAAGCCTTCTCTGATTTCGTCAAGGTGACAGTGATCTCTCCATCTTAAGTGTTTTTATTATGCACTCATAATATTCTAACTTATATTTTATGATTTGTTCATGAATTATCCTCCCCTATAGATTGCATGTTTTGAGGGTAGAAACTGCCATATATACATTTCCCTTGGCACCTTGCAAAACACTTCATGTACAACAGATCTTTAATAAATGTTTGAGTATTTTTTGAAATTTTAAAAATCTATTTTTCCAGCAAAAATCTTATTAACCTGATTTCTTTTCTGAATTTGGCTTTATCGGACACATGAAACACTGTACTTACACAGGTGAGTCTTGTATTACCTTCTGAAGTGACTTCTATTGATCAGGAAGAGTGACTCATAAGTGATGTGATCTCAGTCTGGTTTCTTTATGGCATGACCTGTTTTCCTTGAATGTATATATGTTGAAGATGAGGCTAAATTTTTATGATTAAGGTTATATATATATATATATATATATATATATATATTATATGTGTACATATATACACACATACACATGTGTTTATGTATGTGTGTATGTGTGGAAAAACATCTGAATCCTACATCTTTGAAATTTTTGTTTCTCAGTGTGACCTTTCCTCTGGTCTCTCAATCCTTAATCCTTCTGTTTTAGCTCTCCTCATTCATCTTCCTTGCTTCATTGCTCTTCCCCTGACCTTTCTTTGTCAATTTAGGCTCTTTTATTGTGTTAGTAACTGTGGAGTTGCCTACAGTAGTAAGTACTGGCTAATAACAGTCTGGGCATCCTTGAATAATGATGCAATGTGGTGTATTGGAAAGTGTTAGCTGGATTCGGAGTGAGAAAGCTTGGGTTCAAATCTAAGATAAGTCTAGGGTTAGGTCAAGTCTAGTGTTAAGTCAATTCTAGTCTAGTCTGTTCTCAGTTTCTTCAACTATCTCTTCCAACCCAAAGTATATAATTCCAAGATATAAATAATGTTAGTGCCTAAAATTGATCATAGTATTCTGGATATCATCAATCCCGGGGAGAGTTTGATGGAATTGTTTCTTTCTTCTCTCTATACACTATATCTATCTTAACAGAATGATGTAAAACTTTAATTTTTGCCACATCATACTACTGATTCATATTGTGCTTGCAGTCTCTTGAAACCCCCAGATCTTTTTCATGAGTTCCATTTTGTAGCCATGCTTCCCCCTACACTTATTTTTAAAGTTGGTATGTGGAAGTCAAGAACTGAACTTTTTAATAATCTCTATTAAAAACATTTCTGTAGATTCAGATCACTTTTCTAAACTGTCAAAGATTTTTTTAGATGTCTTTTTATATCATCCAATGTACTTTCCAACCCTGCCACCTTCATGTCATAATCAAATTTTATTAGCACACCATCTATGACTTCATCCAAATCATTGATAAAAATGTTCTACATCATAGGGCCAAAGACAAATCTCTGGAATTGTTCCCTATAGACCTCTCCACATTGACATTGAACCATCATGAATCAATACTACTGGGTCTGCATACCCAACTAATTATCTTCAAGTCTATATTTCTTCATTCTATCCACAGCAAACATGGAAGAGACTTGGTCAAAGGAGTGGCTGAAATCTAGATGTCCTAAGCCTATAAGATTTCCCCTGAGTTGGCATGTCATAAAAAGCAGTGAGGTTAGCCTGGCATGACTTGTTTTTGATGAGACAATGCTGACTTTTAATTATCATGACTTCCCTTTCTAAATGCTTATAAACAGTCCCTTTATTACCATGTGATCCTAATGTCAGATAGTCCCCAGTGACAAAAACACATTTAAAAAAATATCTTACTTCTTCTCTCTGGTTTTTCTGTTAATATTTAAATGAAACTTAGGAAAGTTAGAATCAGACCCAGTCCAAGTGGTTGCCAAGAGTTCACTGAGATTAGATTAGTGTTAAAGAAACACTAATTTGGATCATCTACCTCCACTCAAGTGAATCCTGAAAACCTAAGAACATGATACTTCCCTAAAGACATAGCATCAAATCCCCTTAAAGACCTCAGTCTCACCAAGAATTAAAGACAGAATAAATTTCATTTTCATAATAAAGAACACAAAATAGGTTAAAACCCTTTCCTTTCTGATTCTCCACTATTCTTCCCAAAGGATTCTGGTAAGTTATAAAACTACTTTGTGTCTCCTCTCTGTCTTCAAGAGAAAAAACTTAAGAGTCTGTTAAAGAGTAAAGCAATTCCCCTCTATCTGGTCTCCATCCTTTCTTTCTTTCTTTTCTATTTTTTTCATTTGAATCAAGTAGTTTTTAATTTGGTAGCTTCTTTTTTTAAAAAAATTGAATTTATTTCCTTTCATCCATATGTACATGTATATTTTTATGTTACAAAATTTCCTTCCACCCTCCCTTCTGCACCCCTCTCCAGTCAGGTTAGCATTGTACATATATTTTGAATAAACATGTTTACATATTAGTCATTTTCTGTATGAGGAATTAGGATTAAGGGAAAGAGAGAAACATGAGTCTCTGTCCTTTCTTGCAAAACTTTCCAGTCTTCAAGACCCTGGGTATGGTTCGCCCATCAAGGGGAAAGAATTTGAGGTTTGCTAGGGAAGCCCGGGGGTGGGGGTGGGGAGACAAGGGAGGACGAAACTCCACAAGGACCTTCATAGTTGCTAAAGATAAAAGTGAATTATAATGCTATTCTGGATAGTGCTTGCAAAGAGAGAAAGATTTGGGGTTTTGCAACTTCATGTTCAATTCTGTGTTCTCCCTATGAATTTCTCTTGGCAGGTGATCCCCTCCTGTGCTTCTCCTCCACCACATCTCCTTTCCTTTTTGCTCTGTTCCCATGAGCTCACCTCTTGATTCTCTTTTTCTCCACTCTTGATTTGTCATCCTCTTCTCTGAACTCTGAACTGTTTTTTCCCCTTATCTTTCTCTTCATTGCTTCATCTCCCTGCTGCAATTACTGCTTCCTCAATTACTGCCCTAGTTGGCCTTGCTTTTTTTTTTCCTGTGTGACCTTGTTGATCAAGCTCTATCAATGCCAACTTTCCATTGTTACTGTTTTTTCAGAATGAAGTGGCTACAGTCAACAACATTCTCCTTCTTTTAACCCAGAATCAGACTGAAAGAATGAATGAAATTTAAAAAAAACCTTATTAAGCAAATACTTTGTGAAAACATTTTACTAAGCGCTAAGGAAACAAATAGAGAAGTCTCTGTTCTTATGAAGTTCACATTCTAATGAAGGGCACATATAGGAGGTGGTTCAAGACCTTTCATCATCCACCCTGTCTTTACACATCCTAAATGTTCAACATTTTGAATTGTTTAAAAGAATTAAGCAGCCTCCCTTTCTATTGTTCAGTTTGAAGTCACTGGCGGCCATCCATTTATAATTCCTATATCAGAGTCACAGAATACAGAAAATTGGAACTGAGAGAGATGTTGGTAATTATTTAATTCCTCCAGTTTTATAGATGAGGAAACTGAGACTCAGAAAGGCAGAATGTAGAAAATTACTGGTCCAGAGAATTAGGTCCAGGATCAGTTTTCTGAGGTCCAGTTTGATGTGTTGTTGTTTTTTTTTATTCTCTCTACACAAAGGTTCATGATCATGAATGGTGGAGGAATTCTTGACCTTATTCACCTAACATATTTTAGCCTTTTCCACCCAGTAAGGAGCATTGATTCTCTCGTTCTTTTAGCCTGCTATTAATTGTGGTAGGGAAGTCCTTGCTGCTTTTCTTGCCAGAAATTTCAGAGGTCTATGAGAAGATTCTAATTAGCGGTGACATTTCCTCTTCATCTCTGTGCTGGGGCTTTGTTTTATGTTACACTTTGCCAAAAAGATGGGCCTTTACATCCATGTATTCATTGTCTGCTTAGGCAAAAGAGGGGGAGGGAGGGGTATCAGAGAAGAGTGAGGCGAGAAGGAGAGAAACTCACAAATGTAGCACAATTAAAAATCAAGTATTAAAAAGCAATGCCCTTGCCAGACCTGTCAGGGGAGAAGATGAATAACTTCAAATCAGGACTCAGTTGCTCCAGATCTGAAATAGATTTAAACCAGTTCCCTAAAGCCCGTGCAGATTTTTTAATCAAAACCTGCTCTTCAGGTTCTCTTTGTCAAAGAAATGCCCTGACTTGATGGAACACCAAAACCTCATTAAATTGCAAACAGTAGACGATAAAAGATGGAGAAAGGGCCACGCCACTCAAAGCCCGGCAGCTGTACCGGTGGTGCTCCAGAAGGACAATGCGTTCTCCACGTCAGGGCTGCACACATGGCCCCATAAGTATTTTCCTCTTTTCCAACACTAAACAGCCTTGGAAAATGGCCAGCGTGCAAGAGTCTGTAGTTGGCTCCTGTAAGAATGAAAAATAAACTTTCCCCCCCTGCAGAAAAAGAAAAAAAAACCAGAACCCCAAAGAAAAAGCAGACAGCTGCTAACTAGTTGTCGAGCTGTCTATTTGTGGACACTTTCTTTCATCTTGTCATATCTTTTGTGCTGTTTGAAATGTCTAGAGCTTCTAGTGGAAGAGTACTCAGTGGAATCCGAACTTGTATTAAAAGAAAGGGAAAAAGAGAAAAGTTCTGACAACAAATGTGTGTTTATGTGCCAGGATCATATTCTGTCCAAATATCCATCTGAGCATGGATTTATTTTCAACCCCAATGAAGAAGAAAACAATTTCAATCAAAAACCCCCAAAAAATCAGATAATTTTTGGTAAAGTCATCTATGTTTGTCTCAAGCAATACGGGGATGAGAAATGAGGAAGGACGTACATTTATAGATGGGGCTCCCTCTGTGCTTTTGTTCATTTGAATGCTAATTTCTTTGGTTTGCTCAGAATAACCCCAAGGGGCTGTCCCAGAAAGAGCTTCATCAATTTTTCTTTGGGAACCATCACTGGGCCCTCCTGTGAATTATATCACCAGGAGCTTTTATTGCCATTAACATTGCTTTGTTTTAACCTCTTTTTTTTATCTGATTTCTCAATTTGAATTTTATATTCTGTATTATATTTTTTCCATGTTTGTGTCTTATTCTTGTCTGCATTTACAAGATCCATGTATCAGAGGCTGTCTTATTTAAACATTATTTCCTTTAGCAGCTAACTGACAGAGTTCTTCATACAATAGGTGCTTATTAATGAAGATCTGTGAGGGAAGGGATTATCCTGCTTTTGTATTTGTACCTCCACCATCTAACATAGCATCTGACACATAATTGATAATAAAATATTGCCATTTAAATGAATAAATGGTTGTTGAATGAATCAATGAATGAAACAATCATTTTTTCCCCTTGGTTCCTTGTCAGAAGTTATCCCACAAAATTTTTAATCTTCTCAATAAGAAACTCAAAATAAGACTATCCTCAGAATCTTGTTTTGTTTTTGCTTCTCACCAGTTCATTTTGGAAAAATAGATAGTAAAGATCCAGCAAGGAAAATATTCTCGAAGAACATTTGTTTTTCCTGGAAAGAACCTGCATCTTGACTTATTATAAATTCCTAGATTCTAAATGAGACCTTATGTCATTAGCAATCAACCTAACTCTGGTTCCTGGCATTTTCTGTGCTCCAGTGTAGCTTGTACCACTGCATTTTTTTGTGCTGTTTGAAATGTTTAATGCTTAGACTTGCAAAACAAAACACTCAGAGGAATCAAAACTTATTTGAAAAGAAAGGGCAAAGGACACAGAGAAAATCTGTCAGAAATTTGCTTAGGCAATTTTCTACAGTATTTTCCGAATGCCTTTTCTTAGTCAATGTAGCTGACGCCACTTAATCTTCTAATGTGAACCCTAGAAAATTTGTTTGAATGAAAGTATCTCATGTTCAAATTACATTCAACCTCATTTGTCAAAAATGTGAAAATTAGGTAAAGAAGATTATGCACATTCTTGAAGGACCAAGCTCTAGAAATTATGTATGACATAGTGGTTAAAAAAGAATCACAATCAAATGCAATGACTGCAGTGACTTTTATCCAAAAGGATAAAATTCAGACTTTCTATGATGACTTTCAAAGTCCATTACAAAATATCCACATTTTGCCTATCCTATCATATAGTCTTTGCTACTGCAAGGAGCTGCAATATCTGGTGGATTTGGAATCAGAACTTGGGTTTCGATCCTGATTCAGTTATTTACTAACTCTGAGCGAGTAACTTATGCTTTTTGGCTTTGAACTTCCTCATTTTTAAAAATGAGAGTATTGCCCTAGATGAAGCTCTATAGTCCCTCCCACCTCTAAGCATGTGATCCTATAACTTTGTGTGGATAGTTCCTCTTTCAATGATGATCATAAGCCCTTCTACTCTGTACCAAGATAGTCTTCATGAGTTGTGGTCTAAAATAAATCCATTGCCAGTGATGTGACCTGTCAAATGTAATGAAGCTCATCATTTGACTATAGATGCACTATCTGTTGCTAGGCTTATAGTTGGAAACTTTACTATCAGGGTTTGTAGTTTAATTAAAAAAGACGTTAAGAGCCCAAGGTCACCTCCAGGCCACAGTGATGCTTTGGAGTAGGCCTATTCATGGACATTACGCAATCAATTTTTTGAATTGAATTATATTATCTATAGAGTTTGGGATCCTTACACACATTGAATACTTTCTCAAAAATAATCTATTCTGCTGTCTTTATTCTATTCAGTTCTGGATCTGAACCAAATATATGTACTGTCCTACAAACTGAATGAACTGGCCAGGCTATAAACTGGTATGTCATAACCTGGACAATATACATTTTTATCCATTTAGTTTTTTTAAAGGTATGGATTGTTAGGCCTATCTCTTTTTGAATAATTATGAATCCAATTGAGGAGACTCTATAATGTTTTAGGGTTTGATACAATAAGGACAAAATCATACTAAGATGACTGCCTGGAACAGAAGTGTCCCTTAAACTCAAACAGAAATGACCTGCTACACCAGCAGTGTATTGATTTAGAAAACCATAGATTAACATTATCTATGTTGCATTGTATTTTTATTTTTTAAAACAGTTTCGAATTACTTTTTAACCTAATTCTGACTTCCCTTGGGAGTTTTGCAGGCTGTATGAAGTCTGGGGTCAAGTTTAACTTCTGCTGTAAAGGAAATACCATCCTCTGGTGATCCCTATTTCTGGAGCATATGTAAACCACCTTGTCTTATTATTAGACACTGAGAACTAGAAGGTTATTGAATAATTGACTGTTGAATGCAATCCTCTGTATTTGCATTTATTAAGGAATCTGTTATAATTCTAACATGAGAATGTACCTATTGGAAGAGAGACTTAAGACAGTGTTTTGCTCTATAATTTATTATTTATTATTTTAATTTTTTATTATTTTTGATAATCAACAAAAAAGAAGTTCAATTATGTCTTGTGTTCTTTACTTTTCAATTGAGCATGGCTGTAGCAGGGAATCTATTCTACAGAACCATTTATGAATGCCAGTCTATTCTTTTCTCTTATTTTTATGAGGATTTCCTTGATTATGTGTACAGATCAGGGGCAAATGCTGCAATGGCTAGTTATGGCCTCTAGCCTGCTCTTTTACATTTTCTTGTAAAGTTTTCTTGTATTTAAAAAGACAATGTCATTCTTAACTTCATATAGTACAAAAAAGCCAATGACCGAATTTTATCCTTGGGCCACATAGTGGGACTGACCTTAGATATCATTCTCAAAAGCTTTTATAAATGATGAAGATGAGAAAATAAGATCATGTGTCAATTTCTGATATTCTCTTGATTCCTTTTGTTGGAACTACTGTCATAAGTAATTTTTCCTATTCTGTTATTATCTTACCTTCCAAGAAATACTCTTTAAAGCAAATCCATAATAAGTTCATGATTGTATCAAGATTGTACATTTTTTCAGTCATGTGCTTGGTTTAGTCCATCTGTTCTTCCTGAATTCATTTTCTGTAGTACTATTTCTACTTCTTTGTATAGCAATTTGAGTATTGAAGAATTAAAGTCCAAATGTGTTGGTTCCTTTGTCTCTGATGATGAAAATAGATCATTATGGGTAGCAATGACAGTTTTGTTCCATTTTATATCCATTTGTTGTTCTCTCATTATTTTCATCTATGAAAGCTCTTGAGATGATATAGCCCATTTTGGTCTTGTTCCAGACTTTTTTTAAAATGTATTTTCAGTGTTTGTGTGTGTGTGTGTGTGTGTGTGTGTGTGTTTATAAAGGTTATATTACTTGTAATCTCTTGTATCCACCCTTTTCCTCTATAACCTTTTACAAATGAGTTTGTATTTTCTCTTGGTTGCCTTGGGTTCCAACTCTTTTCATAAGAAAGTAAAATGTTGTGTTTTGGGGCTATTTTGGAATCTTCCTTGTGGAACTGCTTTATATCCTTTGGACACAAGTGTTCCATTGGTGCTTGATGATTATGAATCTTGGAATAATACCATCAAAGTTTTGGTTGACTCAAAGGGCAATGGAAAAATGCATAATGGTAACAAATAAGGTGCTGTTTATATACTATGATGCCATATGGTCCAGTAGTATAAGGGATTTCAACCAGGGAAATGAATAAGAAATGGAAAAAGTCTGATTAAGGGTTAAGAATGAGGAATGACAGATGGATCCCTTCTCAATTGAATGAATTTTCACTGTAGGATCTGGGGAAAAATATATGACTTACACAGAGTGAGAAGCTCCAATATATCTCAGACTGTACCAATGGAAAGAATGCTTGCATTAATGAGAGGAAAGTATTAATGAAAGGAAAATACCCATCAAAATATTGAAACATTTCTAATGTATTATATTTTATAATGGGAACAGAGCTTTTAAATGATAGTTTTTGGTCTTAAGTAACTTACCATCTAATGGGGGTGTTTTATATCTATCTATCTATCTATCTATCTATCTATCTATCTATCTATCTATCTACCTATCTATCTATCATCTATCTATCTATCTAGTACAAGGTAGAGATCATTTTTGTCAAGGGTCGATGAGAGAGCCAGCTTCATGGAAGAGGTATTAATAGATTTAGGCCTTAAAGGAGGAAGAAGGATTTCAACCATTCTGAATTATTTTTCTTCCATGTATAAAATGCAGATAAATATTTGTGCTATTTATCTCACATGGTTAAATGAGATAATGCATGTGAAAATGCTATGTAAATTATAAAGGTCAATGTTTCTATAATTTCATCAGCGGGACTAATACCTGCACAGATGAAGACTGCAAATTTCCAATAAGTTCAAAGTTGGTTTCTGGGCAAAGTTGCTTATTTAAAAAAAATCCATAATCTTATAACAAACATAGTAATGGATCTCGATGAACTTAACTGCACTCAGTTCTCATTTTCTTGTCCACTACATAGCATTTGACATTCATGTCACCAGGTTAGCTAGTTTGATTCTCAAAAAACGGACATATGGTCCATCACCAGACCTGTAATAAAAACATTTCTTAGTAAAAATAAGCTCTGTAAATATCCTTTTCTAGAGAGTAGGCTCATTTCTATATCAGGGTGAGAAACTAGATCAGGACTTTAGTGAATACAATAAATGCAGTTATACATGTAAACTTATTACTGATGATAATAATCATACTCATTCTAATTGATAGGTCATAGTTCTGATTCTGACATTCATCAAGCATCTAGACTTTAGTTTCCACATTTTAAAAAAAAGGCATAATAATATTTTTTTTGCTTAATACTAGAATATTAGTTTCTGGAGAATAGGAAAATTTTTCTTATATCTTTGTATCCTCAGTACCTAGAATTTCACAGGGCTTAACAAATATTAGTTGCATTGTTGACTAACTCACACGTTTTGAGGCCCAAGTAGGGGTACAGTAAATACCAAAACACTAAAAATGTGTTTACTTTAGTATTTCAATGGGTTTGTGAGCTTCTTGATTAGAAAGTTAGTATTTATTTAAGTGACTATAAGTTCTGAGGATATAAATATGAAAAAGAAAGACAGTCCCTGCCCTCAAGGAACTGAATTTAAAAGGTTGGAGGGCCTATCTAGTTTATTGTAGATTTTTGTTTAAATCAGAGGTTCTTAAACTGGGGTTGTGAAATTTAAAAAAAAAATCCCATATCTTAAGTATAATTTGTATTCCTTTTAATTGTATGTATTTTATTTTATGCATTTAAAAATATTCTGAAAAAGGATCCATAAACTTCAGCAGACGTATGTTTTTGCCCAAAAATGTCCATGATACACAATGTCCAAGAACCTCTTTTCAGTCTTCTAACATTCCATGAGTACTACCATAATATTTGGGCTGTCCATGTTGTCTTAAACTCTTGATATATGAATGACTGATCTTTTCTGATCAGATAGTTCTTGGATAATATCTTTCATGGTCCTTTTGTACCCTTTATCCTTTTATGTTTCCAGTATAATTTGTAAGTTATATGTATAAGGAATGGACTACTTAAGAAGGTGGAGAACTTCTTATTATTGGATGTACTTCAAGAAGAGACTACATCACAATCCAGCATGGATATTGTTTGAGACCAGATTATTATCAAACTTTTCTTAAATAAACTATTTTTGTTTTATGAAGTCTAAATGACTAGGCAGTTGGTTGACAAAGTAGATAGGAGCTGGATCTGGAAATAGAAAGACCTGAGTCCAAATATATGACATCAGATACTTACTGATTGTGTGACCTTGGGCAAGTTATTTCACCTCTTTATACCTCAGTTTCCTCATATGTAAAGTAAGGATAATAATATCACTGACCTTTCAAGGTTGTTAGGAGGATCAAATGAGATGATGATTATAAAGTATTTAGTATAGTATCTGACCCATAGTAAGTATTATATGAATCTTAGCTATTTTAAATTGCTGTTGCTGCTGCTGCTGCTGCTGCTGCTGCTGCTGCTGCTACTACTACTACTACTACCATTACTACCACTTCCCCACCACCACCACCCCTACTGCTACTATTACTGCCACTACTACAACTACCATACTATTACTATTGCTACTACTACTACTACTACTTCTACTACTACTATCACAGCTACTACCACTACTAACACCACTTCTACCTCTACTACTACTACATCTACCACCACTACCACTGCTATTACTGTCACTATAGCTACTACCACCACTATTACTAATACTATTATTACTACTATCATCACCACCACTGCTACTTCTGTTACTGCCATTATAACTACCATCATTACCACTACTACTATTACTACTACTACTACTACCATCACCACCACTCTTAACACTTCTACCACCATTACTACCACTACCACTATCATTACCACCACCACTACTACTATTACTATTACTCTTACCACATCACTACCACTACTATTACCACCATGAACACAACCACTACTATTACTATTATTGTTCCTACTACCACATTATTACCACTACTACTACTACCAACAATACCACCACTACTACTTTTAATAATCTTACTTTCACCACTACTCCCAACTCTCCTCACTACTACTACTATTATTACTACTACCCCACTACCACCTTACTACTACACTACTACTACTACTACTACCACCACTACAACCATCACCACCACCACCACCACCACCACCACCACCACCACCACCACCACCACAACTACCTCCATTACTACCACTACAACTACTATTATTACCATTACTACCACCATTACAATCACTATCACCACCACTACCACTGCTACTACCACCCCCACTATCACCACTGCTACTACTCCTGCTACTACTCCCACTGCTCCCACTACCACCACATTACTACTACTACCAATACTACCAGTATTACCATATTTCCCTGAAAATATGACTGGAAAATAAGCCCTAGTATGAGTTTTTCCAGTATGCTTATAATATAAATCCTACCCCCAAAATAAACCCCACTTAAGATCTTCAGCCAGATGGACACATTTACTACATTCATTGCAATACAGGATAGATATATTGAAAATAATAGTATTAATATATAATTAAATAAAAATAACATTATTGACATTAATAATTAAAATAAATAATATGAATTATAATTATTTGCAAATAGCCAAGTGGGTGCCTTTGGATGAGAGAAAAACACCTATGTAAACATCAGATGACATCAGATACTTACTGATTGTGTGACCTTGGGCAAGTTATTTCACCTCTTAATACCTCAGTTTCCTCATATGTAAAGTAAGGATAATAATATCACTGACCTTTCAAGGTTGTTGAACTAGGAACTTATTACCAATGGAAGTACAGAAACAATGTGGGAATAATGTGTGTACTTGATAACATGTGAATGGAAAGATAGTCCATCTCTAATCATCATTAAGGGCAAGAAAGGTAAGTTTGAATGAGTTTCAGGCATTTATGTTCATGAAAGCAAAAAAGTCCTGATAGACCCAAGTAGTTATTTCTTTTAATTTATTTCTTTTTTATTTTTATACAAATGATAGTTTTATATATCACTAAAATATTCTTAAGAATAAACATAATACCCCTTCCCTCCCCAAAATATAGACCCTCATGAGAAATAAAGTAAAGGAAAGAGAAAAAAATTAAAATTAAAATAAAAAATTTGAAAAATGTTCTTCAGTCTGTGTTCCAACACCTCCAGCACTGTCGTGGGTGGAAAACATTATGATAAGTCCATCACAAAAGCTACTTCCATATTTTTCCACCATTGCCATTGTTGATTGTAACTCTATCCATTTCCCACTACCATATATACTATATTTTCTCTCTCCTTTCACTCTGTCCCTCTTCTTAAATGTGCTATAGGGTAGCTGAGTGGTGCAGCAGACTGATCACCAGCTCTGGGGCCAAGAAGCCCCGAGCCCACATACCACCCCTAAGGCCTAGCAACCACCTGGCCCTGTGGTCCCAGACAGGCCATCTGATCCCAGCCCCTTGCAAGAAGCAAAAATGAAAATGCATTATATTTGACCACTCTCCCCAATGATCCACCTTCTCCTCCATCATTCACATCTCCCTATTTCCCCCTGTCCCCCTTCTCTCCTTCTTACTCTAGATGTCTATACCCCATTGAGTATATATGCTGTTTCCTCTCCAAGCCTCCTCTGATGAGAGCATTCCCCTTTACCTTCCCCACTTCCATATCATTGCAATAAAAAACTTATTATATGAAATATCTTAGCCTAGTCTAGCTCTCTTTTCTCTTACTCCCACTACATTTCCCTTTAGCCATTGACTCCATTTTTACAATATATCTTCAAATTCAGCTCTCTCCTGTGCTTCATCTATAAAAGCTCCTTCGACCTGCTCTATTAAATGAGAAGTTTCTTATGAGTGTTTTCAGTACCATTTTTTCTATGCAGGAATACATGCAGTTCATCATTATCAAATCCCTCTTATTTTACCCTTCTCCTCCACTCTCTATGCTTCACCTGAGTCCTGTATTTGAAGATCAAACTTTCTATTCAGCTCTGGTTGTTTCAACAGGAACAATTGAAACTCCCCCGGTTCATTGAAAGTCCATCTTTTTCCCTGGAAGAGGATGTTCAGTTTTGCTGGGTAGTTGGTTCTCGGTTGCATTCCAAGCTCTTTTGCCTTCCAGAATATTATATTCCAAGCCCTATGAGCCCTTTAATGTAGTTTCTGCTAAGTCCTGTGTGATCCTGACTGCAGCTACACGATATTCGAATTGTGTCCTTCTGGCTGCTTGTAATGTTTTGTCTTTGACTTGGCAGTTCTGGAACTTAGCTATAATATTCCTGGAGGTTATTTTTTTTGGGGGGGTCTCTTTCCAGGGGAGATTGGTGGATTCTCTGAATTTCTATTTTGCCCTCTGCTTCTAGGATATCTGGGCAATTTTCCTGTAGGAATTCTTTAAAAATGATGTCAAGGCTCTTTTCCTGATCATGACTTTCAGGTATCCTAATAATTTTTAAATTATCTTTCCTGAATCTGTTTTCTAGATAAGTTGTTTTTTCAATGAGATGTTTCACATTTTCTTCTAATTTTTCATTCCTTTGGTGTTGAAGTATTGTATCTTGACTTCTTGTAAAGTCAACAGCTTCCTTTAGCTCCATTCTACATCTGAAGGATTTGTTTTCCTCAGAGAGCTTTCTTATCTCTTTTTCCATCTGGTCAATTCTGCTTTTTAAAGCATTCTTCTCCTCAATAACTTTTTGAACTGTTTCATCCATTTGACCTATGCTGGTTTTGAACATGTTATTTTCTTTGGCATTTTTGGGATCCCCTTGACTAAACTGATGACTTCTTTTTCATGTTTTTCCTGCATCTCTCTCATTTCTTTCCCCAATTTTTCTTCTATCTCCCTCACTTGATTTTCAAAGTCTTTTTTGAGCTCTGTCATAGCCTGAGCCCAATTTCCATTTTTCTTAGAGTCTTTAGATGCAGTAGCTTGGACTTCCTCATTTTCAGATTGAGTATTTTGATCCTTCTTGGGATCATAGACAATGTATTTCTCAATGGTGTTCCTCTTTTTTCTCTGCTTACTCATTTCTCCAGCCTGTGCCTGGTTTTGGGGTGCTTCCTGAGCTTTTGAGTATTATTGGGACATACCCCCCCCTCCCACATGGATCTTTGTGTGTGAAGCTCTGTCATCCCTCCTGGTCTGTGAATGATCACAAGTGCACCTCTCTGTCATCGGGCTGAGGTGGAGAGGGCCTTCTTTTCTATGGGGGTCCTAGACTGCGATCAGGATCTGAATGTGGTCAGAGCCCCAGAGTCCTGTTCCAGAGATAAAGGACAGAGCTCAGCAGTCTCTCTCCACTCCCCTACCTAGGCTTAGCACTCACACCTGGGGGCTCCTGCTTACTGGCTCTGCCTGCTTCCCGGATCTGGCCCCATGGCCACTGCTGCTCTCTGAGTGCCTTGAGGGCTGGGCTTCTTGCTTCTTTCCCAATCTGGCAGAGATCCCCCCACTGATCTTCCAAGTTGTGCTTGGTGCTCCCCGGGGTGTAGATCAGGGAACTGTCCCTGCTGTCCCCACTGCCATGAGCTGGGGCTCCCAGGTGCTCTGAGGCTGCCTCTGGGAAGCTGAAGTTCCTTCACTCTGGCGGGCTGCCCCTCTAACCCCATGGAGCAGAGACCTTTCACTGTTTTTCAGGTTATCTTGGTCTGGAGAACTGCCTCACTGGATCTTTCTTTGGGTTCTCTCAAAAATTTAGTTAGTTATAATTTTATGATTTTTGAAATATTATAGAGAGAGCACCTAAGAGGCTCTTCTCCTGTCCCCATCTTGGCTCCATCCCCACACCCAAGTAGTTATAAGGAAATGAGTAGATTTAATGCAGCCCCTTGTTTTGTGAGGTGGCCAGAGGTCTACTAGTCTGCGATTCAGCCAGCACTCACTGTGCTAAAGATATGAACTTCCTTGTAAAGAGAAGAGATCAAATGCTGCTTCCCACAGGAATGATTGCCTATCTCCAGACCTGGATCTTGCAATAAACAAGCATTCAAGGACCAGTTGCACATGGAAATCAATGACTATACTGAACACAGAATGGAGAGAAATCAGCATGGAAACTTTGTGAAACCAAACCTTCAAGAGATGTGACTTGGGTGAAGAATCCATGGGACAAAATTACTGATAATTTGTATTGCCAATGCACTATGGGCAGGCTACAATGGACAAAAACTACTCATTTAAGAAGAACTCTATTGCTGGACATGAGAGATTGAGACCAGTGGTTCTCCAGGAAATGGAATTGCCATTTCAGGCCAAAATTTAGGGTTTAGAGAGTTATGACAATGTTCCAGAAAAAGAAAAGATGACAGTATTTGAATAATTATAGATTTTTGTACTTGAATAAATTAATAAATGTAAATTGTTGTCACTGGAAAAAGACATCCCCTGAAAATAAACCCTAATTTGCCTTTTTTTGGAGCAAAAATTAATATAAGACCTGTTCTTAATTAGGGGGGGCTACTACTATTACTTCTATTACCACTACTAAAACTAATATTACTACTACTACTACTACTACTACTACTACTACTACTACTACTGTTACCACCACTACCAATACTGCTATTACTACTTCTACTACTACTACCAATGCCATTAGGACTGCTTGCTAACAGCTAGTTATACCTAAATGGAGAAAAGTCTCAAAGGGTAGGGATAGTGACAAGTACTAATGAGGTAATAAATAAGTAGGTGGTGTTGGGACAACTGTAGTTGCCATTACTCTATCACATGTAATAAATATTTTTCATGCCATCTTTCATGATACTTTACCATCATACCCTGGACTTATGAAATGGCATTTGTGTATACTAAGCAGAATATGAACCATGTGTATATTCATGTGCATTAGCACTTCACAATAGCATTTAAGAAGACCTACCACAGAATAAATATTTATGTACCATGGAAAGCAGAGGTCTCTGGTATTTATAATACTATCATATTTAGAAATGACCCTTGTTGTGCCTCCTTTTTTGTTTTGTGCTCTGGGCCACAGTGTCAAATGCATTATGAGTGGGGAAACCAGATTAAAATACAATTGGGAAATATTTAACAAAGTATATGAAAATAAGGTACAACATAAATAATGCAAATATGTTTTTAAACCAAATATTAGGACAAGAATCCCTATAACATCTAGGAATTCCTTTCCACCCCCCCCCCCAGTTTTTGACCTATTTCCATCTGAGTTTGACACCAATCTCCTAGACAGTTGTTGTTTTTGTCTATCACTAACTCTTGATTCTTGTCTGGTCATAGTAAAATATCCTTGAACCATTGAGTCCAATCTTTCCTTTTTGAAGTCATTTACAGGTTAGATTCCATTTTCCCACAAATTGTAGAGATATGAGATTGGTAGGTTAAAAGAGTTTTTAGACATCATCTGGCCTAATTCCTTTATTTTACCAAGGAGATCACAAAGGCTCAGAAGGCCAGATCTAGTACCAAGTAAGGCTAGTATTCACACACAGAGCTTTTCACTCTCAATCCATCTTCCTTTCACTAACTCTTTTTTTTAGTCTTCCTCCTCAGACCTGGCACAAAATAAGACCTTAATAAGTTTTTGTTGAATTTGAATATTTTTTTAAGGTTTTTTTAACAAGGCAAATAGGGTTAAGTGGCTTGCCCAAAGCCACACAGCTAGGTAATTATTAAGTGTCTGAGACCGGATTTGAACCCAGCTACTCCTGACTCCAGGGCCAGTGCTTTATCCACTATGCCACCTAGCAGCCCCAAATTTGAATATTTTTGCATGTAATTTTTGCTCCCTTTATTTCCTTCCTGTACATTAATTTGTAATCTAATGTACTTACGTTTATTCTAAGTTATCATAAAACATTTGAAGACTGGAGAAATTTTTCTCCTAGATATTCCTATGTGACTGATCAAACAATACCTGAGGCTTTTCTAGTCATACAGTTAATCATGATGAGTAACAGTGGGTCGGAGTCTGGTCCCATGTTACTCTATTAAGTTCCTTCTCCTACTCACTAGTACATATAGCTTTTTTTGTTGATCCAGGACTAACTAAAAATCTATCTCTTTTTTGGCAGGATATAATTACACATAAGAGAGTTCAAAATCCTGTGAGAAATGATGGTGGCAAATCACCTGGTATGAAAAGAACCTAAGTCTAGAAAGCAAGAGTCATCTATTTTTTTCACTGACCATTTATTTTATCATACATAATGACTTTGGGCAAGACACATCCTCATTCTAGGCATCAAGTTAGCCATCTATGTAACAAGGAGGTTGGACTAGTTGAATTCTGAGGTTTCTTCCAATTCTCTGACATTTGTCAGCACTCATTTTTTAAAAATTTTTTTTAATGTTTTAACATTTTGACATTTTATTTGTTTTCCAATTATATACAATAGTACTGTGTACCCATCATTTTTTGCAAGGCTCTGAATTCTATAATTCCCCCCCACACCTCATAAGGCTGTCTGATAGTTTCTACATTGTTTCTATGCCATACATTGATGTAAATTGAATGTGTTATAAGAGTAAATATAAACCTCCTCTCCCCAAGAAGATGAGAAACCTCAAGAATAGAGAGAGAGAGAGAGAGAGAGAGAGGAAAAAATATTGTACTTCAGTCTATGTTCAGATTTCAATGACTCTGTCTCTGGGATGAGTTGCTTTCTTTATCATAAGTCCAAAAGAAAAGTTACTACTTCAATGTATTTACCACAGTTGTTATTACTAGCTGTACCGCCACTCTATTTCTCCCCACTCTCATTTATTCTATTCTCTCTCCCTCCTTTCAATCCTGGCCCTGTCCAAAAGTGTCTTGAATCTGAGTACCCTCTCCCTCACTCTTCCCTCTCTTCTATCAACTATTGCCCCCCTTCCCTCCCCCCATTCCCCCTTATTCCATCCCTTTCTTCTTATTTTTCTCTAGGGTAAGATAGATTTCTTCACCCTATTAAGTATGTATGTTATTTCCTCTCTGAGCCATTTCTGATAAGAATGAAGAATCACTCATTCCCCACTTGCCTTCCCCCATTCCGCTCTATTGAAAAAGATTTTTCTTGACTCTTATGTGAAATTTCTTAGCTTCTTCTTCATCTCCTTTCTCTTACTCCTGGTATTTTCCTTTATCACCCATTGACTCCATTTTTTACTGTATTATACCATTACAATCTGCTCCTTCCTGTGCCCTATCTATATATGTGCCTTCTAACAGCTCTTATAAATGAGAAAGTTCATATGAGTTATCAATATCTTCTTCCCATGAAGGAAAGAAGTACAAACAGTTCAATATCATTAAGTTCCTTATAGTTAGTCCTTCTCTTCCACTCCTTCTATGGTTCACCAGAGTCCTGTACTTGGAGATCAAACTTTCTGTTCAGTTCTGGTTGTTTCTATAGAAAAGACTGAAAGCCCCCTGTATCATTAAAAGTTCATCTTTTCCCCTGAAAGAGGATGTTTGGTTTGCTGGGTAGTTGATTCTTGGTTGTAAACCAAGATCTTTTGTCTTCTGGAATATCATATTCTAATCCCTACGAGCCCTTAAGGTAGATGCTTCCAGATTCTGTGTAATCCTGACTATGAAGCCTCAGTAGTTTGAATCGAATTGTTTGTTTCTGTCAGCTTTTAGAATTTTCTCTTTGATTTGGGAGTTTTGGAATTTGGCTGTAATACTCCTGGAAGTTTTTTTTCTGGGATCTCTTTCAGGAGGTGACTGGTGAATTCTCTTGATTTCTATTTTACCCTCTGCTTCTAGGATCTCAGGGCAAATTTGCTGTATTATTTCTTGAAAAATGAAGTCTTGGCTCTTCTCCTACTTGTGGCTTTCAGATAGCCCAATAATGTTTAAATTATTTCTTCTGGATGTGTTTTTGAGGTCTGTTGTTTTTCAAATAAGATATTTCACATTTTCTTCTAATTTTTGGCTTTTTTTAAAAAGAGTTTGTTTCTTCCTGATTTCTTGCAAAGTCATCAGCTTCCTTTAGTTCCATTCTGCATTTGAAGAAGTTATTTTCTTCAGAGAGCTTTTTTATCTCCTTTTCCAGCTGGCCAATTCTGCTTTTTAAGGCATTCTCCTCATTTGCCTTTTGTTTCGCTTTTTCCATTAGGCCTAAACTGGTTTTTAACATATTATTTTCTTCTGTATTTTTTTTTTGTATATCTTTCACCAAGCTTTTTGATTTGGTTTTCATGATTTTTCTGCATTGCTCTCATTTCTCCTCCCAATTTTTCCTCCATCTCGCTTAATTGCTTTTCAAAGTCTTTTTTTTGAGCTCTTCCATAGTCTGAGCCGATTTTCTATTTCTCTTGGAGGTTTTGGATATGGAAGCTTCAATTTTGTCATCATCTGAGTATGTGTTTTGATGTTCCATGGGACTAAAATAATTCTCTATGGTCAGATTCTTCTTTTTTTGTTGTTTACCCATTTCCTCAGTCCAAGACAGCAGTTCCAAGGCTTTGAGTTTTTTTGGGAAGACACCCCACTGGGACCTTTATTCCTCCAAGGTCTTATGCTTTCTTCACAGTGCTTTGATATATAGATGTCCCGACCCCCCCCCCCCACTTCCCTTTGCCTTGGGGCTATAAGGAGGGATCCTTCTATTTTAGTATGGAAGCCCAAACTGCAACCTGGAGCTGAGTGTAGGCAAACAGCAGAGTCCTACCCCAGGGAGAGCAGAGAAATCTCTGCAGACTTTCCTTTCCATCTCTGGCAGTGCAGGCTGCTTTTTCCAGATTCTTGCTGCAGATTCTGTGGCCAGTGCTCCTCACTCCACACTCATTCTGGTGAAGCAGAGTGTTTTCCCCATCCTTCAAGCTGTTGCTGATGATCTCTGGGCTGGGCTGGGCTGCACGGAGCTGCTACTGTGGCTTTTATTCCAACTCCTGGTCCTGGTGAAACACACCTTTCCCACGGAACTTCTAAGTTATCTTGGATTGGGAAAATATATCATTCAGTCTTTCCATGGTTTCTAAATATTGGCTAGAGTCATCATTTTTGGTTTTTTTTTTGTAGTTTGTGGGGGGAAGGAGTGCCCAGGAAATGCTGCATTCATGCTGACATCTTGCCTCCATCCCCCTCAGCTCTCATTTTTTTAGTGAAGAAATTGAAGCACAGATAAATATGTTCAAGGCTTGGGGTGAGGCAAAGAAAGGGAAGGAATAAGAATTTACTAAGTACCTATTATGTGTCAGACTAATCACTCTACAGATATTATCTCATTTGATACTCCCAGGAATCCAAGGTTCAAAGATGTAATTAACATGATAGGTCTAAAATGAGAAGAGAAAAATGATCATTTTCTGTGTATCCCATATTTGGGAGAGAGAATGAAAAAAAAAAGCTGGAGTCTTTTTTTTAGAGAATAATAATAGCAAATCTTTATGTTATATGTATTGCTGTGTACCCGTGTGTGTGTATGTACATATATGTGTATACAAACATATAAGTATACAAAATGTACATTATATAATTAAATACATGCATACTTATACATACTTACATTTACACAATATATACATGCATATATATGCATAGATGTGTGTTTATATTTATATATGTATACTTATACATAGATATATGGAGAGAGAGAGAGAGAGAGAGAGAGAGAGAGAGAGAGAGTGAGTTAGGATTCCCAACATGGAATTCAAATGGCTCATAGCTCTTTTCTTTCTTGAGTATCTTCAGTTTCATTTACTATAGGGCAAATAGATATTGCTTCTGAAGAAACTTCTTATATTTCCATGGAAACACAGTAATAATGATGATATGATGACTTTACCATTTTAAAAGTGTTTTCTTCATGACAACTGTTTTCTAGGTAGTGCAAATATTTTTCGCCCCTTTTCACAGAAAAGGAAAATGATACAAAAAAAATAAAGTGACTTACTCAAGGTCACAGTGGAGCTTGAGACTTGACCCTGATTTCCTGATTCCAAGTTCAGTTCTATTTCTACTTTGCCATTATTGTTGTTCAGTCAGTTCAGTCATGTCTGACTCTTTGTGTCCCCATTTGGTTTTTTTTTTTTTTTGGAAAGATACTAGAGTGGTTTGCCTTTTCCTTCTCCAGCTCATTTCATAGATGAGGAATTGACACAAGAAAGATTAAGTGACTTGGTTACTGTCACACAAGTATATGAGGTCAGATTTGCACTCAGGAAGATGCGCCTATTCACTGAAATACCTAGCTGCCTTACTTCACCATGTTGCCTCTATAAAAAATGGGAGGAAAAAAAGAATTTTCTCATTTTTTAGATGAAGAAACTGCGCTCAGATTTCTTTGTGGCCAAACAACACAGAAAACACAGAAAATAATACCTAGATCTTCTGATTTTAAGTACAACACACTCTCCATGCTATCTCACTGACTCCAAGGTTAGAATTTGGAATCACCTGGGAAAATTGTCTGTACAATTACTTTTGCTCATTGCCTTCCAGACAGGATTTGTTATTTCTATTTCACATATAGCCCAGTTCATTCCCTACTTTTTCTACTATTATTACTGTTTTTTTGTTCTTTTGAAGAGAACAGGAACATCTGTGATGATATTGAATTGGTGATTCCTTCCCATGTTATATATATCAACCCATCCATGCCTTCTGATCTTGTCTAACTTATCCAAGCCCTCCCATAATTTTACTGCAGGGAATCCACTCAATGTGTTGGAAGTCTTCCTTGCATTCTCCTGACATTGAAGATACCAATTGAACTTTTTGATTTTCCATTTGATGCTCCTTAATCTCACTATGTGACCAAACTATTTTTTAAATCCTAGTTTACATTTCCTAGTTTACTCCTGTTCTTCACATTCTGCATTGCTTATGTTGCAACTTGCTCACATACTTTCATTTCCTCTCTCTCTGATGCTAGCTTTTATTTCTTCAGAGATGGGTATATCTCTATCTCATGGTCCTCTAGCAATACTGATAAAATAGGAAAAAAGAGGGACTTTTGTTTCTATGTGAAGCTTGATGTCATTAAAGTAGCTTTGCAATTTCTTTAAGGCGATCCATCCCACTCTCCTTCTGTTCAGTTCTGGGACCGATTCATTGTTAATCTGTACTGTCTGTCCCAATTATACATATTGATGGATATGCTCTACAGGGTGTCCATCCAAATACAAGACATAATGTGGGAAGCAGAGAACAAAGACTAGAATTCAACCTTCTGGAAAACCTTCATTCTATTCTACAAGTTCTCTCTAACTTGGTTTGAATAGACATTTGGAGTGATGACACTTCTTCCTAAACTAATCAAGAGTCATCTCAAATTGAGCCCAGGACCCAAAAATTTCTACTTAGAGTGAATACAGCCTTGCAATCGTCTGCCATTTAGCTGGAAATTCTCTCTTATTGGGGGGAAGAGGCATTATTTCTCTTGGGTTTGCAGTATGGTATGAATGAGAATTTTTTTTCCTAGAGATCAGTGCTCTGTACTATTAATTGAGTTATGTTCCTCCAATCACTTTCCAGTCTCAGTTCCTGAAACTGTTTCTTAGCTTGTCTTTGTGGTCACTGATACTAACCTAAACATTATGTTTAGGTGTGTGCTTATAAATTTAAGGTTATACAGAAGCTTAGGCGTCATCAAGTCCAACTTTCTCATTTTTTTGATGAAAAAATCAAGGTCTAGAGGGGATAAGTGATTTGCTGAAGGTCATGACGTTAATACATCATGCCAGAAATGATATTAATACATAGATAATCTAACTTCAAATCCCTTTTCATTACATCATGTGTACATTTGAACACATGTGTATGTGTATGTGCATATGTGTGTAAAAGTACGGCCCTTTTTTTGCAAGAGGCAGTGGAATGGAGAGAGTCAGAGACCTTGGTTTGTATTCCAGGCCTTGAGTAAAACACAGCCTCTTTGAGCCTTCCCTTGTGCTCTGACTTTCTCATCTCTAAAACCAAGATAATAATACCAACCCTAACTATTTCACAGGGTAGTTGTAAGAATCAAATGAAAGAGTGTATATGAAAGTGCTTTGTAAACTGTAACACACTATACCAATGTAAGGGATTATTGCTTTTAGTCCTCAGAGAGGTTTTTACAGAATGAACCTGCATGCACCTCACCTACCATTTCTCTCAATTTGGATTCCCTTGGCTTTGGGAAACTTGTAAAATGCATCAACCCAATGTAGTGGAAAGATGATTGAATTTGGAGCCAGAAGACCCTAGTTCAAGAAGACCTTAGTCTTGTTTCTTTTCTTCTCAAGCCATAAGATCTCTCAGTCATATGCTGAGAAAATAGAGGTTGGTTACTTCTCTCCTATTCTTTAATTTAAAACCTTTTTGATATCATCCCCCTTCTACTGCTTTTTTCAGTTTCTAACAAAAGTCCTATTCTTCTACTTATATTCTTGATCCCATTTCCTCCTGTCTCTTATGAAAGTTGTTTCCAAACAGTTATATTTTCCTTTTACCTAATGTTCAGTCTCTTTCTATTGACCTATTGACTCTCTCTCTCTCTCTCTCTCTCTCTCTCTCTCTCTCTCTCTCTCTCTCTCTCTCCCTCCCCTCTTCCTTGTTTATCATATACTCTTCCAAGAGTTCAAGTACCATCAATAGGAAGATGACTTTTAGGTCTATATATCTAGACCCAATATCTCTCTGAAACCTCAGTCCTACATAACCATTAGCCATTTCCAAATGGAAATTTAAAATTTTAAATTTGGCATGTCTAAAATAGAACTCATTATCTCCTTTAACCAATATTCCTCTTTCCCCCTAAAATTCAGTCAGTCAACAAGCATTTATTAAATGCTGAAGTGTGGCAGTCTATTTAAGAGCCAGAGATTCAAAGAAGTGTAAAATCATGAGACCTGCCTTCAATAAATTTGCATTATAATGAAAAATAACAGCAAATACTGTATACATACAAGATATATATCTATCTATATGTGTGTGTATGTATGTGTGTAGTTGTGTGGGTGTGTCTATATACAAAAATATGCATGGTTTAAGCTCCAAGTAAGCTTGAAGGGAGGCACTAACAGTGTGAAACCACATAGGAAA
The DNA here is from genome assembly GCF_037893015.1 of Macrotis lagotis. Lineage (NCBI taxonomy): Eukaryota > Metazoa > Chordata > Mammalia > Peramelemorphia > Peramelidae > Macrotis > Macrotis lagotis. Next base: position 87,041,714 of record NC_133665.1, read on the forward strand.
TGTCTCCTGGGACTGGGGTTGGGTTGAAGCAATGTAGCTTAGTCAGTAGTCTGAGCTCTATATCTATGGCATATAATCTATGATCTTACCTAGACTTCTAAAAAAGCCTCCTAATTGTTCCAGTTTTTAATGGAGAGGTCATTAAAGAGAAAATTGGTGGATATCTCTAAAGGGAAGTGGTGATTACAAAGAATAAGCATAGCTTCATCAAAAGCAGGTCATACCAGACTAACCTCATTTTCTTTGTTGAAAAAAATTAATAAACTAATAAATGATGGGAATGTTTTGCAAAGCTGTTGAGAGAATAGCTGAGAAGATTGAGGGATATGGCTTAGATGATTGATTATATAATCAGATGATTCAGAATTGTTTGGATAAAGAATGGTTGTTAATGGTTCAGTGTCAACATGGAAGGAAGTTTTTAGTGGGATATTCTAGGATCTATGCTTAGGCCTATACTAGTTAACATTTTTTATTATTGATTTAGATAAAGATTATAGATACTATACTCTTTAAATTTGCAGTTGATACTTGACTTGTAGAGAGAGCAGGAACCAAAAGGATCTTGACAGACCATGAGTGAACTGAATCTATCCAAAGTAGTCTTGCATAAAGCCAAAATATGAACCACACAAGTATAAAATGTGGAAGACATAGTTCACTAGCAATTATTCAGAAAAAAATGATCTGGGAGTTTGGGCAGACTGCAAACTCAGTAGAATCAGTAGTATGATAATAGGATTTGAAAAAGCAACTGCATTAAGAGGGGCAGAAGGAATAAAGATGGGGAGGAGGAGGAAATAAACACCTAAAAGTGACAATTATGTAACAGCTGTTTATTTTAAAGAAATATTATCTTATACTATTCTGTTTTACAGTAGAATAAACTAAGTCAAACAGAAATTTTAACTTGACCATAATTACAGAGCTAGTAAATGTCTGGGACAAGATTTGAACTTGTCCTCCTGCTTGAGGTGCAACCCCAGTATTCACTGTGCCACCAGCTGCCTCACCATTTGTATTCTGCCCCTGTTAGATCTGTCCTGGGGTATTGCCTTCAGTTCTGGGCACTATTATCTAAGAAGGATATTGAATAGTTAGACTTTTGAAGGGCCTGAAAATTATTTCATGAGGAACAGCTAAAGGATTGAGGATGATTAGCCTGAAGAAAAGAAGACTGAGAGATCTGTGTTCATGTGTTATATGGGCTACCATGTCAAAGGAGGGAATAGACTGGTTCTGTTCAACCTCTGAGAGCAAAGTCAGGAGTAGTAGGTGAAAAATGAAGAGAATCAAATTTATTATTGATGTCAGGAAAAACTTTTTAATAACTAAGCTGTTCAAGAGGGAGGGGCTGCCTTGAGAAGTGCTGGTTGGGCTCCTATTTCTTAGAGGTCTTCAAATAGAAGGGGGATACCCACTTTTTAGGAATATTATAATAGGAATCATTTATGTGCGTACGTGTGTGTGTGTGTGTGTGTGTGTGTGTGTGTATGTGTGGTGTGTGTGTGTGTGTGTTTGTGTAGGTTGGACTAGATGACTGCCCAAATCCTTCCTATTCTCCAGTTCTATGATTCTTGTGGATTTTCAGAAGATACAAGTATTTCTTACCTGTGTGCACTGCCATTTCACTCCTCAACTTCTATTTCATTGACTACAGCCTGGAAGTAGTAAAAATACACAGCAGTGATGTGTAAGGAACAGAGATATATAATTGTTTCATATGTTTTTTTCCATTTCCTTATCCTCCATCTCTAATTTTCTCCAAGCTTTCCCGAGAGATCTAATGTTTTCACTTACCATTTGTCTACTGTGAATATATTCTAAATAATGCTATTTATTGTTAATTGAGGTATTGCATTACTGATACTTAAGAGTATTTTGGTTAATCTAATATTTTTTCCCATTTCATCTAGCTTTTATTATATAATGGCCTGGCTTCCCATTTCTGGATCCTTTTATGCCTTTAAAATGCTTTTAGTTTATCTTGGAACATACCCCCTTATTTATCTGTAACATGGGGCTCCAGCATCTTCTTATCTTTTGCTTTTAAGCTGGAAAATAGAAGTGTTGGTTTTCCAGTATTTAAGCTGGTAGATGAAAGTGCCATTAGCCAATCTCTCTAACTGTGTGGTAGGAAGAACTCTAGTCTGGGAGTCAAGAGATCTGGACAAAATGAATGGATTTGCTAGTTTCTCAAGTCTCTTACCCCAGTGATTCTAGGGGTAGCAATATATGTTTAAGTAGATCTTTTTCCTTATCTTAACCCACCAATTGCACCTCAGACAATTTAAGCCCTCTGACCTATAAGTATACTTAGAGGTATAAGTTGAGATCTGTTGGGAAAAAAGCAGGGTGGTCTTGTTAAGCTCAGAAAAATATCCCCATTGGGTGTAAAGCATTAATGAAAGAATGAATTCTGAATAGCATAGTTTCTCTATGGAACATATTGACTAACACAAGTGACATAACAATTCTTTGTTACCCAATGAATTTGAGCTTTAGTAATATGTATTTTATATGTGGCACAGCACTGTATTTAACATGGGGTGAGAAGGCTTTGACTTACGATGAACACATAGGTCATTTGTAGCAACTGGTTCTAGCTAGAGTAAATTTAGGAGAGGACTTGGATGGGGGACTTAAAGGATAAAGTAGTAAGTCCTCCTTTCTCTACTTAATTGCTCTTGGAGCTCCTCCTCTTCTCCTTAGCCCCATGATCTCCCACTGGCTGATTAGGATAACTCTTTGCCTGCCCTGAGAACTGGAGGCTAAAGATTCAGTATTCCTGGGGCAAGAATTGTCTAAATTAATGATTACCAGCTCATTTTTGTTTGTGTCCACAGAATCAGTCGTCCTCAAAGTATTACTAGGCACATATTGATTTTTTAGAATGAACAGGAATTAAACACTAATTTTGTTTTGAAAATTAATTTTTCAAAAAGAATTTCATAGTACCACTTGAGATAATTAGAAGAGTTCCAAGAGTGTTGTTGCTCATATAGTTTTAATGACTAGTTTCAATATCTCTGGCTCAGTCAAAATATTCTAGGTATTAAAAGGATTCAATCCACTACTTATATTGTGGTAGTTGAATTATTGAGGGGACATACTCCAAAGCATATACAACATTAGTACATGATACTGAATGGAACAATTTGGAATATAATAGAAGTATTTAATATAAAGGATGTAAAACTCATTGAGCATCTAGCCCAACTCATATCTCAGGACTATTTATCTCTATGAAGTCTGCAACAAAGAGGGTCCAGCTTACAATTTAATACTTCTCATATAGAGGAAGCCAGAAAACTGTGGTGTAATGAAAGGACAGCTATAATGGTAATCATGAACCTGGGTGTAAATCTTGGCTCAGATACTAGTTGTGTGACCATGAAGGGAGGAAAAAGCATTTTTTCTTTATTAAAGATTTTATTTATTTTGAGTTTTACAATTTTTCCCCCAATCTTACTTCCCTTTCCCCACAACAGAAAGCAATTTGTCAGTCTTTGCTTCCATGTTGTGCATTGATTCAAATTGAGTGTGATGAGAGAGAAATAATATCCTTAAGGAAGAAACAAAAAGTATAAGAGATAACAAGATCAGACAATAAAATATCTGTTTCTTTTGAAAGGGAATAGTCCTTGAACTTCAATCTCCACGGTTCTTTGTCTGGATACAGATGGTATTTTCCATTGCAGACAGCTCAAAATTGTCCCTGATTGTTGCACTGATGGAATGAGCGAGTCCATCAAGGTCGATCGTCATCCCCATGTTGTTGTTAGGGTGTACAGTATTTTTCTGGTTCTGCTCATCTTGCTCAGCAGTTCATGCAAATCCCTTCAGGCTTCCCTGAATTCCTGTCCCTCCTGGTTTCTAATAAAACAATAGTGTTCCATGGCATACATATACCACAGTTTGCTAAGCCATTCCCCAATTGAAGGACATTTATTTGATTTCCAATGCTTTGTCACCACAAACAGGGCTGCTATAAATATTTTTGTACAAGTGATGTTTTAACCTTTTTCATCATCTCTTCAGTGTATAGACCCAGTAGTGGTATTACTAGATTAAAGGGTATGCACATTTTTTTTGCCCTTTGGGCAGTGTTCCAAATTTCTCTCTAGAGAGGTTGGATGAGTACACAGCTCCACCAACAGTGTAATATAGTGTCCCAGATTTCTCACAACCCTTCCAACTATGATCATTATCCTTTCTGGTCATATTGGCCAGTCTGAGAGGTGTGAGGTGGTACCTCAGAGAAGCTTTAATTTGCATTTCTCTAATAAGTAATGATTTAGAGCAACTTTTCATATGACTATAGATTGCTTTGATTTCCTCATCTGTAAATTGCCTTTGCATATCCTTTGACCATTTGTCAACTGGGGAATGTTTTTTTTTAAATATACCTCAGTTCTCTGTATATTTCAGAAATGAGTCCTTTGTCAGAATCATTAGTTGTAAAGATTGTTTCCCAGTTTACTACATTTCTTTTCATCTTGGTTACAAGTGGTTTTTATCTGTGCAAAAGCTTTTTAATTTATTGTAATTGAAATAATCTAGTTTGTTTTTGGTGATGTTCTCTATCTCTTCCTTAGTCATAAACTGCTCCCCTTTCCATAGATCTGACAGGTAAACTAGTCCTTGATCTTCTAATTTGCTTATAGTCTTGTTTTTTATGTCTAAATTCTGTATCCATTTGGATCTTATCTTGGTAAAGGGTGTGAGGTGTTGGTCTAATCTAAGTTTCTTCCATACTAACTTCCAATTTTCCTAGCAGTTTTAATCTAAGAGAGAGTTTTTATCCCAATAGCTGGACTCTTTGGATTTATCAAACAGCAGATTTCTATAATCATTTCCTGCTAATGCACCTAGTCTATTCTACTGGTTCACCACTCTATTTCTTATCCAATACCAGACAGTTTTGATGACTGATGCTTTATAATATAATTTAGATCAGGTAGGGCTGAGCCCCCTTCTTTTGTATTTTTTTCCTTTAACTCCCTGGAAATTCTTGACTTTTTATTTCTCCGTATGAATTTACTTACAACTTGGAAAAAGCATTTTTAAGCACCTACTTTATATTTGGTATCATGCAACTGCTTTACAAATATTATCCCATTTAATCCTCAGAACAACCCTGGGAGATAGGTTCTATTAATATCCCTATTTTATTATAGAAGAAGCTGAGGTAGTAAGAGATGAAGTGGCTTAACTAGGGTCACATAGCTGATAAACATTTAAGGTGATAGAACTAAATTCAGTCTTCCAAACTTCCTGTCCAGTCCTCTATCTACTACCCCATCTAGCTGGCTATTCATGTTCACCTTTCTGGGTCTCAGTTTCCACATTTATAAATTTGAATTTAATTCATGAGTTGTCTCCCTCAGATTGAATTTTTGAGCAAAGTATTTTTGCATATTAATGTGTTGGAGAAATGAGGAGGCAAAACAACAAGCCTTTAAATGCTTACTCTGGCTAGTTACTGTGCTAAACTCTGAAAATTCAAATACAAGGAAAAATATAGTTCCTATTCTCAATTAGTTTATATTCTATTGGAGCTGCAAAGAGATAGATACATAGATAGATAGATAGATAGATGGAGAGAGAGAGAGAGAGAGAGAGAGAGAGAGAGAGAGAGAGAGAGAGAGAGAGAGAGAGAGAGAGAGTCAGGAGGGAAATGAAAATAGACTGGCTAGGGTCCCTCCTCAAAATGGAGGCCCTAGGAAAAACTCATCAGTGGAAAAAGATGACTATCATGAAAGAGGGATATTCCTGGCTCAGAAGACCAGAGGGGAACATGGATTTTTCAGGGTGAAGAGGTTCCAGGTGCTGAAGGAAGTACTGCTTTTGAAAGTCTCTTAATATTTGGAATCTGTAAAGTTATGGAGTCTCAGAGAAAGGACCTCAAAGGTTATCTGATTTAACCTGTAAATGGCAAAGACTGTCTTCTTTAACCAAGTCATCAAGGGATCACAGTACCTAATAGTAGGTACTTGATATTTATTATTTTTGAATTAAATTAAATTTAATTCTTTTTTCAAAGATTTCTATCTGAAGAAAACCTATATCCTGAGGCAGCCCTTGTTCCCAGGTCTGCTTTCAGTGGACAAGAAGTCTAATTCCTTTATCAGGTGATAATTATTCAATTGCTGTTCCTCAAATCAACTGTTCTTCAATTCAATTCAATAAATTCAATTCAATTCAATAAAAATTCATTTGGCTATTATGATGAGCTAGAAACATTGATAAACTCTAGGGATGCAAATTAAAGGAAAGCAGTCCCTGTCCTCAAATGGATTGCAATCAAATGGGAGAAGGCAATGCATGAAAGGAAACTAGAAGTGGGAAGGAGTAGATGGGGAAAAGGAGGAACTGAGTGAGGTGGGAGGGTGGGGGGAGGTGAAGAGGGTGAGGAGAGGAGTTTAATTCTCCATCCTCCAACCCTCAGAGGGGGAAAGGAGGTTGAGGGAATTGAGGTGTTGAGTATCCAAAACTGATCATCAAGATGATGAGATTTCAAGTAATCAGCTTATCCTGGGTGGGACATGATTTTCCTGTAATCTCAACTCACCAGTGCTACTTTTAGGATTTTTTTCCAGAATAAATATCCCTAATTCCTCCATATGACATGTGTTTTTTGTGGTACCAGTCATGAATATCTCATCATCCCCTTTCCATCCCCTTTCGGTTCCAGACCACCACAATTAAAGTGAGTATCACACTAAAGTGAGTCACACAAAGTTTTTGTTTTTCCAGTGCATATCTATTAAATGTACAATAGTGTTAAGTCTAGAGAAATTATATATTTCAATTAAAATACTTTATTGGTAAAAAATGCTCAGCAGCATCCTATTCTTAATCAAGTTGTAATCATTTTGTGGTAGAGGGCTTTTGCCATGATATTGATGGCTGTTGAGTGATCAGGATGGTGATTGCTAAAAGGTGGGACATCTGTGACAATTTCTTGAAATAAGATTATAATGATGTTTGCCATGTCAAGGAGAAATAGAGAGGAGAGGGAACTATAGGTCATTGGAGTGCTTGGAACACAAATAACCTTTATTGATTATTTGCCATATTATATGGGCAGAGTGTGTGCCCCAAAACAATTATAATAGTAGCATCAAAGATAATCACAGATCACAGAACAACAACAGCAATAATAATAATACAATTATCAAAATGTGATACAGAGATATGATGTGAACAAATGCCATGGGAAAAATGATGCTAATAGATTTGTGTGATTCAAGATTGCTACAAACCTTCAATCTGTAAATCAAAACAAAGCAAAAATCCCCAGTGTCTAAAAGTACAATAAAACAAAATGCAATACAACCAGGTATGCCTAAAGAGGCCCATATCAGTTCTCTCTTGGACTATTGCAATAACTTGATTGGTCTTTCTGCTGCAAGTTTCTCCCAATTTCAATCAATTCTGTAGGCAGCTGCTAAAATATTTTTTGTTCCAAATGATTGTCTTACAGTGTAGATTTGACCACCTTCCTCCCCCAACCCCTATCCCACAACTAGATAAACTGCAATGGCTTCCTATTACTTCAAGGATCAAATTTAAACTATTTGACATTAGAAATTCTTCATCATTCTTAGACCCATTTAAAAAAATCATTATTAACCATTACTTCCCTCAATATAATTCACAGGATAGCTATACTGACCTTTTGGGCTTATATTTTCTTCACATTTTACCCTATATAACTCTCAACTTTGTGTCTTTGACTCTTCTTTGTGCTTAGAACGATTCCAATGTTCACTTTCACTTTTTTGAAACCCTTGTTTTCTTCAAGAATAAGTTAAAATGGAGGCAGCTAGGTGGTGCAGTGAATAGAGCACTGGCCCTTGAGATCAGGAAGACGTGAGTTCAAATGTAGACTCAGACTTAACAATTACCTAGCTCTGTGACCTTAGGAAAATCACTTAACCTCATTGTCTTGAAAAAACCAAAAAAAAAAAACCCTCAACAAGTTGAAATGCCATCTTCTTCATGAGGTTCCCCTCTCTTTCTGTTTGTATTTTTCTTTCTTTCTTCTTCTCCCTCTCCTCCTTCTATTCTAGCTTCGAACACCTTTTCCTTCCCCCTATATTTCCTTGTATCTACTTTATATGTGTTTTTTATATTACTATGTATTTATATTTTGTTTTCTCCAATAGACTCTCAGCTCCTTGACAGAAGAAATTGCTGACTTTCTGTCTCCATTGACTTGTACTGATTGATTGATTCCCCTTGTCTTTATGCTCTTTAACAAATTGGTGGCATTCTTAAAATGTGGTGCCCCCAATATCACATATTGTGTTCCACATATGGACTGATAGTAAAATTGTCACCTCCCTAGTTTTAGATAATTTGCCTTTTTAAATCTCACCTAAATTATCATCAAATTTTTTACTTCCATGTCATGTTGAGCTTACAATCCACTAAAATTCCCAGATTATTTTTAAGATAGACTTCTACATAGCTATGTCCTTCTCCCTTATTTTTTCACTTGTGAAGTAGATTTCCTGAATTCAAATACAGGATTTGACATTTATTTCTATTAAATTTCATAGTATTAGATTTGACTTTGGCTCAGGAATGTGTTGATGTATGTATGTAGGAGTATATAGATACACACATATAAAGATATATTCCTAAAGGCATTTGCCTTCTCTTTGCTTTATAGAACATTATGCCCAGTTCTCAAGTGTCTCCTCTTGGGAAAATTAGAAGTATCAATGCTATAAGGTAGACAATAAGAGATTTTTTGTTTATCCACATCAAAGCACTTTCTTTTTTCTAAAAGATTTATACTATAGTTTAAAGCCCATAGACTTTAAACTAAAAGAGCATGTCAGTACTTGCTTTTCCCTTGAGGAAGAGGTCTTTAGACTTGGTGAACAATATCAAGTAGAGACCATCTATCTGTCAATGGTGTTTGTGAATTAGTGCCTGGTCAAATAGTAGCAGGATCTGTGCATTCAGATCCAGTGAGCCAATATTGAGCAGAGACCATGAGATTAATAAGGATTAGAGTGAGATGACTAGTTTAGAAAATTGCATGTTCTTTGTCCACATATGTTGCTTATAGATGCGATTTTCCTCAACTCTTCCCTCCCTGTGTCTGTTCAATTTGAATTTGTGAGAGAATGTGCCTCAGGTTTATGGGGAAAATGTTTTGTTGCTAATTTTCTTACTATTCCATTTCATTAAATGTCTTTGTTTTGAACTAATTGTGTCTTCTAATTGATTTTTAAAAGTAAGAGCCTCAGTGGGGGCTCATGAGCAATTATTTTAGGGAATGCAGACTTAATAGAATATTTTGAATCTGATATAACCATTTTTAGGTAACCCACCCTGTGAAGTTTGATCTCAATTGCTGTCACCATGTTTCAGTATTTGTCATATCCTACCCTCTAAACTCTGCAAAATTATCAGTAGAGAGGGAAACTAAATAATTAGCCATTACATCATCTTTTTCCTTTCAGGAACTTTATAGTTAATAATCTTACTGCACTCCAATGGTCTAAAATTTTGTGGAAATTGAATTAACTCCTTACAAAGTGATTAGAAAACTCCTTGACTAAATCAATGAGTTTTAGAATAAATGGTTTTTGAAAGAATGAGTAGATGTTAGAGTTTGAAGGAACTTTAGAAATTATCCAGTCCATCCCTCTCCAACTCTTTTTTCTTAACAAGGAAGGAAGTTGATACCCAGAAAGGTAAAATAATTTGCTCCAAATCATATAATTATTGAATGGCATGTGTTCAAGTGGACTCCAAGTCTCCAGATTCCTTATTCTATTATGCTTTACAGCCTAATATGTTGGTGATTTCTGAACATTTTCAGATCTCAGATTCTTTAATGCTCTATAGCTTGTTTCTCTTACTACAAAGCTAACCATAATTCTATTGTCTTTCCTTGCTAATGTTAATTAAGAGAAACTAATCTTTCTCTTCCTCCTTCTTCTATATTCTCTGTCTCTTTCAATGTAGTTAATGGGCTTTTGTGCTCTTGCTGATGAGTTGGTGGAGGAAGTCTTTTAAGAGAGACAACCAGAGAAAATGTTTAGAGAGGTTTATAGATAAGCATGTATGGAATGTTGAATGTACAAGCATTACAATTTCTAGGAACTTATTAATAAATGTCCATTATATGTATTTTACAGTTGGACAAAACTGAAGTAGAGGCATGGTCATCCTGGGGAATGAAGGGAGACAGCATTCAAGAGTGAAGAGATAATTAGATATGGAATCTGAGGATCCAGATTCAAATTCTGCATCTGCTTATTTACTGACTGACCTTGAACAAATTAGTTAACTTTCCTAGAGCTTTGGTTTCTTCATCTATAAAATTAGGGAGTAGGACTAAATAGCCTAAGAGGTCCCTTATATCTTTAGAGGAAGAGACAAGATTAATATTCTCCATGATTTCCTTATGTCTAATTGACATAGTTTTATATTGATCACCAAAAACCAAGACTGCATTATGTTCAGTGAGAGGGAAATGATTGGGAGAGCTCATTATTGATGTTCTATGCTCCATGTTGTTTGTAAGGTAGCTAATGTCATAAGAAGGAAGAGGTTATATGTGATTAATCTGCCATAGATCTGAGGGATATCACTCTCTTTTCATGAATTTATTCCTTCTCAATATTATTATATTTCCTTTAACAAACTCAGATTTCTCTTCTTCCCCTACACCTACTATCAAGTGCAAATGATTTCACAATAGCTCATACTCATGTTTCTAATTTTTTATTCCCATGACTGCTACTTTCATAGATGAAGAAATTGAGGTTTGGAGAGGTCAAAGTAACCAATGATGAAATAGTTATGATATGGTAGAGTTGGAGTGTGAACCCTGGACTGAGGCTCTTTTCACTGCTTTCATTCAGAGTCTTCTTCAGCTTGTCATTATGATTTTTTCTCTTGAAAATTTCATTTTTGATGGTTACAAAAGTTTAACATTGATGAAATGTTTATATTCCATGGGCAGCCATGCCATAGTTTAGATTCTTAATACACATGACATTTCTCAGTTCTCATTACCAAAATCCTCTGTATCAAGTGTGATCATTCTTAGTAATTATCACTTGATTTAAATTAAATTGTGCCTGGACTTCATGGCCCATGCCTATAATCTCTGCTCTTGGCAGGGTTGAGACTTGTAAAATCACTTATACTTGAAATTTCTGAGCTGCAGAGGGGTTAAAGCTTAATTGGGTGTCCTCACTAATTATAGCATCAGTCTAGTAAGCCTCTGAGAAAAGAGGGTCCCCCCAGACTCTTAAAATGGGTGAAATGGCCCAGGTCAGAAATGGACTGACCAGGAGTGGGTCTGGGCTATGAGGGCCTCTGCTCTTCTAATCTGTGAGATCTTAAAAAATGTGACAAATGATTTCTAAGTCTAAAGGAGATAAGACTCAAGGAATCTCAAAATTGGCATTGATCCATCCCCGTGTCCATTTAGTCTGAATCCTACCTGACAAAGAAACCTCTACAGAATAGAAATGATAGTGGTTATTCAGTCTTTGCTTGGAGACCTCTAGGAGAGAACACAATACTTCCAAAGTCAGCCCATTCCACTTTTGGATAGTTCTAATATTTAGAATGAATATTGTTATACTAGTGCTAAATGGAAGTGAAGAGGATTTGATTCCAGATGTTAGAGGTAGTCAGTGTTAGTGGCCCAGATAAGGTTATGGAATATTGTTTGTGAGGAGCAGGAAGATCACATGGCTGGATTATAAAGAGTATGGAAAGGAACAAAGAGGGTGCTAGATTGTGCAGAACTTTGAATGTCAATTAAAACAGCTTATATTTGATACTAGAATAATAAGGAATCACAGGATTTTACTGAGTGATGTGGTGAGATCTATGCTTTAGAAAACTTTAGGAGAGGTGTGGTTACTACTATTCTTTCTTTTGCTCTGATCTTTATCCATCAAGGGACCCCACTCCCCCTGTAGTTAGGGGAATTCTGCTCAGGTCCCTGATTCTTCAGCAGCTACTGCTCCTCTTCACTTTGGACCACAACCCAGAACAGAGTACAGGCAATGCAACTGGCTCTTACACCCAGTACCAGCAAAGGATCCCTTGTAAACGCATTTTCATCAGTTATGCAACCCCTTCACCATCTCTCTGGGTTAGTAACTCTGGAAGCTGCTGCTGCTGCTTCTGGTGTTGCCAAAGCCTGCACTAAACTCTGGACCAACTCCCCAATCCAATGTCACAGACTGCTCCTGTTAACCTAATTTGTCTTGAGCTAGACACATGTCTTACCCTGACATTTTTCTGGCAATGTCTTTGCAGAATTTGATTTGTGATGTTATTTTAAAGGTTTTTCAAGGTAGAGTTCAGCTGCCATCTTGGGTCCTTTGATTTTTGACTTTCTGAAATTTGACATCATGCTTTGTGCAGATACTTTCCCCCTTCCCTCTTCCTCTACTTTTCAATTTTCTTTTTTGTAGGTGTTTATGACCTGGTTGTTGTTGTGCTTCTTGGTGTTGTGAGTTGTATTGTTTTCATAAATGGGAATTGAATTTTGGATGGGGTCTCTTGGTTTTTGTTGGGTGACATGATCCAGAAGAGCTAAAATGTTGGACAACTCGCTTTTGTATATATTATCTTTTTCCCATTTGAATATCAACTCCTTGGAGGCATGGACTGTCTTTGTTTCTGTTCTTGAATCCAGCAATTAGCACACTAAAAAATAGTATAAATTTATTGTAACTAAATCTTAATTTTTCCTTTACTTCTTAAATATTTTGTATGTAGATAGTTATTTATGTGATGACTTCTTCATTAAAATGTAAGCTTCTTGAGGTCAGGTCTTTGACCCCAGCACTTATTACATTATTTAACACATAGTAAAAACTTCATAACTGTTTGTTGATGGACTCATTAACTTAATAGACTAATCCTAGGAAGTTGCCCATCTAGGCTTCCCTAGTGTCAAAGCCTGTATTTGAACTGAGAACCCGCCAGTGCAAGCTAACATTATTTATTTTATCATGAGATTTCCAAGGTATTATAATCTATGTAATGTGTCAAAGTGGGCAACATCTCATGCATTTCAATTGTGCCATTTTAAACAAATGGCCAACATAGAAATGGATGCTCTTCTGAAAGGAGGGTGAATGAGAGATCAAGGGGTATGAGTCATGTGTAGAGGTTGACCCTTTCAGGAATTCCAACAGGGCTGACCTTCTCTTCTCCAAACCCCATCAATCTTCAGCTGAAGACTCTGTTGCTATTTAATGAGCTATAAGCCTCAACACATTTATTTTATCTTTTCCTCCTTTATTCAAGCATCCCTAATGCTGGAGATGTAGTGGAATAGATTAATTCTATGGACTATTCAACTAAACATTCAGTGGTACCTCTCAGTCAATGTTATTGGGTCAATTACTATTCTTCCCCCCTTCCCCGTCTTCAACCAAAAGGAGATGGGAGATTCAACTTCACTTTGCTTCCAGTGACATTCCCCCAATGTTGAAACACCACTCTCTCTACTTCTTATCTTTCAAAGTCCATTTTTCAAAACTACCTCCCTTCTGAAGTCTTTCCATATCTTTCTTCTGGTTCACTCTTGCCTTCTCCAGTCATCTATACCACCTAATGTTTCTCCATGTTCAAGATAATTTTAAAAAAATGATTAATCCTGTACCAAGCTTAAAAAATATGTTCAGGACTCTGCTGTAGATGTAAAGATGAAAATTTATGTCGTTCTTGGCCTCATGGAGCTTATGGTCAACTTAGGGGTCAATGTTATGCATATGCATGAACATGAATATGAGTAAAGAAAAAGTTAAGAGAAAGCACTTTAGGAGAATTTGGGGAAGCGCAAATCACTTTCATCTGGGAAGATCAAGGAACAATTTAGGGAGGAAGAGGCAACTGAGTTTAGACTTAAAGGAATATAAGAATTCTCAAAGGAGAATTTTCAAGGCATGGGGGAGAGAATTAGCATTTATAAAGGAACTATTCTATGCCAAGACTGTGCTATTGTTTTGAATAGTCATTTTCAGTTGTATCTGACTCTTTATTATGCCATTTGGGAATTTTTTGTTCCTTTTCTGGCACATTTTACAGATAAGAAAACTGAGGTAAATAGGCTTAAGTGACTTGTCCAGGGTCACACAGCTAGTAAGTGTCTGAGACTAGATTTGGGCTCAGGAAGTTCCTTTCTTTAGGTCTGGCACTCTATCCATTATGCCACCTAGCTGCTCTAGACACTATACTAAGCACTTTATAAGTATTACCTTGCTTGATTTGTGATCACAATAACTGTAAGAGGTTGGTTCTATTACTATCCTCGTTTTACATTTGAAGAAACTGAGGCAGAGATTAACTGACTTGCCCAAGGTCACACAACTACTAAGTGTCTGAGACCAGATTTAAACTCATGTTTTCCTGACTACAAGCCCAGGTTCCTCATGTGTACAACTTGTGTGCATCTTTGAGGTAGGTGATGAAATATCAAGTTTATGGAAAGTAGTAGTTTTTCTTAGGTATTGGAAGGTAAATAAATGTTTATTTAAAAATGAAAGAAACCTGATATGGTAGGTTGGAGCCAAATTGGGTAAGATCTAAATTGCCAGATGGTGGAATTTATTGATTATCCAAAAGGAAATTGAAAGCCACCGAAGGTTTTTGAGGAGGAGAATAATGTGCATATTCTTGTGCCTCAGGAAAATTATTTTTGTAGTTCTGTGAAATAAATATTAGAGAAGAGAGAAAAATGAGGGCAGAAACACCAGTAGTCTAGATAGGAGAAGAACTAGGGTAATGGTCATATGAGTAGACAGAATGAACAGATGTAAGGGATATGAAAGTAGAACAGAACTTTCTGGCTGGTTGGATATGGGAGAAGAGGGACAGAAAGAAAAACAAAAGATTCTGAGCGACCTGGGAGGATATTGATGCCCTAAACAGAGAAAAGCAAGTTTGGAAGAGGAGTGAAGTTCAGTTTTTGACATGCTTAACTTGGGCGCTGATGAGAGACTCATTCATTTGTGCAGAAAAGCAGATGTTGCTAAGGAAGAGAATTTAGAGAAATAAGGGAAGACTATTTCATAAGTTTTGGGGAATCTTACACTTAAAAGATGCATGATAAACTTTCAAAGAAAACTGAAAATTAGTACTTAGACTGGAGGAGGACCAGAATCAGAAGGGAACAATGTCACAAATGTCATGGTTTGTTTGGTAGGGTCCCTCAATTCCTATTCTCTTCATTGTTCCTAGTTCTGTTCTTTGGAGGCAAGAAGAACAAGTAGGAAGGAAATAAGCATTTATTAAATGCCTTCACTATGCCAGGCACTTTATAAATTTAATTCATTTGATTCTCACAAGACTGGGAGGAAAGTGATATTACTATGCTTACTTTACAGTTGGGGAAATTGAGGAAATCTCAGTTGAAATGGCTTGGTCAAGGCTGCAGTAAGTGTCAGAAACTGAATCAGAACTCAGGTCTTTCTAACTCCAGTTCTCTATCCACTAATTACCTTTTCCCAACTCTAGTTACCTTTCCCACATGGCAAGCCCTTCAAAAACTTGAATATAGCTATTATGTCCCTTCTAAGCTTCTGCTCTTCAGGTTATACATTCCCTAACTCATTCAGTCAAAATTGATTTATCACGATCAGTAGCTTTTTCATTCATTGTGTTGGTTGTCCTCCTGTAGGACACTCTGAGGTTATAAATGCCTTTATTAAAATCTAGCATCCACATCTGAATACAGAATTCCAGATTTGGTGTGACCAGGGTAGATGATGGCAGCATTCTTACTTCCTAGTTTGTGAATGCTATACTGCTTTTAGTGAAAGCTTATTAAAACTCCTTGGGTATTTTTCTCTAGTCATGCCTTCCCTATCTTGTGAAGTTGAATTTTTGACCCTAAGCATAAGCTTCTATTTACATTTATTCTTACTACTTTCTAATTAGATCCCTATTTCCAGCCTAGTGAGATCTTTTGGATGAAAATTATTTCATTCCCTAAATTGGTAGTTAGAAAACACTCCCTCCTAGCCTTGTTCATTTGTAAATTTCATTCAAATTTCCTTATGCCTTTACCTAAGTCACTGACAAAAAATTTTAGGTAGTATAGAACCAAGCACAGCTTCTTGGAACAGTTCACCAGAGACCTCCTTCCAAATTGACTTTGAATCATTAGTGACTATTCACTCTTTGGATGCAGGCATTCACCCAATTCTGAATTTTCTTAATTGGTCTATCATCTATCTCATTCCCTCATATCACAAGGATTGCATGAGAAATGCCTTGCTGAAATCTGGGTAAACTCTTTCCCCCAATGTATTTCTGATCTACCAGTAAAGCCATCCTATCAGAAAAGGAAATGATCTCATTTAGCATGACTTAACTTTGAATATTGACTCATCAAGTGAATTTTTTCCTAGACCTTCCATTTAATAACATATATTAGAGTTCCAGAAGTTTTGAATATATCAAAGTCAAACTCATTACCTTGGGGTCATTGGTTTAGGAAGCTTAAGATCAACTGAAGTATATAAATTGGAGTTAGGGAAATCCAGGACTAAGATTTCTTTTCAAAACCAAGGGCAGGATATCATGTATGGTAGAGTCAGATCACAAAGGACACAGGATAACATCAAATTGTGATAACTGAAATTTGCATTGATTTCAACCCTTTTTGTAAATTCAGTAGGGTACCATGGCTGGAGGTGTTGAGTCCCTCTTCTGGACTCCTATGTTGAGTTCCACTTCTGTACTCCCTCAATCTTCCCAGGTGAATGTTGGAGGGGTGGGAGACAAAGATTACAAAGGAGACAAGTACTCCATCAAGATCTCCAAGTGCTCCATTTATTCACCAAAACACCAGTGCTTAAATACCTTTCCAGAACCTAATCCACTCCCACTGCCATGGCACTTAGTAAAACAAGGCTCTGACAAGACACCAGGTGAAGATAATTTACAGTGTTCTCACACACAACAGTTCCTAACATGGAGGTAGCATAATTCAAAGTCTTTTACCCGGAAGATTCTTGAAGCCTGGCAATGATCTAACTTCAAAAAGCCTTATTACCCAAGAACCTTTGAATCAAAGGCAGTTAGTGCCCAGATTGATGTATAAACATTGGCAAGAAATACTATATCTCAGTTTAACGGGATCTTCAACTCATACCTGATCATCTAGTAACATCATCTAACAAATGTTCATACGTAGATCAACAGTGTTGCAGAGCTCACTATTGTATTTTTTCCCAATTACATTTAAAAACAATTTTAACATTAATTTAAAAAATTGAGGTCCAAATTCTCTCCCTCTCCTCTTTACTGAAAAAGCAAGCAATTTGATATAGGTTATTTATATACAGTCATGCAAAATACATTTCCATAAGTCATGTTGTGAAAGAAAACACAGGGAAAAAACCCCAAGAAAAGTGAAGAAAGGGGAAAAAAGTATGCTTTGAACTGCATTTAGACTTAGTTATAATGTTAAGTTTCCTGAACCAATGACTCCAGGTTAACCAGTTCTTTCTCTGGAGATGGGTAACATTTTTCATTCAAATTCATTCAGAATTGTCTTAGATCATTGTATTGCTGAGAATAGTTATTTCTCTCATTATTGATCATCTGTATGATATTGCATTACAGTATGCAATATTCTTCTGGTTCTGCTAATTTCTTCTAGTTCTGCTAACTTATGCTAATTGCATAAGTTCATTTAAGTTTTCCAGGCTACTCATCATTTCTTATAGTACCATTAGTACTCCATCACAAAAGTATTCTACAATTTGATCACCATTACCTAATTGATGGATATCCCCTCAATCTCTTTTTTGCCACTAAAAAAGAACTGCTATCAATATATTTGTATATATATGGGTCCTTTTACTTTTTTTGTTAATCTCTTTGGAATACAGACCTAGTAGTAAGATTTCTGGGCCAAAGGATCTCTCTCTCTCTCTCTCTCTCTCTCTCTCTCTCTCTCTCTCATTACTCTCTAAGATGGATGATTTAGTTCACAGTTGTATCAGCAGTGCATTGGTGCCCCAATTTTCCCACATACCTTCCAACATTTTTCATTTTCTTTTTCTGTCATTTTAGTCAATCTGATAG
The DNA here is from genome assembly GCF_037893015.1 of Macrotis lagotis. Lineage (NCBI taxonomy): Eukaryota > Metazoa > Chordata > Mammalia > Peramelemorphia > Peramelidae > Macrotis > Macrotis lagotis. Next base: position 87,059,816 of record NC_133665.1, read on the forward strand.
GTGTTGAGGTAGTTCCTTGGAGTTGTTCTAATCTGTATTTTTCTAATTAATAGTTATTTAGAGGATTTGAAAAAATATGTCTATATATATAGCTTTGATTTCTTCATTTGAAAACCACTTGTTCATATTCTTTGATCATTTATCAATTGAATAATGCAAAAGCCCACTCTTTCTAAAGGTAGATTATTCATCTTTGGTTCAGCTTTGATGGTTAGGAAATGTTTTCTTATATTTACCTTTAATTTGCCTCTCTTCAAATGATGTCAAATTGTTGAAAGCACTTGAAGAGTGTAAAATCATGTTCCTTAATAATGATTAACAAGAGAAACTATTGTTAACTTTATTGTTTATTAATTTTATTACTATTAAAATAGAAAAAGTCAACTGAAATGCAATTGAATTTCTTATATTCTGTGGGTGCTGTGAATCAAAAAGTCCATGCCTCTGTTCATGTCTAAAGTAAGTTCCTGAAGGTGAATTTATCACCAGTTACACTATCTGTTGAAGATAGTTGGGTGGAAAAAAAAATAAAAGGTTTCATTTCAGAAACTAGGTTGGGAATTCAACCCCTCTACCTCTGGAACAGACAGAAGAGATTCATTTTCTCATCATGAAGGAGAGACAAGTTTCTCTGATGACGTGCTTTATTTCCCTCTGAAATACTTATTACTTGATCAGCTTGACTCAATGTTGGTTAGACTTTTGGAAACTGGTCTGTGAGGTCAAGAAACTGGAGTGCATGGGCTCCAGTTCCCTCTTCCCATTTGAAATATGAAAGGACTTGTGTAAGTAGGTAGAGTGCATGGAGGAAAGCCCTGACTGCTGTTGGGAACATGCTTCCCACGGGGCTAGTCTTGACCATGTTTCATGGTAATAACATCATTCTGTATCCCTTCCCTACTGCCCCAATGATGGTGATGATTCAGAGGTCACATCCTACTCAAAGGCACAAATAAAGCTCCCACCTATATTTATGGTGTTATTTCATACTGCCCTTCATTCAATCTCTGTTCTAATCAAATTGATCTGCTAAGTATTCCCTATCTATCTCCCATGAAAGAAATAATTCATTTGGATGCCCACTCTATTTCAATCAGGATCAATCAATCTTATATGATCCCATAGGAGTAGTAATTATAAGCTCTGTATATTAGGTCTCAGAGCTATGAACTGCAAATAGTAAGACCATTTGTACAATCATAAGAAGCTAGCTAGAGGCCCTCCACCCAATATGTTACCCATATTTTGTTGACAAAGTCCCAGGGTAGAGATGACTGAGTAGCATGGAAAATCTTCCAAATTTTTCTTATACTTTTGGACCATTTTCTGTCATCCAACATAAGGAAATGACCATCTTATAACCACCTAGTCAGTATGTATAGCTTCTACATCTCCTTCTGCCTAACCTAAGAATGAGCCCATCCATCTTATGACCACCTAATGAGCAAAATTTTTTGTCTTACTCAACCCCTGATCCTGCTGACATTATTTTGCTAATTAGTTTATTCTAGCCTGTGTATCATATGTCAAGCAATGAAATTTTTCTTTGACATATCAGGCCCTATAAAAGTAGGATCTGGAAGGAAAGGGTATCTCAGATCACATGGACTCTTTAATAAAGTGCCATTGGCTCAGATATCTACTCTAGTCTCTTTTATTGTTGGCAGGATAATTTTAATTACCATACCTTTCACTATGCAAATGATTCTGCATTTCTGGAATCCTTTCCTTCCTAATTTCTATCTCAAAGAGTTCCTGTGTTCCTTCAAAGCACAAATAGGTTGTCACTACCTACACAAGTTCTTTCTTTTTCTTCCTAATTTTGTGTTCTCTCAATTGCTTTGTAAATGCCCATGTAGTTTGTGTTCAGTTACTTTTATAAGTAATTTAGGGCAATTAGGAGGCTCAGTGGACAGAATGTAGAGCCTGGAATCTCAGGAAAACCAGAGTTCAAATCTAATCCCAGATATTTGTTAATTGGCTACCCTGGGCAAGTCTTCTAATCTCTGTTTTCTTGTTTCCTCATTTATAAAGTGGAGATAATAATACCACCTCTCTTAAAAGGTTATTGTGAGGATCTAATGAAATAATAATTGTGCATTGCTAGTACAGTGTAAATGCTATGTAAAGGTTAACTATTGTTTTCATGCTCCATTTTTTAGGAGGATGTCCTCCTGGAGGGCAGAGATTTTTTTTTTCTCCCTTGTATCTCCAGGGCCAGTCACAGAGAAGGCTCTTAATAATCATTTATTGAATTGAATTGGAAGTTCTCTGGAGGGTTAGGTCCCCAAATAAGGCTTATTCTCAGAATCAGCAATTCCCATTCCCCATCCCCAGTCCCAAGGATTTCCCAGAAGAGCTCTCCCAGAGGGGTATTCACAGGTCCCTGTAGAAAAGGGAGTGCTTGGCCATTTGGTATCTGCCCTTCTTTCTTCCTGTCTTCCCATCCGAGCAGCTCCAGCTGCTTGGTGCTAGATGAGAATCCCCTGGGATGCATAGCATAGCATGCAGATAATGATGCTTTATTACGTTCTTACTTGTCAGAGCAGGAGTGAGCCCTGAACACAATTTATACTTCTCTCTTAGGCTCTAAAATACATTAACATAACCACTGTGCAACTTATGACTAGATGGTAGTAGTAACAGTGGTAATCACATGCACCCTAATAATCTCTGACTGGATAAGCCATAAGAATCATGTTAAATGCTTATGCTAGTAATTTCTTCATCATTACCAGACAGTGTTCTATTTTGTTTAAATATTCTTATTACCATAAGCCATATATAGAGTTTTCCCTTCCCAATATGCCTCCTTATTCAACAGAGCAAATGAGTGTAAATCCAGTATGATATCCTTCAACCCCAACATTTCATTATTGGTAGGTCACTTTCAAATATTCTGAGAATTATATCATATGATCTTTCTCTCAAACTCATGCTTGTGTGAAACTTAGTCACTTCTAAAACTTTCTTTTTCATATGATCTACTTCAGGGTCAAACAACTTCTTTTAGAAAGTAGGAGCTCAATAAATGTTTATTGAATGAATGTTATTGACTATCATTGAGAGATCAATATTTATACACTAAAATTAAAAAAATTGGGTTGAACAGAACTAAAATATGCAAAATTCATATCCTTGACTCAGCATAAGAATCTTGGAACTAAATACAATGACAATGATTCCAGGAGGAATGGGAAAATGGCTTAGATTTGGAAAACACTGAGCTGATTCAAAAGGGTTTGTGAAAAACTCACAAGATGGATCAGGTTTTAGTTATTTCCCATTTTGCAATCTGACCTTACTGCTTGTATTTTTGTATCCAAGAAGGGAGCTCTACCTAAGGTTTTGCTAGAATCAACAGTTGCTTCTTTCTTTGACCCAATCATACACAGTGAATGGTGTGCATGTGTATACCTTTGGTGATGTGATGTACCCTTGACTCTAATCAAGGAAGGGCAGGAATGGAATTGCCAAGGACAAATCTTAATCTTGTCAGACATTTAAGAGAAGAATGGGCAGGTTAGTGATATTTCAAATGGCAAGCCTGGAAGTTAATTCAGAAAGAAGATCTAATGAGTATTGAAAGGGAGTGCAAAAGGAGGAAACTGCTGTATTTATAATTCATCCTCCTTAAGGACAAAGGAGACTCTAACCAGGTCAGTAGTCAGTTAGCAGCTACCTATGAGGAGCTGAATCAGAATTCCCCAAAGCATTGAGTTTCTGCTTAGAAATAGGAGGATGTGAGAGAAGAACCACAATAGACTTTCTCACCCAGAAGAAGCAAATTTTGTGAATGCTCAAAGTGGTAATTATTTGATAATTATCTTTTCCTATGTCAAAAAGGGCCCACTTTTTCCATTCTGAGTCTAGACCTGTAGTTTTTGCTAAGCCAATAAACTATGCATATGGAAAGAGTTCTTTGATCTACTGCAATGGATAGAAGCCATCCAAGGAACACAGTTTCAGTTGTAGTTTATCTCCCTGAGATTCAAAGAGGCCGAGAAAACAGAATGGTATGCTTCTTTTTCAATGATTTTTCTCCCTTTTCTCTTTCTTTGAAAATTCCAGAGTTCTTCTATTGGAGCATTAGTACAAACTTGGTAAACCTCTTTCACTTTCAGAGTTCCGTCCAGCAGGATCTACTACCTGATACTTCACTTAGCTAATTATGGAAGGCCTTAACATGAGGAGGAATATTTCTCTGTCTATATCCAGTAAAGGATCAGGTTACTTTCTGAAGTTAGAGATTTGATTACCAGGCCTGCAAGTCTGCTTGAACGCCTCAGATGTTATAAATGGTCATAAAATTATTCTGTGCCTTTTAAAAATCCTATTAGACTATTTACTTCAATGTCAGTGAATTCCACAGGTTGAATAGAACTGCTATAAAGATCTCTTCCCCCTTTTATTTCTCTGAAGTTTGCTACCTTTCAGTTTTATCCAGTATTTCTTTCTGACATTGTAAGCTGGGGAGAAAGGTTATTTGTTGATTTTTCAAGATAAGCCTCATTATTTTTCATGGCTCAGTTAAATTCATGGAGTCACCCATTTGGCATAGTAGAAAAAACATTGAGTTTGGAGCCTGAAGACCTGGGCTGAAACTTTGGCTCCACCACTTATTTCATCAGTGACCTTGAGTAAGTCAATTCACTTTTCTAGGGTCTCAGTTTCTTCAGACTAGGAGTTGTATTGGATGCCCTCAAATATTCTCCCCAAATCTAAATCTTCTGATTCCATGGGTCTTTGATTTCAATTTCTTTTCTAAAATACAATAATACAAAATTTAGTGATGCTCTTATTTAAATTTAGGGGACAATATAATCCAGTGTTTAGAAAGTTGGTAGCTTAAGACATAATAGTTCAGTATTAAAAGCCATGATACTGTTTCAGAAATGTGGCATGCTGTCTTCCTTTATTCTATTCTTTTGTCTCAGTATATTGGTAGAATGAAGAACTGCCCAATTTGTATCTCCCTCTTACACTAGGGGGTGCTGTGAGGATATGTTTATTTATAAGCTTGGATTGGTCACCAGGGTAGGATTACGTTTTTAAAAATCTTGAGATAAACATTTCTATTCAAGGACCAAGTATTTAAAGTCCTCAAGGTAGGGACTATGTGTGATATGTGCCTGGCATATTGCCATCTTATAGGGATGCTTAGTAAATATTGTTAATTATTATATGATCTGTCTCTTCATGCCAAATCTGAAGATAATATTTTCTTTTCTTTTTTTCATATTAGTTCAGAATTCCAGGCTCTCAGGACTGGAAGGACCTTAGAAGCTTAGAGGTCACCTGATCCAACTCTTTTCTGAAGCATACATCATCTCTCTCCTAGGAGGATTAGGACAAGATATTACAGGCACCAGTATTCTTCTCCACTCAGTGAATAGATTGTGCCAAGGAACCGCCCCATCTGAAGAGGGACCTGAACAGTCTACTGTCTTATTTTTCTGGAAAATGCAATTCTCAGCCTGCCTTCTTCCAATTCTTTCAGAGTTAAAACTGGCGTAGTAGTCTTGGAAGAGATTCAAATGAATGAGAGGTTGCTGACTTTGGGAAGGTCATGCAGGGTTTTCCAGAGTTTGGGTTTGCATTAAAATGTCACAGTAAGAAAGTGGCACAGCCTGTACCCTGTGCCAAGGAAAGAAAGACTGTTGGCTGGAGATGCTGTGTGTGCAGCTGCATTTGCATGTCGGGCATTCCAAGGTTGAGGAAGTGTTTAGAAGAAACCACATAGCCTTGACTCTTTACTTAGCCTTTCTAAAATACTGGTGACCTGTCTGTTGGTGGTGAGGAAATAGTCCAGACCAGGAGTCAGGAGATCTGGGTGATAGATATTCTTAGGTCTACCATTGCATCCTTGCACTTATCAAAGTGGCTCTGAGACATCACTTTCTCTGTATGATAAGGAAGTTGGATTTAAGTGATAGCTAGCATAGTGAACAGTACCCTGGACTTAAAGTCAGGAAGACTTGGTTCTGACTCTTACTAATTGTCTAACCCTTCAGTTCTCAGTTAAAATTCCATCTTCTGCAAGTAGCCTCTGTTGAACCTTTTCAATGGCAGTGCATTCCCTCTGAGATTATATTTAATTTACCCTCTATATATATCTTGTTTGTATAGGGTTATTTGCATATTATCTCTCAGTAGACTGTGTCATGAGCAGAAATTGTCTTTTGCCTTTAGAATCCCAGTGCTTAGCATGGTATCTACAACATAGTGGGCACTTTATGAAAATGTTTGGTGACCTGACTTAAGTTCTGTGATTGTAAGACCTGTTACTATTGGCCCAAATAAAGAACCCTCTGACTTGAGGTGTCTTTGAGAAGTCTAGATACACAACCATATACATTCTTGGCAATGTGACTATATTAACCAACTCAGATTTTGCGAGCACAATTGTTTATTCCTGCATTCATGACTGTAGACTACTCCCTATTATGAACCACAATCAGACAACAGGCTGTAGTTGTGGAATGTTATTGGATGATGGATATAGTGTAATATCCGAGATGCCACAATGTCTGCTGAAGGTCATGGCAGTTGCAATGATAATACAAGAGTATTCTGAATGGAGTTTCCCAACATTTGGGTCAGTATTTGTTTTGTGATATAAAAAGTAGAGTCTTTAAAAACAAACAAAAATAAAAACAAAACAACCCCCCCCCCCCAATCAAGTGAACTAAAGTAATCAATGCTCATTTCTAATCACTTTGAGATAAGCATACATGAATAGGGGCCACCAAAACACACTGTCTTTCAAAAGAGTTATGTACAAATCTGTTCTGAGTTCCTAGTATGGAATAAGCAGCTCAAGCACTCTCTTCTCTCTCTCTCTCTCTCTCTCTCTCTCTCTCTCTCTCTCTCTCTCTCTCTCTCTCCATCCCAGTAAAGTCCAGTCCAGGATCATGAGACAGAAATCCAGCTAGAAAGACCTCTGCTTCTCTTGTATTTTACATGAACGAATTTCATCCAAAGAAATGAAGGCAAAGGTTTCCTTTTCCACTTCTATGTCACCTAGCTACTTCACAGCCCTGGAAGATTTCAAAGAGAGCACAGCCCCATTGACATGGGAGGTTGTGAGGGGCAAGCTGTGCTTCTGGCTTATTTCATCTGACAGATTTCTGTGCATATGGATCAAATGTGCCCCTGAGGTGGAGCCTAAGTGCTGAGACAAAGCTCTGTAGTAAATATGGGGGACTATAGAAAAGGTGGGAATAAGAATAGAGGCAAAGAAGGAAAGGCAACTCAGAGTAGTGCATGTAAATATTGGTCTCTGAACCAGTGTATATTAGAAGATGCAGTTCTAGGTAGAGATAGGCTGAAAAGGAAAAGTAGATACTGCTCATAAGAAAAAGTTATATATCTGTACAAGATTCCCTAGGAAGTAAGGAAGGATGATACTTATTTTGACCTGTGTGTAGTTATGAGATCAGAACTGAGTGGAGGACAACTCATTAGTTAAGGGGTTTCTATGATGTACAGCACCACCACCATTAATTAATTGAGTTTAACCATGACCAACATTTCTATAGCACTGTTAACATTTATAAAATCTTTTACATACATCTTCTCATTTGATTTTTCAAAACAGTCCTTTGAGATAGATATTTGAAGCTATTAGCCTATTCCTTCTTCCATTTTAAAGATGAAGTTTCAGAGAACTTCAAGGGATCATGGATGTAAAGCTAAAAGAGATTTCTATATCTAGATTCTTATACCCTCATTTTACAGATGAGGAAACTGAGGTCTAAAAAATCTTTGAATTAGTAACTTCAATCAATCAATAAACCTTTAGTAAGCATCTACTATGTACCTGATAGAAGATCTGGGGATACAAAAAAAAGTAAAACCTGCCCTCATATTATCTTAGAGAGACAACAGGCAAACAAATATATAGAAATCCAGCTGTATATAGGATAAGTAGGAATTAATTAAAAGAGGGAAGGCACTAGAAATATTTTGGGATTGGTTTGAGGAAGGCTTTTTGTAGAACGTGGGAATTGAATCAAAGTCCTTTGACTTCAGTCAGAGCTCTTTCCATTTCATCATGAGGTTAAGGGACATGCCCATAGTCACATAATTAGTAGATGCTAGAAATGTGATTGCAATCCAAGTTTTTCTTTATTTCTAGTCCAATGCTCTTTCTGCTACAGTCAGGATGTACCTAATAACCCTCTTGGACTGTTTTGGTTCCATGAGGGTAGAGGCATGTTCACTTATAATATACATATTGTATCATCATGTAAAGTCATCCTTTGAAGTAGAATACATGGATCATGCTAAAATTCATGGATGAGATTAAGAGGAATTAGGACCTAGGCAATAAACCTGAGTTTAGAACAAGATTCTAAGCTACCTATGTAATTTTGTGCAAGTCACTTTGATGTTCTTATTTATAAAACAAGATGGCTGGACCAGACACATACATTCTATATTCTAAGGTCCCTTTTGGCTTTGTCAGTCAATGGGAATTAAATTAAATGACTCACAGGCTGCCACTGGTTAAGGGAATTGAGCCAAAAGCATTAATTAGTGAATTCATTCATTCACCTTTTAATTCAAGAAACTTTATTGAGTATATTTTATGTATAAAGCACTGAGTCAGTTGTTAAGAGGTTAAGAGATATAAAATACAATTTCTGTCCACATAGTTTAATAGGAAAGATATTATAAGATAAGAATGATAAGAAGGGATTTTGAATTGATGGAGCCCAAGAAATAGTTATGGAACATGTAAAAAATGTAAAAATGGAGAGATGGGCTCTCTATTTGTCAATGCCATTGTCTAGTTGTTGAGCTATCATTTAGCACACACACACACACACACACACACACACACACAGAGAGAGAGAGAGAGAGAGAGAGAGAGAGAGAGAGACCAGAGACAGAGACAGACAGACATACAGACAGACAGACAGACAGACAGTAACAGTGATATAGAGATAGGATGATTGAGGTTGCACCCTGCTGGAGAAGAAAGGAAGAGACAATATCACATTTATTTTTTTGTTTGTTTTTTTTTTTTTTGGGCAAGGCAATGGGGTTAGGTGACTTGCCAAAGGTCACAGAGCTACATAATAAGTATCTGAGGCTGGATTTGAAGTCAGGTTGTCCTGACTCCAGGAATGGTGCTCTATCCACTGCACCACCTAGCCACCTATCACATTTAAAGTGGAATTGGCCTTAGTAAAAAAAGAAAAGCTAAATAAGAGCAGATGTAAACTTGAGAAAGCATTGAGGAACTGAGGGATTAGAAATCTCATAGAGGGAAAAGAATTGGTTTGGGAATAATTGAATGAATGAATGAATAAATGTAAATGAATGAATGAATGTCTCCTCTTTTGTAGCACTAAATGAATTACATGAACATTAGAGATATGAAATATAATTCATCACGTGCTTTAAAAGAGGAGGCAATCATTGATTCAATTATTCAACTAACAAAATATTAATAATTCTGATGAGTGGTTCCAAGGAGGATGCACAGATGACCAACACAAGTTCTCAACCTTCAAGAGTACTTATCCAGTAGATAAGTACTAAAGCTAAGTATACTTGGTTATGTAAACCAAATACACAGTGAAGTAAAGAAATAGCTATTAAAATTAAATTTTAATTCAATTTAACAAATATATTAAGGTTCTCATATGAACTAGGCATTGTGTTGGATGCTAGGAATCAAAGTAAAAAAAATGAAATAGTCTTTCACCTCAAGGAACTTATAGTCTAAGGGTAGAGGTGAAGAGGGAATCTCACAGACCAATAAATTCAAAACATATGCAAACTAATGTATGGTAATTTCAAGAGGGGAAAAGAACAAATAACTTGTGAGAGCAGAAAAGCCCTCATGTAATGGGTGGCAATTGATCTGTGCCTTAAAGGAAGCTAAGGATTCTAATGTAAGGAAAGAGGACATTATAGATATGGGGGACTACCTGTGTAGATGAAAAGTAGGAGAAAATTTCATAAAAGTAGCATAAAGTACAGGTAATACCAGCAACAAATATTTATATGAAATTTGGAAGAGAGAGTTGATACCATATGAAATTTGAAAGAAAGAGTCTTTCATGTATTCAATAAATATTAAAAGCCTACTGTTTGTAAAAACACTTTCTGTTTCTTTGGGGAAAGAGTTTAGGTCCATGCCTTCGTGAAACTTCCATCATCTAGATATAAGATTATAAAGTATAAACACAGATCATTCTGATACATACTATTACAGGCCACAAACGTGGCCAGAGAGAAATCATGAAGGGAAAATACAGACACAAATAGGCTGGGAAGAATCATCTTGGCTCACCACTAGGGCCACAGACAGATTTAACCTTGGAATGAATTAAGGCAGTCTGTTTGATGAAGAATTGGAAGCAAATAAATTCCTGAGTCTGGTTCCAAAAATTCTGCTTGCTTACATCAGGTATTAGAGAGGGGGGAAAAGCAAGGGGATATGGTTAGTCTGAAGTGGCTTAGAAAAGGTTTATTGGAGGCAGTGGCATTTACTTCGGTCATTAAAGGAATTCAGTAGGTGAAGAGAGGAGGAGAGAGGGCATTCCAGGTTAGAATAAGAGAAGTTTCCAGTAGAATCATATCATTTATTAGGAGTGAGTTGGGGGGAGGGGATATCATCTTGTGGTCTCCAGATGCTGGCTTCTGAGTGTGAAAACATCAGCTTCTGCTGTAGCCATCCTAGACTCTTTCCCCAGAGGTCTTTGGTCTTGTTCTTTTTCTTCCCCCAATTCCTCTTCCCAGGTCCTCATCCAAGAGCTGCACCGCCAACACAAAGGGCAGGGAAGGCGCCATGAAAGACTTCCTGGCAAGAACCCTGATCTTCTCACATGCAAATGAAAATCAGCTGCTATTCTCCCTTGTGGGTCCATTTGCCAGGGTCAAGGAAGGCATCTTCCGGAGTGAAAGTGCAGCTCAAAAGGTGCCCTCTCATCCCATGCCAAGGAAATAGGAGTCTCTGTGTTTTATATGCCATGTGTCCTGTATCCTGGGAAATGCTGTAATAATTTAATAAGAGGCAGGGGAGGGTCGGGTCGAGTTGCCTGACTGTGCCATGCATTCCTCAGAATGAGAAACAGCTCCCTGCTTGTAAATAACAGAGAATCTGGGGGAAGACCAAAATTGGTACCATATCAAGCCATGGAACTTTTATATCAGTTGCAGAATCTGGGTGTTTATTTTTCTTTGCTTGTATTGCAAATTTATAACAAGCTGAGAAAAAAACAGACCTCTTTTTGAGTTGGCCTCTCACTCTTTTCCCAACAATGTCTGGGTTTCCCTAAAAGCTACCAAGCGCTAATTTGAAAAATGTGTTGACGACAAGTGGGAGAAAAGCATACATCCAACACAGAATGCCCTCCCGGGCACATGAAAAGCTCCCAGAAAAGACTGTGAGGGATGGGTGCTAACTGAGCAAAGGGAGAAAGTGGGAAAAGATGCCAAAAAAGCCAGCTCTCAATAGCAACAAACATGGCCTGGCAGAAGTTGGTAAAGGGAATTGCAGGCACAAAAAGCCTGACAAGAACCATCTCTGATCATTACCAGCTGCATCCACAGTGGGATTTTACTTTGGCTTGTGTTGAGGTAGGTGAGAATAAGCACCTGATGAAGAATTGAGAACCTCCCCCAGCTTTGCCCATGTCAAGCAATAATTTAGCTGCCCCTTCCTTTCAGCAGGAACATTATGAAAAGACAAAAGAAAAAGCTAAGTCGTGTGGCAGAAATGACTTACTAGATTTGGTTTGAGTCCTGACTCCACTTAGCTGTGCAACATTGAGCAAGTCATTTAGTATGTATCTTAGTTTTCTCATCTCTAAAATGGGACTAATAAAACTTTTATTATTAATATCTCAGGGTTGTTTTGAAGATAAAACTTTAAGAAGGACATCAAGGAAGATGATAGTGATATTTGTTCTTTGTTGTTGAAGAAGAAACCATGACATCAAGGGAGTGATGCTATCACAATCACATTAATTGTATTTAGGGGCTGTGCTAAATTATTAGTCTCACTTTCTCCTCCAGAGCCACCTGGGTCCCATGGCTAGATTTGAATCAGGACAATGGAGATGACCCTAGATGTGAGCTAGTTAGGGTTAAGTGACTTGCCCAAGGTCACAGAGCTAGTAAGAGTCAAGTGTCTGAGGTTGGATTCCAACTCATCCTCTTATCTACACAACCAGTGCTCTATTCATTGTACCACCTAGGGCAATCAGAATAATGGAGACTTGAGTCCAAGTCATATGAGGAGCAACTGGAGAAACTGGGGAGGAGTGGGTTAGGTAGGGATAAGGCTAAGGAGGAATATGATATCTTCATATATGATATCCTTCATTTGAAGGGCTACCTTGTTGAAAGGACCCAAGAGAGCAGGACCAGGACCACTGGTTGTTTTTGAAATTTGCAAAGAGGCAAATTTGAGTTGAAGTAAAAAAAAAAAAGGTTCATAATATATTAGAGACATCCAATAGAAGAATGGGAGGCAGTGGATTCTCTTTTTTGGGAAGCATTTAATAAGAAATTTTGACTACTTCTTGGTGATGTTGTAGTATAATTTTTTTTCCAGGTATAGGTTGGATAGGAAAACTGCAAAACTCTCTTTGAACTCTAAAATTCCATGATTCTATGAAATAATAGAATGATGTATTTGTAACTATTATTAGACTTGGGAAACTAAAGAGCAATGAGTATAACCCCCTCATTTCACAAATGAAGAAAGTGAGGCTTAGAGAGGTATGTTGAAGTTATCTAAGGTCCACAATTTAAAGATGAAGAAGTTGGAAGTCAAACCAAGACTCTTTGACTCCTAGTTTAGGGCTCTTTGTTCTATACTAATCTTTCTATCTATAGAGTGAGCAGAAATAAGTTTAAATTTAAGTCACCTTTGTGTGAAATTTATGTGTGTAGTTATTGGATTTCTTTATTAGAATATAAGAAATATGAGGGTGAGGACTGTATCTCTGATGGTCAGCATTGTATTTTTATACTTTAGCATAGTAACTTTCCAAATGAGTGTTTAATACCTGGTTATAGGATTGAAATGAATTTCTATAACTGCTTTATTCATAACAAATTTTGCTAAATTCAATTACAAATTAGAGATATTATGACAGTTTGGAAATTTTGACTGGTGGACCCCTAATTTTTTTTTAGGTTTTTGCAAGGCAAATGGGGTTAAGTGGCTTGCCCAAGGCCACACAGCTAGGTAATTATTAAGTGTCTGAGACTGGATTTGAACCCAGGTACTCCTGACTCCAGGGCTGGTGCTTTATCTACTACGCCACCTAGCCGCCCCTGGACCCCTAATTTTATGATGTCTAACTCAGTCATTAGCTGAGTCATAAGTTGGAATATGATGGAGCTACTTTAAATGATTTTTAAAATTTTACTGTAAGCATTTACCCCCTTGGAAGTTGTAAATACTAAAATCAAACTCATGACTTGGTTACTTGTCTAGGCTCAAGAAAGTGATGTAGAAAATGTTAATATACAGATTAAATCTAAAAAATGTGTTGTGTGCATTTGTTTTGAAAACTGGTTGTTAAACAATTGCCAGAACTCCACTGAACTTCAGCCTTTTCTGATCATTTAAATTTTTTTCCAACTAAGATCCAAAATCTAAGATCTAAAAGGTAGTATGATATTAGAGAGATGGGACCAGTATTGAACTCCAAAAGATCTGGGGTAAATTTTGGAATGGTATATAGGTTTCAGATGGGTTTCCTATTTCCATTGGTGAAGGAAACATCAGCACAAGAAATTCCTTATGTGAGGAAATCACAGTCTGGATACATCCTCATCCCAATACCTTTCATACTGACTTAAAAAAAGAGCAGAGTTATGATTTTATCAAAATTAGTCAATTCATTTGAAAGAACTTATGGAACAAATATGTAGAATCATAAGAATTAAATGCTAAGAAATTGATTTGAAAGATCTTTCATTTTGTCAGTAATAAATGGTAAGAAATGCATGCTCTTTTTACCCTGACAAGCAAGAAACTTCTGAAATACTGAAGCTATGGGACTTGGTAGGAAACCATTAAAGGAGTTTGTTGAATATTTTTATCTGGAGAATGTATGAATAGGGGAAAGGTCTGTGTGGGAAGACTTGGTGCTATCGTGCTTTAAAATAGGTGTTGGCTGAAATAGATGTATTTTAATAGCATTTTATTGAAACATTTTAAGTCAACATTCATTAATGATGTTGACCCATAGTTTTCTTTCTCTAGTTTGTTTAATAAAGGTATTAGGGCACTTGTCTCATAAAAAAAGATAGAATAGGTTCTTTTTTCTGAATTTTTCAGGATAATCTTTTTTATATTATTTTATTTCCCCCCAGTTACATGTGAAAAAAATTTTTAACATTCATTTTAAAAACCTTGATTTCTGAATTCTCTTTCTTCTTCCCATCCCACCTGTCCATCGTTGTGAAAGCAAGTAATTTGATATGGGTCAAAAATGTTTGGTCATGCAAAACATTTCTATAATGTTTTTTTCTGAATGTCATGTTGAGACAGAAAACATAGACTTCTCCCTGAAGAGGTACCATGGACAATGAAGCAATTTCAATACCAAATATATATGCATGAAGTGATATAGCATCCAAATTCTTAGAGGAAAATTTGAAGGAGTTACAGGAAGACATAGACAGCAAAACTCTACTGATGGAGACCTCAACCTCCCACTCTCAGATTTAGATAAATCTAAGCTTACAATAAACAGGAAGTAAGTTAAGAAGATAAATAGATTGTTAGAAAACCAAGACTTGTCAGACCTTTGGAGAAAATTGAATGGGGATAGAAAGGCATATAGTTTCTTTTTCTGCAATACATGGACCTTACACAACAATTGACCATGTACTAGGAAATAAAAAAAAACTCATAATCAAATGCAGAAAGGCAGAAATAGTGAATTCTTCCTTCTCAGATCATGATGTATTAAAAATCACATGCAAAAATGGGCTATGGAGAGATAGACGTAAAACTAATTGGAAACTAAATAAAATCATTTTATAGAATAAGTGGATCAAACAACAATTTATAGAAAGAATTAATGATTTCATTTTAGATAATGACAACAATGAGACAATATACCAAAACTTATGGAATACAGTCAAAGAAGTTGTTGGGGGATGTATTATATCTTTATATGCTTACATGAATAAATTTGAGAAAGAGGAAATCAATGAACTAAACATGCAACTGAAAAAATTAGAGAAAAAGCAAATTAAAAACATCCAATCAAATACTGAATTAGAAATTCTAAAAATCAAATGAGAAATTAATAAAATTGAAAGCAAGGAAACCATTGAACTAATGAATAAAACCAAGAATTGGTTTTATCAAAAAAATGATAAAATTGATAAAACTCTGATTAATTTGATTTAAAAAAAGAAAAAGAAAAACCAAATTGCTAGTATCAGAAATGAAAAAAGGAGAACTCACTAACAATGAGGAGGAAATTAAAATAAAAATTTGGAGTTATTTTACCCAACTGTATGCAAAAAAATTTAGTTCATATAAGTATAATGGATGAAAATTTACAAAAATATAAATTGCCCAGGTTAAATGAAGAGAAAATTAAATACCTAAATAAACCTATCTCAGAAAAAAAACTCAACAAGCCATTATAGAAATCCTTAAGAAACAATCTTCAGGGCCATATGGATTCACAAGTGAATTCTATCAAACAGTTAAGGAATAATTGGTTCCAATTCTACATAAACTCTTTGGAAAATTACATGAAGACAGAACTCTGCCGAACTTGTTCTATGACACCAATAAGGTGCTGATACTAAACCAAGAAAGGTCAAAACAGAGAAAGAAAATTATAGACCTATCTCCCTAATGAATATAGAAAATCTTTTTTGCCACAATTCACTCCTTTTTTAAAAAGTGGATTTATTTATTTAATTTATTCATTTATTTATTTATTTTGAATTACAATTTTTCCCCTAATCTCTCTTCCCTCCCCCCACTCCCCACAGAAGGCAGTCTGTTAGTTTTTACATTGTTTCCATGCTGTACATTGATCTAAGTTGAATGTCATGAGAGAGAAATCATCCTTAAGGAAGAAAAATAAAGTATAAGAGAGATAGTAAAATTATATAACAAGATAACAGTTTTTTTAAAAATTAAAGGTAATAGTCTTTGGTCTTTTTTCAAACTCCAAAATTATGCCTGATTGTTGCACTGATGTAATGAGCAAGTCCATTAAAGTGGATTATCACCCCCATATTGCTGTTAGGATGTACAATGTTCTTCTAGTTCTATTCATCTCTCTCAGTATCTGTTCATGCAAATCTTTCTGAGCTTCCCTGAATTCCCATCCCACCTGGGTTCTAATAGAACAATAGTGATCCATGACATACATATACCAAAGTTTGTTAAGCCATTCCCCAATTGAAGGATATTCATTTAATTTCCAATTCTTTTTCATCATAAACAGGACTACTATGAATATTTTTGTACAAATGATGTTTTTATCCTTTTTCATAATCTCTTCAGGGTATAAACCCAGTAGTGGTATTGTTGGATCAAAGGGTATGCACATTTTTGGTTTTCCTTTGGGCATAATTCCAAATTGCTCTCCAGAAATGTTGGATGAGTTCATAGCTCCATCAACAATGCATTATTGTCCCAGATTTCCCACATCCCTTCCAACATTGATCATTGTCCTTTCTTGTCATATTGGCCAATCTGAGGGGTGTGAGATGGTACCTCAGAAATGCTTTAATTTGCATTTCTCTAATGAGTAGTGATTTAGAGCAATTTTTCATATGACTATGGATTGCTTTGATTTCCTAATCTGTAAATTGCTTTTGCATATCCTTTGACCATTTGTCAATTGGGGAATGCTTTTTTTTATTGAAAATTTTACTCAGTTCTCTGTATATTTTAGAAGTGAATCCTCTGTCAGAAATACTAGTTGTCAAAATTGTTTCCTAATTTGCTAAATTTCTTTTGATCTTGGTTACAGTAGTTTTGTCTGTGCAAAAGCTTTTTAATTTATTGTAATCTAAATTGTCTAATTTGTTTTTTTAAATTATATTCTCCATCTCTTCCTTGGCCATAAACTGCTTCTCATTCCATAGACCTGACAGATAAACTATTCTTTGATCTCCTAGCTTGCTTGTATTTTTATGTCTAAATCTCATATCCATTTTAATTTTATCTTGGTATAGGGTGTGAGGTGTCAGTCTACTCCCAGTTTCTGCCTAACGTCCAATTTTCCCAATAGTTTTTATTGAAAAGACAGTTTTTATCCCAGTAGCTGGACTCTTTGGGTTTATCAAGGAACCGATTATTATAATCATTTCCTGCTATTGCACCTAGTCTATTCCACTGATCCACCACTCTGTTTCTTAGTCAATAACAGACAGTTTTGATGACTGATGATTTATAATAAAATTTTAGATCTGGTAAGGCTAAGCCACCTTCTTTTGTACTTTTTTTCATTAAATACCTGGATACCTTTTTATTTTTTATTGTTTATTTTTTTACTTTTTTTTTGCAAGGCAATGCTGTTAAGTGGCTTGCCCAAGGTCACACAGCTAGGTAATTATTATATGTCTGAGGCCGGATTTGAATTCAGGTACTCCTGACTCCAGGGGCAGTGCTCTATCCACTGCGCCACCTAGCCACCCCAATACCTGGATATTCTTGACATTTTATTTCTCCATATGAATTTAGTTACAATTTTTTCTAGCTCATTAATATAAGTTTTTGAAAATTTTATTGGTAAGGCACTACATAAGCAGTTTAGGTAGAATTGTCATTTTTTATTATATTAGCTCGACCTATCCATGAGCAGTTGATATTTGCCCAGTTATTTAAATCTGATTTTATTTGTGTGAGAATATATATAATATATATATATGTATATGTATATATATATACATATATATATATATATATATATATATATATAGAGAGAGAGAGAGAGAGAGAGAGAGAGATTTTGAGGATTTATTAGGGTTTATTTTATATCTTGTGACTTTGCTAAAGTTGCTAATTATTTCTACTAGTTTTTTGGATGATTTTTTGAGATTTTCTAGCTATACAATCATGTCATCCTCAAAGAGTGAGAATTTTGTCTCTTCCTTCAAAATTCTATTTCCTTCCATTTCTTTTTCTTCTCTTATTGCCGAAGCTGACATTTCTAATACAATATTGAATAGTAGTGATAATGGGCATCTTTGTTTCACCCCTTATCTCATTGGGAATGCCTCTAGCTTATCCCCATGGTATATAATGCTTATTGATAGTATTAGATAGATACTGCTTATTATTCTAAGGAACAATCCATTTATTCCTATACTCTCTAGAGTTTTTAGTAGAAATGGGTGCTGCATTTTGTCAAAAGCTTTTTCAGCATCTATTAATATAATCATACAATTACTGATGGGTTTTTATTAATATAATTAATTATACTAACAGTTTTCCTAATATTAAACCAAACCTGAATCCCTGGGATAAATCCTACTTGGTCATAATGTATTATCCTAGTGAAAACTTGTAATCATTTTACAAAGATTTTATGTAAAATTTTTATATCTATATTCATCAGGGAGATAGGTCTATAATTTTCTTTTTTGTAAAGTATTCTTGGTTTAGATATCAGCACAATATTGTTGTCATAGAAAGAGTTAGGCAGAGTTCTGTCTTCACTTCTCTTTCCAAATATTTTATATGGAATTGGAACCAATTGTTCTTTAAATGTTTCATAGAATTCACTTGTGAATCCATCTGGCCCTTGAGATTTTTTCTTAGGGAGTTCTATAATGGCTTGTTGAGTTTATTTTTCTGAGACAGGTTTATTTAGGTATTTAAGTTCCTCTTCATTTAATCTGGGCAATTTATATTTTTGTAAATATTCATCCATTTTACTTAGATTATCAAATTTACTGGCACAGAGTTGGGCAAAATAATCCCGAACTATTAATTTAATTTCCTCCTCATTGGTGTTGAGTTCACTTTTTTCCTTTATGTTACTAGCAATTGTTTTTACTTTTTCTTTTTTAAATCAAATTAATCAGAGGTTTATCAATGTTATTAGTTTTTTTCATAAAACCAAATCTTCATTTTATTCATTATTTCAATATTTTTCTTGTTTTTTATATAATTAATTTCTCCTTTGATTTTTAGAATTTCTAATTTGGTATTTAACTAGGCATTTTTTATTTGTTCTTTCTCTACTTTGTTACTTGTATGTTTAGTTGATTGATTTCCTCTTTCTCTAATTTTATTCATGTAAACATTTAATGATATAATATATGCCCTGACTACCACATTGAGTGTATCCCATAGGTTTTGGTATATTGTTTCATTATTGTCATTATCTAGGATAAATAATTAGTCCTTTGTATAATTTGTTGTTTGATCCACTCATTCTTTAAAATGAAGTGATTTAGTTTCCAATTAGGTTTGGGTCTATATCTCCCTGGCCCAATATTGCAAGTGATTTTTATTGCATTATGATCTGAGAAAGATATATTCACTATTTCATCCTTTCTATAATTGATCATTAGGTTTTAAATGCCCTCTATCCGGTCAAGTTTTGTGTACATGCCATGTACTGCAGAAAAGAAAGTATTCCTTTGTATCCCCATTCAATTTCCTCCATAAGTCTATCATGTCTAGGTTTTCTAACAATCTATTTCCCTCTTTCTTGTTTATTTTATGGTTAGATTTATCTAAATCTGAGAGCAGGAGATTGAGGTCTCCCTCTAGTAGAGTTTTGCTGTCTATGTCTTCCTGTAATTGCTTCAACTGATGGGTTTTTCAACTGATGAATTTGGATGCTGTACCACTTGGTGCATATTTAGTATTGAATTTTCTTCATTGTCTATGGTACCTTTTAGGAGGATATAGTTTCTCCTTCCTTATCTATTTTAATAATATCTATTTTTCCAGCTGATTTGTCTAAAATGAGAATTGCTACCCCTGCCTTTTTCACTTTAGCTGAGCAAAATAAATTTTGCTTCAAACTTTTACCTTGTTTCCAAATGTATCTCTCTGCTTCAAATGAGTTTCTTATAAGCAGTATATTGTAGGATTCTGTTTTTTAATCCACTCTGCTATTCACTTACATTTTATGTGAGATTTCATCCCATTCACATTCAAAGTTATAATTACTATCTCTTTATTGCCTTCCATGTTATCTTACCTCTGTATCCATTTCCCCCCTTTTCACTTTATTCATATTCCCTAGTATTTTGTTTCTGAATACCACCACCTTCAGTGTGTTTGCCCCCTTGTATTCAACCCCCTTCCCCTTCCTTTCCCTTTTCCCTTTGCCCCTTCTTCCTTCTTTCAGTTCCTCTCTTTTTCCTCCCTCCCCTTTTCCCTTTTAATACTTGACAGGTAAAATAAGTTTATCAACTCTATGTTAACTGTGTATTACCTTTAGGCCTAATCTGATGAGAATAAGATTTAGGTGGTTCTCATCTCCTCCTTTCTTCCCCTCTATTGCAATAGGTCCTTTTTAACTCTTTATATAATATGATTCACCCCATTAAATTTCTTCCATCTTCCCATATCTTTACTGATCCCCCCCCTTTTAGGGAGATATTGTTTTTAAATCATTCTGAGTCGTGGATAAGTCTTGGGTGTCCATCACTTCTGGCTAAGAATCTCTAATAGAGCTTCATTTCTCAAGAGTTATAAAATTCTTTCTCCCAAGTAGGTATATAGTCAGTTTCATCTTATTGACTAGCAGTTTTTTTCTTTGCCCTTTTTTGTTTTTCCCCTTATCATGTGTATCAAGTCTCCTGTCCTAATTTTCTATTTAGCTCTGGTCTTTTTATCAGGAAAAGTTGGAAGTCTCCCATTTTGTAAAATGTCCATCTTTTCCCCTGAAAGAGAAGGCTCAGTTTTGCTGGATAGTAGATTCTTGGCTGCATTCTAGACTCCCTTGCTCTTCAGTATATCTCATTCCAGGCCCTTTGATCTCTTAATGTTGATGAAGCCAGGTTGTGTAATCCTTACTGTGGCTCCTTGCTATCTAAATTGTTTCTTTCTGACTGCTTGTAGGATTTTCTCTTTTATCTGATTATTCTGGAATTTGGTCACAATATTCCTTGGTGTTTTCATTTTAGGAACTATTTCTGGAGGGGATCAATGCATTCTTTCAATAACTATTTTGCTGTCTGGTTCCATGATATCAGGGAAGTTTTCCATCACTAAATCCTGTAATATTAAGTACAGACATTTTTCTCTTCAATGTTTTCAGGAAGACCACTAATTTCTTGATCTATTCTTGAGGTGAGTGGTTTTGCTGATGAAGTATTTTACATTTCCTTTTATTTTCTTCGATCTTTTGGTTCTGTTTAACAAAATCTTGTTGTCTCATGAAGTCATTAGTTTCCACAGATTCCATTCTTTTTTTAGAGAAGAATTTCCTTCACTTATCTTTTGTAACTCATTTTCCAATTGTGCAATTCTATTCTTTGAATGAATTTTCCAATTGTCCAAGTGTAGTTTTTTTTATTTTTTTAGGGTTTTTTTTGGCAAGGCAAATGGGGTTAAGTGGCTTGCCCAAGGCCACACAGCTAGGTAATTATTACATGTTGGAGACCGGATTTGAACCCAGGTACTCCTGACTCCAGGGCCAGTGTACCACCTAGCCGCCCCCAAGTGTAGTTTTGAGAGAATTATTTTCTTTTTGCATTTGCCCAATTTAGGATTTGACAGAACTATTTTCCATTTGCATTTGACCATTTGAGGATTTGAGAAAATTATTCTCATTTTTTTTGTCCAATTGTATTTTTCCAAGGATTTGTATTCTTGTTGTGGGATATTAATTTTCTCTTGCAAAGAGTAACTTTTCTATTGAGTATCTTTTCCCAATTTTTCCAATTGATTTTTAAACTCCTTCCTGATTTCTTGAAGGAAGTCTTTCTGGGCTGGAGTTCAATTCATATTCTCCTTGGAAGTACTAGATGTCTCTGTTAGTATCTGAACCTTCAAAATAATTCTCAGTGGGCCCCCCTTCTGTTGTCCTTTCTTCATTTTTCTGGGATCTTGTTTTGGGGGAAGGGCTGCCTCTCTGAGGTTTGCTTTTGAATACCCTAGAGTCTTTGCTCACTTGGCTTAATAACTCTAAGTGGGTCTGCCTGTAGGAGGCACTGGTTGCTTTCTCTGGAGTATTTGAGGCCCACTCCTCAGGACTGCAGGGAGTGGAGGCAGAAGCAGGGTCTGAATTATCCTTGAATAATGTGTGCTGAGCCATTGGGGAGGAGTTAATCTCCCTTTCAGCTGAGAGATCTCTGCTGTCCATGCCTGAGCCTGGGGGTGGGGTGCTGTGTTACTATGTTTGTAATGGGAAGAGGGCTCTGCTGAATGTATGGAGCTCAGGGTACCTGAGTCCCTGGTCGATGTCCAGCTGTGCTGTGAAACATTCTGTGCTGGAATTCACCCTCCAGCCTGGCTGGGACTTATCAGACCTCTGCTCCCCCAGCCAAAAATCCCATGGCTAAAGTTGGTCCTCAGACCCTTCAATCACCAAAGCCTCCATGGTTAAGGTGGGTCATCTGGTTTCACTCTGCCCGGCTGGCTCTCTGCTCTCTTCTCCTGGATTACCCACAGTCCCTTGAGACAGACCTTTCGGTAGGTGTTCTTCTCCTAGCTTCTCTTTCTGGGTTTTGTAGAGTGATTTTCTGTTAACAGGTTGCTTTCCTGTTTTTTTGAGGGGGAAACCAGGAGACCTTAGTGCAATACCTGTCTTCACTCCTCCATCTTGGCCAGAAGTGGATGCAAAAATCTTAAATAAAATCTTAGCAAAATGATTACAACAAGTTATCACTAGGATAATACACTAATACCAAGCAAGATTTATCCCAGGAATGCAGGGTTGGTTCAATACTAGGAAAACTGTTAGTATAATTTATTGTATCTAACAGAAATCATGATTTGTTCAATAGATACTGAAAAATCCTTTGACAAAATACAACTCTTATTCCTACTAAAAACATTAGAGAGCATAAGAACAAATGGATTGTTCATTAGAATGATAAGCAGCATCTATCTGAAGCCATCAAAAAGCATTATTTGCAATAGGGATAGGCTAGAGGCATTCCCAGTAAGATCAGGGTAAAGAAAGGATGTCCATCATCACCACTACTAATCAATATTGTATTAGAAATGGTAGCTTCAGCAATAAGATAAGAAAAAGAAATTGAAGAAATTAGAATTTTGAAGGAAGAAACAAAACTCTTGTTCTTTGAGGATGACATGATAATATGAGAATCCTAAAAAATCATCTAAAAAACTACTCAAAACAATCAGCAACTTTAGCAAAGTCACAGGATATAAAATAAACCCTTATAAATCCTAGGCATTTTTATATTTTACTATCAAGATTCAGCAGCAAGAGCTTGAAAAAGAAATTCCATTTAAAGTAACTTCAGGCAATATAAAATATTTGAGAATATACCTGCCAAGGCAGATTCAGAAACTCTGTGAAAACAATTATAAAATGCTTCTCACACAAATAAAATCAGATTTAAATAACTGGACAAATATCAATTGCTCATGATAGATCAAGTTAATATAATAAACATGACAATTCTACCTAAATTAAACTGCTTATTTAGTACCTTACCAATAAAACTTTCAAAAACTTGCTTTAATGAGCCAGAAAAAATTGTAATTAAATTCATATGAAGAAACAAAAATTCAAGAATATCCAGGGATTTAATGAAAAAAAAGTATAAAAAAGTTGGCTTAGTCTTACCAGATCTAAAATTATATTATAAAGCATCAGTCATCAAAACTGTTTATTACTGGCTCAGAAGCAGAGTGGTAGATCAGTGGAATAGACTAGGTGTAAAAGAGATAGCAGGAAATGATTATAATAATCTGCTGTTTGATAAATCCAAAGAGTTCAGCTTCTGGGATAAAAAGCTTTTTCTTCAATGAAAAAGTGCTGTGAAAATTGGAAGATACTATGGCAGAAACTTGGATTAGACCAACGTCTCCTACCCTAGACCAATGTCTTCCACCCTATACCAAGATAAGATAGGTATGGAATTTAGACATAAAAGACAATATTATAAGCAAACTGGGGTATTACAGAATAGTTTACCTGTCAGATGTATGGAAAGGGAAACAGTATATGACCAAGGAAGAGATGGAGAACATGGAGAACATCATTAAAAACAAATTAGATAATTTCGTTTCCATTAAATCATATAGCTTTTGCACAACCAAAACCACTATAGCCAGGATCAAAAGAAATGTAGTAATTTGGGAAACAATTTTTACAATTAGTATTTCTGACAAAGGACTCATTTCTAAAATAGACAGAGAACTGAGTCAAATTTATAAAAATATAAGCCATTCCCCAATTGATAAATGGTCAAAGGATATGCAAAGACAATTTACAGATGAGGAAATTAGAGTGATCCATAGCCATATGAAAAATTGCTCTAAATCATTACTGATTAGAGAAATGCAAATTAAAGCATTTCTGAGGTACCACCTCACACCCCTCAGATTGGCCAATATGACTAAAAAGGACAATGATCAATATTGGAAGGGATGGGGGAAATCTGGGACACTAATACATTGTTGGTGGAGCTGTGAACTCATTCAGCCCTTCTGGAGAGTAATTTAGAATTATGCCCAAAGGGCAATAAAAATATGCATACTCTTTGATCCAGCAATATCACTACTGTGTCTATACCCTGAAGAGACCATGAAAAAGGGTAAAAACATCACTTGTACAAAAATATTCATAGCAGCTCTGTTTGTAGTGGCAAAGAATTGGAAATCAAGTGAATGTCCATTAATTTGGGAATCACTGAACAAATTGTGGTATATGTATGCTATAGAACACTATTGTTCTATTAGAACTCAGGAGGGATGGGAATTCAGGGAAACCTGGTAAGACTTGCATGAACTGATGCTGAACGAGATGAGCAGAGTCAGAAGAACATTGTACACCATCACAGAAACATGGGGTTGATGATCAGCCTTAATGAACTTGCTTAGTTCATTAGTGCAATAATCAGGGACAATTTAGAGTATCTGTGAAAGAGAATATGATCTGTATCCAAAGAAAGAATTGTTGAGTTTAAACAAACACCAAAGACTATCATCTTTAATTCAAACAAAAAAGTTGTCTTATGTATTATGTAGGCTTACTATCTCTCATATTTTATTTTTTCTATAAGGATATGATTTTTCTCTCAACATATTCAATTTTGATCTATGTACAGCATGGAAGCAATGTAAAGAATATCAGAGTGCCTTCTGTGAGGCGTGGGTGGAAAAAAACAAGATTGGGGGGAAAATTGCAAAAGTAGAGAAATTAAAAAAAGATAAGGCTTGGATTATTTACAGTAGATCATCCTATAATATTGCCATTATTTTGTATTTAGCATGTTTCACTTTGCTCATAATAATTCTTTTCAGGTTTTACTAAGAGAATCCTGCTCATAATATCTTAAAGCACAAGAGCATTCCATCCTAATCATATATTACAATTTGTTCAGTCATTCCCTAACTGATGGGCATCCCCTCAATTTCCAAATCTTGTCACCATGAAAGAATATATATATATATATATATATATATATATATATATATACACACACACACACACATATTTGTGTACTTTTCCTTTTTGCTTCTCATCTCTTTTTGGATACAGACTTAATAGTGGAATAGCTGGGTCAAAGGGTATGCATGGTTTTATATCCCTTTTGCTCTACAGAATGGTATTTACTTAATCAATACTATTAGAACATTTTTTAATATGACCAGGGATAGCATTGATAACCTCATCTTAAAACTGTTCATCTTTTGATCATTTATCGATTGGGGCTTGGCTCCTATTTTTTTTAAATAAATTTGGCACAGAGGGCTAGATGGTAGATAGAGCACTGGCCCTGGAGCAGAAGAACATGAATTCAAATATAGTCTCAGACACTTAATATTTACCAGCTGTGTGAACTTGGGCAACCCCATTTCCTCATTAAAAACAAAAAAATTGATTCAGTCATCTATATTTGAGAAATGAATTCTTTATCAGAGAAACTTGTTTCAACATTTTCCCCCAATAGTTAGTATTGCTTACTGTAGTTCACTCCATACTATTCCCTCATCCTCATTTAGACTAGTTTCTCTTCTTCCACTCTCTTCTATCATGTCACTTCTTTCACCTCTTTGAAAATGTTTTGCTTCTGAGTCCTCCCACAATCTACCCTCCCTTGTTTCATCTTCCTCTCCCTTTTAGCTCATCCCCTTCACCTCCTACTTGCTGTAGGGTAAAATAGTGTTCTGTACCCAATTCTATACCAATGGAATATGTATGTTCTTCCCTCTTTGAGCCAATTCTAATGAGGGAAGGCTCACTTATTCCCCCTCATCTTTCATTCACCATTCTATCTCCACTTTTCCCTTTCTCCCAGTATATTCCTCTCTCACCTCTAAATTCCATCCTTTAAAAAAATATATTTTCCCTTCAAATTCAACTTTCACCTGTGTCCTGTCTATACTTGCTCCTTCTAATTCACCTAATAAAAGGGAAAGTTCATATGGAATATCAATATCATCTTCCCATATAGGAATATAAATGGTTCAACATCAAGTTCCCCATGATTTGCCTTACCTCTTTATGCTTCATTTGAATCTCCTATTTGAAGATCAACTTTTCTGCTCAACTCTGGTCTTTCATCATCTGCATAGTTGATACTCAGTTGTAATCCAAGTTCTTTTGTCTTCTGGAAGATCATGTTCCAAGCCCTACAATCCTTTAAAATAGAAGCTGATTAGTTTTTGTCATTATGACTGTGGGCTTCAAGATAATTAAATTGTTTCTTTCTGGTTCTTTGCAATATTTTCTCTTTGACTTGGGACCTCTAAAATTGAGCTACAATATTCCTGGGAGTTTTCATTTTGGGATCAGGATGTGATCTGAGATCAGGAGGTTGAGGTCTCCCACTAGTAGAGTTTTGCTGTCTATGTCTTCCTGTAGTTCTTTCAGTTTCTCCTCTAAGAATTTGGATGCTATCCTATTGCATGCATACATAATCACTATTGAAATCACTTTATTGTCTATGGTATCTTTTAGTAGGATATAGTTTCCTTCCTTATCTCTTTTAACACTATCTATTTTTGCAGCTGCTTTGTCTGAGATAAGGATTGCTACCCCTGCTTTTTTCATTTCAGCTGAAGCAAAATATATTTTGCTCCAACCTTTTACCTTTATTCTATATGTATCTCTTGGCTTCAAATTATATTGTAGGATTCTGTTTTTTAATCCACTCTACTATTCGTTTATGTTTTAAGGAAGATTTCAACCCATTCACATTCAAAGTTATATTTACCATTGCCCTCCATGCTATCTTCCCTCTGTATTTTCCCCCCTTTTTTCACCCTTTATCCATGTTCCCCAGTATTTTGTTTCTGAATACCCCCACCTTCAGTCTGTTTGCCCTCCTATATCCCTCCTTTCTTTCCCCTTTCCCTTTTTCACTTTTCCCTTCCCTTCCTTCCTTTTTTTCTCTCCCTTCCTGTCTCCATCTCCCCCCCACTCCCCTTTTCCCCTTATAAAACTTGAAAGGCAAGATGTTTTTAAGTTTAAAGAGTGTGTGTGTGTGTGTGTGTGTGTGTGTGTGTGTGTGTGTGTGTGTGTTAACTTTAAGCCAAGTCTGATGAGAGGAAGATTCAGGTGTTTCTCATCTCCTCCCTTCTTCCCCTCTATTACAATTGGTCTTTTGTACCTCTTAATGTAATGAGATTTACATCATTCAGTCCCCTCCCTCCTCCTGTCTCCTTCCTGTCTCCCTTTTTAAGGAGGAAATGTTTTAAATCATTCTATCTAAGTCATAGAAATTCCTGGGTATCCATCAGTTCTGGATCTGTATATTCTCTCTAATAGAGTTACCATTCTTGAGTAATTAGAGTCTTTCTCCCAAGTAGGGATATAGCCAGTTTCATCCCATTGGTTAGTAGTCTCATAGCTAAATCATGAACCTAGTCACTTCTGGCTAAGTATATTCTCTCTGATAGAGTTGCAATTCTCAATCCCATGCTGGGATATAGCCTGTTTCATCTTATTGGATAGCAATCTTTTTTCTACACTCTTTTTTTACCTTTTTATGAGTCTCTTGAACCTCCTATTTGATGTCCAAATTTTCTATTTAACTCTGGTTTTTTCATCAGGAATTCTTGGAAGTCTTCCATTTCATTAAATGTCCATTTTTTCCTCTGAAAGAGAAGGCTCAGCTTTGCCAGATAGTGAATTCTTGGCTGCATTCCAAGCTCCCTTGCTCTTGGGAATATCTTGTTCCAGGCCCTTTGATCCCTTAATGTTGATGCAGCCAGATCCTGTATAATGCTTACTGTGGCTCCTTGGTATTTAAATTGTTTATTTATGGCTGCTTGCAGCTATCTGATAGTTCTGGGATTTGGCCACAACATTCCTTGGTATTATCTTTTAGTATCTCTTTCCAGAGGGGATTGATATATTCTTTCAATAACTATTTTGCCCTCTGGTTCCATTATATCAGGGAAATTTTCCATCACTAAATCCTGTAATATTAAGTCCAGACTTTTTTTTTTTCTCTTCAATGTTTTCAGGAATACCTATAATTCTCTGGTTGTCCCTTCTCAATCTATTCTCAAGTTCAGTGGTTTTGCTCATGAGACATTTTACATTTTCTTCTATTTCTTCTATTTTTTAGTTTTTGTTTAACAGACTCTTGCTGTCTCATGAAGTCATTAGTTTCCACAGACTCCATTCTTTTTTTAAGAGAAGAATTTTCTTGATTTATCTTTTGCAACTCCTTTTCCAATTGGTTAATTCTATTTTTGTAAGAGTTTTCCATTTGACCAACTGAGGTTTTGAGAGAATTGTTTTCTTATTGCAAGGTGTTAATTTTCTCTCCCAAATTTTCCAATTGATTTTTAAACTCCTTCCTTATTTCTTCAAGAAAGAGAGCAGGCCATATTCTCCTCAGAGGTTCTAGGTCTCCATGAGTTAGTGTCTTTCCTTCCAAGAATTGTTCTATAGACCTTCCTTTGCACTGGCATTTCTTCATTATCCTAAAAACTTGTGTTGGGAAGGGGCTGGTTCACAGGACTTTGGTGTCAGGATCCCTAGAGGCTTTACTCACTGTTTCTGTTAAGAGGTTTGTAATGTCTCCAGCTGGCCAGTAGGGGATGCTGGAGGTTTTGCTCACTGAGTGTAATATCTCTAGCCAGCCAGTAGGGAGTGCTGTTGCTTTCTCTGGAGCTTGATTAAGGCCATCTCCCTTGGCCTAGAGGGAGTGGTTGACATTGTTAAGTACTTTTGTCTTTGATCAATAGTGGGCTATACCCTGGGGTGAATTGATCACTCTCCCTATTGAGCTGGTTCTGCTGCTAGGGCTTAGCTTGTCATTGTGTTTGCTCTGGGAAGAGGCTTCAGCTGAAATGGAGACAGGGACTCTGACTTCCTCCTGACCAGAGGAGCCCAGGGATCGATGTCCACAGTTCTCCCACACCAGAACTCTCCCTCTAGCCTTGGTGGCAAACTCCCAAGGATCAGTGCCAACACCAATATCTCTATGCCCTGGTTTTCCCAATTTCCTGCGGTTGACCAGGCTCTAGCCCTGCTCTGATCAAGCCTGTCCAGTTCTCCTGCCCTCAGGCTCCTGGGCTCCAGGCCCACTGCTAGTCAGGCTAATCCTCACCTGATCCAGGCTCCCAGGCTCTCCCCAGTCCCATGGTCCCGGGAGTATCTGCTTTCTGCAACTAGACTCAGCCATGATCTCAGAAGACAGGTAGATGTTCTCCTGGCTTTTCTTTCTGTGTTTTGTCAATTAGATTTCTATTAAGAGGTTTGTTTCATATCACATATGGGGGGGGTCAGGAGATTAGGACTGTGCCTGTCTTCTCTCCACCATCTTGATCAGAAGTCCCCAGTTTACTAGTCTTTACATCATTTCCATAGTATGGATAGATCTAAGTTGAATGTGATGAGAGAGAAATCATATCCTCAAGGAAGAAACATAGAGTATGAGATATAGCAGAATTACATAATAAGACTTTTTTTTTAAGTTAAAGGTAATAGTCCTTGGTCTTTGTTCAAACTCCACAATTCTTTCTCAGGATACAGATGGCATTCTCTATCACAGACACCCCAAAATTGTACCTGCTTGCTGCCCTGTATGTATGAGTAAGTCCATTTATTGATCATCACTCCCATGCTACTTTTAGGGTGTATAATGTTCTTCTGGTTCTGCTCATCTCACTCAGCATCAGTTAATGCAAATCTTTCCAGGCTTCCCTGAATTCTCATCCCTCCTGTTTTCTAATAAAACAATGGTGTTCCATCATATACATATACCACAGTTTGTTAAGCCATTCCCCAATTGATGGACATTCCCTCAATTTCCATTTCTTTTCCACCACAAACATAGCTGCTATGAACATTTGTGTACAGGTGAAATTTTTACCCTTTTTCATCATGGCACACTGAGATTTCTCAGGTACCTAAGTAAACAAAAGAGGGGAGAAATCATCTCAAGTACAAGATACTTTGGATAATTCTAATTGGAGCTACCAGTTTTCAGTTGAGCTGCCTTCAGAGAGCTGCTCCTTTTCTTCCTGAATCTGTAATGGAAATACTGTCTTCATTTAGCCAAGGGAGTCATGTCAGCACTTTAAAAGATGGCTGAGGTCATTCATTTACCAAACCCTGCATCTCCTCCTCTAGACAGGATACTGCAGCAACAGGGAGAACTCAGAATAAGAGGACCTCTTCTGATAGAGAACTCTTGCCTTAAAGGTAGCTCTGGCTAATTTGATAGTATAAATAGACCCCCCCCCACTTGTAAAGTAATGGATTCTGGAAGGGTTACATGGAAATCAAACAATTTAAAATTGACTTGGGAAGATCACTCTTTAAAAGAAGATGCTGAGGGATCATTTTTATAAAACAAAACACCTTTTACAATGTGAATTTATGCTTTGAAAGATTGGGTTCTTATATGTTGTTTTCTTTTTTAATTTTTTTTCTTTTGATTTTTGCAAGGCAATGGGATTAAGTGACTTGCCCAAGGTCACATAAGTTAAATAAACATTAGGTTTCAGAGGTGAGATTTGAACTCAGGTCCTCCTGACTCCAGTGCTTTTTCTCTAGCACCATCTAGCTGCCCCATGTGTAGTTTTCTTAAAGCAAGACACACCTATATTTAACCATAAATTTTGTAGGGTTCAGGTGTTCAAATTGTTTAAGTGGACATCTTTAATAGTAATCATTTTATTCATTATGAAATTGCTAATATTACTTTGCATTGATTTAGCACTTTTTGAAATAAATACTTCAAAGTAAGGATTTAGGCTAGATAACTTTTAATATTACTTCTCAATTCTATTATTGTATAATTCTAGTGAATTTATTATTTAAATAAATTAACTCTGCTTAGACACTTCTCACTATTTGGAAATTTATATTCATTAAGTTTTTAATAAATTTTGAATGAATGAATGAATGAATGAATGAAATAAAACCATTAGAAATTCAAGTGCCTATGTACCATGTCCTACTTTATGATACATATACTTCACTCCTTTCAGAAGAGGAGGACTATGTATTTCATAGTCAGTCATAGCACTATTGGTTAGTTGTTCTTCTTTCTCAAAGGGGACCAAAATGACATCACTATTTTATAAGGTACAGCATATACATCTGCTAATGATAAGATCACTATATGAGATCAAAATGCTCTATCACAAGTTGGGCACAAATAGTCCATATGAAATATATAGAATGGAGATTTCTTTAAAATTTATGCATCTCATTTCTTTTTAGTTAGTGCAATTTTGCTTTGCTCACAGTACAATTCTTTTTTTGTTGCAGGCATGCCATGCCTTTCTATGCCAATGTCTTTTATGTCTCACAATTCCAAAGGTTTTCAGAAAGACTTTGAGAGTATATTTGTATCACTTCTTCTGATTGTCAAGTGAGTGCTTACTTTATATAAGTTCTCATAAAAAAGGACTTTTAGACAAATGTTCTTATGGCATTTGAATAACATGACTGACCCATTGGAATAGCACTCTCCAATAAGTTGGAATGTTTGGTAAGTCAACTTGAGAAAGGATCTAAGTCTGGAATCTTATCATTTATCTTCTTATCTTTAGAATCTTTCTAAGACAATTCAAATCAAAGTGATTCAGTTTCCTTGAGTGGTTTGGGCAAAAAGTCCCAGTTTCACAGGCAAACAACAATGAAGTCAGCAAAATGGCTCTTCAGTTTGGTAGTCAGTCTAATACCTCTTTTCTCCTACTTCAAAGCCTCCCCAACACTGAGCTGGCTCATCTATGTGTACATCCCTGGAAAGTATATTGTTAAGGTAAGTGATCTTATCCACAACATTCAAAAATATCTTCATTTGCATTAATTGATGGCTCCCTATATGAATAGAATGATGAGGAACCTATGTTTTCTTCATATTAATTGTTAGGTCAAAATTAGCACAAGAAGCAGAGAATCAATCCATGCTCTGATGTACCTCAGGCAAAGAGCAAAATGTGAGAAAAAAAAGTCACACACTAATTCTCCCTCTGGGTTTATTATTTCTCATTAATTAATTTACTTAGTGTAGTAACTGACTTTTATGCCATTTATATTTTTGTTGAAGGCATCTGACAAAATCACCAAAAATATCATGACAAAAAGCATAGAAGTGACACACATCCCTACTTCACTCCAATGGAAACAAGGAAAACATAAGAGTATCATCCATTATCCAGGAACCATGCAATTATGAGATGGGTAAGGAGGTTGTAGTTTTTCGAATTTCACAGTATAAGACAACATGACATTTGATAGGGACCTTAGTGTTCATTTAATCAAAGCCACACATGGGACAAGTGGTCATCTAGCTTCTATTTGAAGACCTCCAAGGTGGGAGAATCCATCTTTGCTTGTTTGTTTTTTGTTTTTGTTTTTGTTTTTGCAAGGTAATAAGGTTAAGTGACTTGCTCAAGGTCACACAGCTAGATAATTATTAAGTGTCTGAGATTGGATTTGAACTCTGGTCCTCCTGATCCTAGGGCAAGTGCTCTATCCATTGTGACACCTAGCTGCCAAACCAACATATCTTAAAGCTATCCATTCTACTTTTGGACAATTCAAATAGTTGAAAGCCTTTTTTTCTGACATCTAGTCTAAATTTGTTTTTTTGCCCATTGTTCCACATTATGTTCTCTGAGACCAGAAAGAGAAAGTCTAATATTTCTTCCATGTGATGGTTCTTCAAATATTTAAATACAGGCACCATGAACACCATCCTCTCTTCTACAAGCTAAACACTCTTAGTTACTTCAGCAATATTTATATGGTATGGACTCAAACTCCTTTACTAATCTGGCTGTCCTCCTCTGGACACTAGCTGATTGTCAATGGCCCTCTTAAACTAGGTCTCCAGAATTGAGCAAAATATTTCAAATGAGGTTTGATAATTGCAGAATTCAAGAGATCTCTCTCTCTCTTCCCATTCCTTAAAACTATTTTTCTATGCAACTCAAGATTGCATCAGGTTTTTGGGGGTGTAGTGGGGCTACCACATCACATGTTGATGCATAGTGAATTTCCAGTCCATTAAACTCTTCCAGATCTTTTCCTGAATAATTGCTATCTAATCATGATTCTTTCATTTTGTCCCAGCAAAGATGTTTTTTGTACTCAAGCAAAAGAATTTACTTTTATCTCTAGCTTTTTATCTTACTGAGTTTAGTCCAATATTCTAGCTAACTAAGATCCATTTATATCATTTTGCCATCCAATATGTTGGCTGATCTTGGATTTGTGTTATTTTCAAGTCTGACATGCATACCATCTATGTTTTTTCCCAAGTCATTAATAAAAGTGTTAAATAGCACAGGACCAAGAAAGAATCTCTACAAGACTCTACAGGAGATTTGCCTTGTTGACACTGAGTTAACACCAACTAATCACTGTTCCATTTTTAGATGTTCACCAACCAAATGTTTAATAATACATTCTGATTGCATATAGTTGTGAGCCACACAACACTCAACTAAGGCCACAGGGCTGTTATGCCATATCAATCTTCATCCTTTGCCCATCACCAATTTTTGCCCAGGGTTCATTATGGGGGAAAAAGACTGACTTCTTACTAAGTGAGCTTGGCTCCTCATTTCTTACAATCCATTGGACTCATAATTTCTACTTTGACTTTTTGAGTACAGTTCATAATTACAGTTTTGTTACCTTTGGGTCTTGCCTAGGGTTTCCTTAAAGAAGAAGGAAGGGGAAGCAAAAAATGATACTCAACATATAAAAATAAATCACATTTGGAGGAGGTTTATTCCCACATAGAAAATGAATTGCTAAACATAAAAGAATCATAGTTTGTATTACTTATCACTACAAGTATAAAGGATAACCCACAGAGAGGCTAGTATTCAAGCCTCATTGGGACATCAATGGATTTTTGTAAGTCTGCCAGTTAACTAGGTTACACTTCACTTCCACTGAGCCAGCACATTCCAATTCCAAGAAGAATATTAGTTCTGCTGTTCTCTCATTCTCTCTGATTCTTGTTGGGGACTGATTTGTATAGAAGCATTGTGAATTATCTTCACCTGGTGTCTTTGAACACCAGAGTCTTATCTTACTAAGTACTATGGGAGTGGGAGTGGATTAGAGACTGGAAAGGTATTTAGGTACTGGAGTTCTGGTGAATAAAGAGAGCACTTGGAGATCTTGCTGGAGTACTTGTCTCCTGCCCCTTGAGGGAGTCCAGAACTGGGACTCAACAGAAGAGTCCAGAAGTGGGACTCAACAGATTGTGGCTCTTTCCTTGACACAAATCTGTCTCCACTGCTGCAGAAACTGGGACCACTTGGTTAACCATTGTCTTTTGGGTCATCCTACTATCATTACTGACAGCACAGACCTACTAGAAGAAAAGAAATATAAAGAAGTCAAAGGCAGCCTGGGGTTCCTGAGCAGGCTTATGTTCCAGATGACAAGTGGAAGAAATCACTATTATTCTATGATAGAAAAAGGCTGTGAATCTCCTCATTCTGACCAAACATTTTGATATCTGGGGAACTGAGATTCAAACTTGCTCTCAATCAGAAAGTTCTTTATCAGATGCAACATTCTCTGCACATTGTGGGGTGTGGGGTGCAGAATGATTCAGGACTGCTCAATATCTGTCTCACCATTCTAAAGTATACAAAAATTCTCATAGGAGTAGGTGAAATATGTCGAGAAGAATCCAGGAAGTTCATCATTGCAGAAAGTCCAAGTAAAGAATCCCCTTATCCTTGTACACCTTGAACATTTCTAGGGAAACTATAAATGCTTGCTTCCTGAATTGGCTTTTTAAACTCATTCAGTCTTGAAATATTTAAAATTTTTCAGGAATTAAAGCCAAGTTCAATGATCTATAGTTTATATACTGTGTCCTACCTCCTTTTGAAAATTGGGACACTTGTCATACTCTAATCTTGTGATGCATTTTCCATGTACCATGATCTTTCAGATATAACTGGCAGTGACTTAGCAATTACACTTGCCAACCTTTTTTTGTTTGT
Source organism: Macrotis lagotis (assembly GCF_037893015.1). Taxonomy (NCBI): domain Eukaryota; kingdom Metazoa; phylum Chordata; class Mammalia; order Peramelemorphia; family Peramelidae; genus Macrotis; species Macrotis lagotis. Next base: position 87,095,394 of record NC_133665.1, read on the forward strand.
TTTTTGTTTTTGTAAGGCAATGGGGTTAAGAAACTTGTCCAAGGTCATGCAGCTAAGTAAGTAGCAAGTATAAGAGACTAGATTTGAACTCAGGTCCTCTTGAATCCAAGGCCAGTGCTTTATCCACTGTACCACCTATCTGTCCCTGTCCACTTGCCATTTTAAAGCACCTGAGACTATAGTTCATATAGGGTAGGTGATTTAGATTCATCAAAGGCAACTAAGTGCTCTCTTTCCATTTCCTTGCTTATCTTGATTATTTGATCTCTTTGTCCCCTTGTATTTCCAGGAAAAGGTCATTCTTTTCGACTGAGAGCATAAGAGGCAACATAAGAATTGAACACTTCTATCCTTTTTTCTGTTGTCAGTTACCACCATCCCATAAACTCCAAGCAATGGCACTATTCTCTCTTTCATCCTCTGTTTTTATCTCAATATAGGTTAAAAAAAAACCCCTTGTTTTGTTCTCTTTAGCCGTCTTTGTCAAGTTCATTCTGAGACTTTAGCAAAACTGACAGTATTTTTTTACAAGAACTGGGACCTATTCTAAATTTCATCTTTTGTATTTTGGCTTTGTTTCCACGTTCCTTTTAAATCTCAGTTGTTAGTTGAGGTCATGATGCATTGAGTAGTGATTTCAGACAAATTCCATTTCTCCTCCCTTTTTTGCCTTCATAATTTTATTCTTGAGCGTCTCTCATCCTTTCTGGGTTGTCTTTTCTTGGAGCACTTTAATCGATGGAATCCTATCTATCCTTCCTCTGAACATTCTCAAATCTTTTTCTAGATATCTGACATGTAGTAGATTATGTTCATATTTCCTTTCTTCTTTCTCAAATTCTAGAAGGGAATGATCACTTTCCCCTAGAATTCCCAAAATGTCCATCCCAGCAACCAGTTCTTCCCTGCTGCTGTGATGCAGATTCAAAATAGAATTTTCCCTTGGTGATTTCTCTACCTTTTTAAAGATAAAGGAATCACTGACATGTTAAAAAGTTATCAGCTGCTATGCTTTTGACAGAGAGAAAGCTCTAGCAGAGGTCTAAATAATTAAAGTCTCCCATCACTACCAGAACTGTGCCAGGCTCCTCATCTATTTCTTCTTTTTGTTCAGGTGGTCTGTAGCATTTTAAAATGACAAACATAATCACTTTGGTTTCTCCCTCCATTGACCTTTGCCAAATATTTTGTCATGTTTGCCTCCTCTGGTTCCTGAATTTTGTTATGTGAGTATACCGTTTTTTATATATCACTACTGAAGCTCTCATTTTTACCTATCCTTTTTCTCTTTAAATCAGAATTATCTTTCCAGACCAATGACAAGTCATGGGTTTCATCTCATCAAGTTTTGGTGATAACTGTGAGGTCAAATTTACTTTTTCCATCAAAATCTTCACTTATTCTTGTTTGATGCCTAAACTTTGTACACCTATGTATATACCTGCCCAACTTTGAGTTTTATTACTGACTCCTTTCCTGGAATTGGTTTGTGAGTTTCTGGGTATCTCAATGATTCTTCTTCCTTTTAGTCATTCTCTGCAGAATCTAACTGGGCGCATTGTTAGGCAATGCCTCTCCCTGGGATATATAAGCTTTCTTAGTTGTCTTGAGCTTTTAATCAGTTAATTTCAAAATCAGACCATACTACTTTCAATCTGACCATCTATCTCATCTTTCTTAAACCCCTTTGAATCTGCAGAAGGAATCTGAACTCTGACAAGTAATCCCATTATTTTTCTCAGAACCAAGCTTTCACATTTCAGCCATTTCCTGACCATGCTGCCTGAACTTTGATCAACTTCTTCATTCTCCTCCCATCTCATCCTGGATTCTGTCCCTGGGGTCCTAGGCTCTGATAGGTGAGATCCACATTATCTTGACTAGAACCATACTTCCATATGCTTCCAGTTATTATGTGAATCCTGCCTCTATATTCTAGGTTTCTGTTATGTATCGTTTTGACTCTGTAGAATGTAAGCTCTTTCAGGGCAGGTATTATCTGACTTGCTTACATTTTTATCTCCAAATCTTAGCACAGTGCTGGTACCCACTTTGAAAACATTTCAAAAATGCTTCATAATGGATTCATTTATATTTATTCATTCATTAAATGATATAGAAATCCAAGCCCATTCTTATACACTAATGCCACTTTCTGAATTAATTTTTCTCCTCTTTATTCCTTGCTTTCAAAGGTCAACATAAAAACTACTATCTATGAACTTATTATCTTCAATTTTTTGTGTAAACTTTTATAATTGTTGGCAATGGTTTAAGTTCTTTTTGCTTTTCTTATTCATGCTCATGTGAATCACAAGAAGTAAGTGTTGCCTGTTTTGATAAATTTTTGGAGGTCATCTCTTATGACTTAAATACCTGCCTTTGGAAAACAACAGACCTTTCTACTATTATTGCATCAACAAATAACTGCCCTAGTATTTTGAGTAGGAAGTCACAAATTAATACTTCTCTTCTTTGGAGCATTACTGGATGATCTTTTATGACTTTACTATTTGAAAGAGCTATTTAGTATAGGGAATAGAGTCAAGACTTAAAGGCAAGAAAACCTGAGTTCAAATCCTGCCTTAGATACTTCTAGCTGCATGATCCTATTCTTGTTGAGTCGTTTCAATCATGTCTAACTCTTTGTGTGACCCCAGTTAGGGTTTTCTTGGCAAAGACACTAAAGTTGCTTGCCATTTCCTTCAGATACTAATCTCTCTCAGCCTAGGTGTCCTCATATATAAAACAGAGATAAGAATAGCATCTGTACCTCATAAGGTTTTGAAACTTGGGCAATTTTAAATATATATGTAGTATTTTGCAAACATTAAATAACTATATACTAGAGGGGAGATGCATCCCAAAATTGGAGAATGACAAATGTCTCCATTTTCAAAAAGACAAAGAACACAATAATGCACACTTTGGATCATTGAGCTTGGCTTTGATTTCTGGTAAATTTTGAATATAGCAAAGTTGAATGAATCTATAAAAAGTATATATATATATATATATACATAATATATGTATATAGTTATATAATCCAATTATCATCATCATCAATAATTATTATTATTATCATTCTTTTGAGGACAAGCAATTTCATTGTCCTTCTAAGAGTCACAAATCTGTTCTTAAGCTGAAATAAATTGTACAGCTGTCTTTTTTTCCCCAACTCAACACACTCTATAGATTTTACTACCCTGTCAAGAGCCTTGCTATTGTTTAGATGAGTCAGTAGTAGGATCTAGAGGGACTCCCCCTTCTCCTTCCAGTTGTCTTTTATGTATTCTTTATTAAATGATGAAAATATAGGTGACTTGAGAGTAGGGATTATTTTATTTGTTTGTATTTGTATTACTAACCCTTAGAATAGTAACTGATAAATTGTAAATACTAAATAAACATTCTTTATCATTCTATCAATCTCTCTTTCTCTCTATCTATCATCTATCTATCTGTCACCTATTCCTGTATAATATTTTCTACCCTTTATTAGGGTCAAGTCTCCCTCCTTCTGCCATTTCAGATTTTTTTTTTTGCCAGTAGAAACCCTACTTCTGTTTTTCATAAGAACACTTCATTATCTGAACCAATTGAACTGTGAAAAGATACTTTTTGAGTCCCTTCACTTTCTCCTCCAGAAGGGAATCCATTAGCCTATGCATAGAAATAGTTAACAGTTAGAAAGATTGCATTTCTCAGGAAGAGCTATAGATATTGTACACTTGATGCAAATCAGCCCAGCAGAATTTCCTTTTCTTTCCACACTGCTTGAAATCTTTAGCCTCTCCCCTCCCTTTAAGCTACTTGTGGGTATCATACCCCAACCTCAAACAATTGTCTAAAATATTTACAGACAATTATCATCTCTGAAAATAACTTGACAACATCAGCCAATTTCTTTCATTTAATGTAAATAAGAAATCCCTAATTACACCCAACTTTCCAATTTTGCATCAGCCTCCTGTATGTTTCACAAATTTATCCTTTCCAATCTACTCTATTAATTTGTATTACTTTCTAAGTATTCCATGTAATCTTTTCTTTTTAAAAACTTCACTTATTTTAACTAAAACATAAAAAGACATAAAATTCATTTCCATTCAAAAATTCATTTCCAAGCACAACACAAAAAGGAGATTCAAAACTGAATCACAAATCTTCATTTCACAATATTTACTTATTTTTGAAAACCAAATAATAAATATTACACATAATTTTCAATACTACTCTGATTTTCTGAGATTCTTTCTGAAGGTTTTTTTTTGGTTCTTTGCTGTGCACTTTTTTCTCCCTCCTTCTACACCCTTTCCTAGAGAAGGCCACCATTAGACAAGATTTGTATGTATATATGTATATATGTAAAATAATAGTATATTTCTATTATCAGTTCTTTCTCTGCAGTTAAATAGTATCTTTAATTCATAGTTCCTCTGTAGTTGATTTGAGCATTTCTTATACTTAAAATAATTTAGTCATTCACAGTCATTCTTTGAACAACATTGCTGTCACAGTATGTAGTGTTCTCTTCATTCTGTTCATTTCACTCTTTATTACTTTCCACAAGTGTTTACATATTTTTCCAAAATCAGCTAATTTATCATTTCTTATAGCACAGAAGTATTTCATCATGACCATATAGTACAACTTGTTCAACTTTCCCCAACTGATTGCTATTTCCTCAATTTCCAGTTTTTTTTGCCACCACAAAGAGATATGCTATGTTTTAGAACATCATAAATTCTTTTCCTTTTTCTTTGATCACCTTGGTAAATACACCTAATTGTGGCATTTCTGGGTCAAAGGGTATGCACAGTTTTATAACTCTTTGGGCATATTTCCAATTGCTCTCCAAATGGTTGGTTCAGTTCACAGTTCTACCATCTGTGCATGATCCCAATTTTCCATATCCCTTCCAACATTTGTCACTTTCCCCTTCTATCAATTTATTTATTTATTTATTTATTTATTTTTTTTTTTTGTTTTTGCAAGGCAATGAGGTTAAGTGGCTTGCCCAAGGCCACACAGCTAGGTAATTATTAAGTGTCTGAGGCCAGATTTGAACTCAGGTACTCCTGACTCCAGGGCCAGTGCTCTATCCGCTGCTCCACCTAGTTGCCCCCCCCCACACCACAGCTAACAATTTAGCCAATCTTATCTTGAAAACTGGACTTCGCTTTCAAACTCTTCTTGGTCCTTTTAAAAACTCCCTTAATTGTCTGTGTCTTGTGCCTCCCTCATTCAGAAAGAGGAAATTTAACCATCATCTTGGCCTAAGAAATTATTTTTCTTATTATCTTTAATATTTCACATAATTTCTCCTTTTCACATTCCATCTTTGATCTTCTTCATTTTTTAAACCCCTCCAAATTGACTGCATAACTTCTGTTTATTGTCTGACTCAAGTCCTTTTCTCTTTATTCACTCCTTTCCCTCCAACCTTTCCTCATAGAAGCAGGCTATAAACCCTATTTCATGCTATTGAGTTTTAAATCTCTCTGTCTGTGTCTGTGTCTGTCTCTCCTCCATACTAGAAAGAGCTAAAAATAAGTAAATATGCTTAAAACCATCCACTATAGAAATGTAAATCATTCAAGACATATATGATTGGAAGTGGAGATGATGTAGTTATATATAAAGAATAGGAATTAACAGTCCAAATATTGAACCTATGAAATGTAATTGGGGGAAAAAAACCCTTATCAGTATGACTATGATTCAGTTTATTCAATTGGTTCAAATATAACTTGAAATATTTTATGCTGGATAAACAGCAGGACATATATCTCCAATTCAGCTGAGTGAGGGACAATGGAGACTCTGAAAACACTACTATAAAGTCACTGTTGGGGAAGAGGGCAAAGTGGAACAGGACTGGGGGAAAGCTGTTGCATAGAACAACTTCTGGGAAAGAAGTAGCACTATATGATTGATTTTTATTTTAACACTATTTTTGCTTACTAAGTAATAAGCTTAATTTCTCCTATGCTTCTGAAGAACTGAAAGTACTATGCGAAACTTCTAAATTTCAAAGGGAAGAACAGTTGCTCCATCTTAGTTACTATTTTGAATATGTTCTTTGTTAATGACTAGTTTTTGATTTAATATCAAAACTTGCTTGATATTCTCTAATATATATTATTATATTAAATATATATTATTATATTAAATATATATTCTCTAATATATATTATTATATTAAATATTAAAATATTAATGTATATATTATATATTATATATTCTGTGGAGCTATAAACTTATTAACCTCATATTTTTATTTCTTGTTACTAACTTCACTGATGGTTATGATTCCTATATTTTGATTTATGCAAATACAAGGAAATTTTGAATAAACAAATATATATATGCATTTATCATATGTATGTATTTATACACACATATGTAGACATATACAGAAATATAATTCCTATAATACATTTTTGTATGGATATTTACAGATATAGGCATATATAAATATATTTTGAGAAGTTCTATGGATTGAAAATAGAAATAGTTTAAAAAAATTTCAGATATATTTGTAGATGATAGATTCACAATGGTTTTATTAAAGGCAACTAAAAGGGTATTTGGGTGAACATTTTCATCTTTTCAGGTTAACACTCTGAAGAGAAACCCTCATCGTATCCCACAAATGCTTTGTGCTTCTGTAAGTTTTTTCTTATGGAATTTCTACTTTTATAACAGTTATTTTGTGCCCTATTTCCAGACTAAAGGCCTGATCTGATTTCTACAATCATTTCCCACACAACTGAAAGATATAATGAAGGAGGATTTTATTACCAGAATGATTCATTCAAACTAACCACAGGGTGTGTAGATACATTGTAGTAGACAAACAAAATAATCAAGCCAAACCAAACCAAGCTCCAAAACTCTTTTTAAGGACTTCTGTTTTTTATCTTGAGTTGAAGTATTGTTTGTGGAGATGTCATTTGGTAACCAAGGAAAGAGAGACAACCTCATTATAGTGATGTGATGTTTCTTTTCTTGGAATAAATCTCACTCTTCAATGAGTCAAGGCATGGATGGGTCCTTGGACTGTTCCAGTATGAGGACAAGAGCTATTTTGCATATGGAAAATATCCAGAAATAGAAAGAAGATAAGAACCAGTTGCAGTGACTTCTTTGCTCTGGAATGTGATTTATTTTTATGCTATGTTATGTTACTTTTTTATTTACTTATAAAAGTTGACTTTCTAGCTGTTTATAGTTGTCTTTAGTTTTGTCTGACTGTGACTCCATTTGGGATGTTCTTGGCAAAGATAATACAGTGGCTTTTACTTTCCTTCTCTAATTCATTTTACAGATCAGGGAACTGAGGCAAACAAGGTTAAGTGAATTTTCTTGGATCACAACATCTTGTAAGTGTCTGAGCCAGACTTGAACAACGATGACTCTTCCTGACTCCAGTTCTTGCACTCTACTGTGCCACGAAGTGAATTGTATATTCATAAAAAGGTGATCAAATAGCATTTAATCAAATAAATAGCAGATGCCTTTTGCTCAGAGAAGTACTATATTGGTGCAAACAGTACAGAAACAGTTTCATTCTTTGCTACAAAATAATTTTATGCTTTTTTCTTCTACTTTACTTTCTCTTTCTCAATCATCAACTATCATCCATCATCATTATCATTATCATCATCATCATCATCATCATCATTGCAGCCATCCCCACCACCATTATTGTGATTACCACTACCATTTCAACATGAATCATGGATTTTCATTATTCATTATCATTTGTTATGTTTTTCCAAATCATACAGGATAAAGAAACATAGCTTGTTTTCTTTATTCTTGAAGGAAGTACCTATGTTACTGAGATCAGCAATCTATTAGAGCTTTGTGATTTGAATTATGCTTACCTGACACACATTTTGAAGTATCTCTTTCATTCTAACATGTACTTTTTTTTCTCTACAATGATTCTTGAGGAATTTTCTTTTAAAATGATCTCCACACCAGAGCTCTGGATTCATTTCTGTGACCATCAATGCTATCTATCAGTATATATTTTCATCAGAACAAAGAAGAATCTCACTGAAGACCCCCAGCTCATTTCCCAGAAGACACTAAAAAGCCCCTAAATTGAAAAAAAAACTTTTTGTAACTTCCAAGCTAAGACAAATTTGAACTGATGACCTGGGGGTGAGAGGCTGTGTATAACTTGATTACATTTTTTAAAAATTCCATTTTTCTCATGAAAAGACACCTTCAGAACACAATGTCAGTTTATCTCTGCAATTTTAGACATCAAATAGCTTATTTTCCAGTTCTCTCTGGGTCAAAGAATGTTATTAAGAAGAAAAATGTAAAAAAAAATATTGGTTTTGTAACAATTCAGTATCCAAACTGAAGATTCTAATAAACTCACAGAAGTGCTTTTGCTTAAAAGTTCCTTAGAGTATAGAGAGGAGATAAAAGTATTATCTAGAAAAAACCCTTTCTACAATTTACATTAAAAAATAAAATAAACGCTGTATCTCTCCCCTTTAAAAAAGTAAGGCAAAAGTGAAACCTATTTTTTTGTAGAACCTTGTTGGTGCAAATTACCATGTAGACTCTAGGCATTGTGAAGGTGTAGTTCCATTTGGATGGAAGGTCATTTTGGAGGCCAGAATATATCCTTTGAATTAATCGGAAAGAAGGAAATGAATATTACCTTCACATTGCCCCTTTTGCTGCACAATTCTTTCAGCCCATTTCCTACCTCTCTGTTTCTCAGGACAGCCAAAAGCAACTGGATTCTATTTTTTTTCCATGGACTAGAATTAGAAAATTATGTCTAGTTATTTTGAGTTTGTCTTCCACAAGTAGGTAGAAAAAATTAAAACAACGTATGTAATGTAATTAAAAAGAACAAGTCATTTTAAAATATCACAAACACATAAAATCATTATTTTAAGGTATTTATTGGTAAACACCTGTGCAGACAAAAGAGATTCATGGAAGAGAATTGTGTCTTCTTTAATTGAAAACAAAGGTAATTAGTTACAAGCATACTAACAAAATATAGTGGAGAAAATCTTGATGGGTGGATATAGGGAGGATCAATGAAAGACTATATCTAAACATCATGTTGCAGAAAGCCACATCTGTTTGGAAGCAAAACACAAAACAATTCTTTATTCACCTAAAGAAGAGCTAAAGCTCTCATATTTAATGGTGGTGAGTTTCCATGATGTCTTTGTCAGCAATATGGGTTCGAGTTATGATTTCACCGTTGCTATGATTGACGTTGTTACGGTTGCAAGAGCAGTTGCCATGGCAACACAAGGGACTCACACATATTTGAGGTAATTTACCTGACCCACTGTTCAAAATGAGCAAGAGCTTCAGTGATGAATACTCCAACCAAAGAAGGCTGCTGAGATAGGAAGAATGGGGGAGGATTAGGAAAAAAAGGATAAATTCTTGCACCTGATTATACCTGCCTTGCCTGTATTTCTTTCTATTGTGCTGTGGTATTGAGGATTCTCTTAACATTTTGAACCTTGGTCTATTCTGACTCTTAAAAATTCTAAGATTTATTATCAGAGGGGAAAATCTTTGTTGCCTAGGCTGATATGGAGTGTTAGAACAGAATGAGATAGCTCTTCATTTTACAGATTGTGACATCAACATCTAGAGAGGGAAAGGGACTTTCTCAATATTACACAGCTAGTAAATTGTAAGTATAGAAGTTGAACCCATGTTACACTGAGTTCCAGTTATTTGGTGGTAAGAGAAGATAGCTTAAACTTTGGTTCTAAGTTTGGTTCTAAGAAGAAAGAGCTTATTAGGATTTTAGGTTATAAAACAATGTAAAGACGGAAAAATTGCCTTCTGTGGGGGGTGGGGTGGGGGGAGGGAAGCAAGATTAGGGGGAAAATTGTAAAACTCAAAATAAAATCTTTATAATTCAAAAATAAATAAATAAGTTTAAAAAAAATAAAAAAATAAAAAATTTGACTCAGTTCTCTGTATATTTTAGAGATGAGTCCTTTGTCAGAAACACTAGTCATAAAAATTGTTTCCCAATTTGCTACATTGCTTTTGGTCTTGATTATAGTGGTTTTATCTGTGCAAAAGCTTTTTAATTTTATGTTATCAAAATTATCTAGGTTTGTTTTGAATGATGTTCTCCATCTCTTCCTTGGTCATAAACTGCTTCCCTTTCCATAGATCTGACAGATAAACTAGTCCTTGATCTCCTAACTTGCTTATAATTTTGTTTTTTATGTCTTGATATCATATCCATTTTGATCTTATCTTGGTATAGGGTGTGAAGTGTTGTTCTAATCCAAATTTCTTACATACTAACTTCCAATTTTCCCAAAGTTTTTATCTCAATAACTGGACTCTTTGGGTTTATCAAACAGCAGATTACTATAATCATTTCCTGCTACTTCACCTAGTCTATTCCACTGATCCACCACTCTTGATGATGGGTGCTTTATAATAAAATTTTAAATCTGGTAGGGCTAAGCCACCTTCCTTTGCACTTTTTTCCATTAAATCCCTGGAGATTCTTGATTTTTTTATTTCTCCATATGAATTTAATTACCACCTTTTCTAACTCATTAAAGTAATTTTTTTTTTCAAATTTTGATTGGTAGGGCACTAAACAAGTAGTTTAATTTTGGTAGAATTGACATTTTTATTATATGTGCTCAGCCTATCCATGAGCAGTCAATATTGGCCTGCTTATTTTAGTCTGATTTAATTTGTGTGAGAAGTGTTTTGTAATTGTTTTCAAAAAGTTTCTGAGTCTGCTTTGACAGGTAGACTCCAAGGTATTTTATATTGTCTGAGGTTACTCTGAATGGTATTTCTCTTTCTGGTTCTTTCTGTTGCATCTTGCTAGTCATATATAGAAACATTAAGGATTTATGAGAGTTTATTTTATATCCTGTGACTTTTCTAAATTAGCAAATTATTTCTAGTAGTTTTTTAGATGATTTTTTTTGTGATTCTCTATATACCATCATGTCATCTGCAAAGAGTGAGTTTTGTCTCTTCCTTCCAAATCCTAATTCTTTTGATTTCTTTTTCTTCTCTTATTGCTGAAGCTAATATTTACAATTATGATATTGAATAGCATTGGTAATAATGCCTCTAGCCTATCCCCATTGCATATAATGCTTGTTGATGGTTTCAAATAGATTCTGTTCATTATTCTAAGGAATAATCCATTTATTCCTACACTCTCTCCAATGTTTTTAGTAGGAATGGGTGCTGTATTTTGTCAAAAGCTTTTTCAGCATCTATTGATATAATCATATGATTTCTGATAGGTTTGTTACTCATATAATTAATTATACTGACAGTTTTCCTAATATTGAACCAACTCTGCATTCTTGGGAATAAATCCTACTTGGTCATAATGTATTATCCTAATCATAACTTGTTGTAGTCATTTTGCTAAGATTTTATTTAAGATTTTTGCATCTGTAGCCCTCAGGGAGATAGGTGTATAATTTTCTTCCTCTGTTTTAACTCTTCCTAGTTTTAGGTATCATTACCACATTGGTGTCATAGAAAGAGTTAGGCAGAGTTCCATCTTCACCTATTTTTCCAAATAGTTTATATAGAATTGGAACCAGTTGTTCCTTAAATGTTTGATAGAATTCACTTGTGAATCCATCTGGCCCTGAAGACTTTTTCTTAGGGAGTTCTATAATAGCTTGTTGAAGTTCTTTTTCTGAGATAGGTTTCTATAGGTATTTAATATCTTCATTTAATCTAGGCAACTTATATTTCTGTAAATATTCCTCCATTTCATTAAGATTATCAAATTTATTGGCATAGAGTTGGGCAAAATAATTTCAAATTATTTCTTTTATTTCCTCATCATTGGTGGTGAGTTCACCTTTTTCATTTATGATACTAGCAATTTTGTATTCTTCTTTCTTTTTTTAATTCAAATTGAACAGAGGTTTATCAAAATATATTTTGCTCCAACCTTTTACCTTTATTCTATATGTATCTCTCTGCTTCTAATGAGTTTCTTGTAGTATATTGTAGGATTCTAGTTTTTAATCCACTCTGCTATTTACTTACATTTTGAGGGAGATTTCATCCCATTCACATTCAAAGTTATAATTACTAACTCTTTTATGTCCTCCATGCTATCTTCCCTCTGTATTTTTACCCTTTCCCCCCTTTATTCATATTCCCCTGTATTTTGTTTCTGAATACCACCATCTTCATTGTGTTTGACCTCCTATATCCAACCCCCCCCTCCCCTTTTCTCCCTCTTTCCCTTTGGCCCTTATTCCTTCACTTCCTTCTGTTAATTCCCCCTTTCCTCCTCTTAGCCTTTTCCCCTTTTAATACTTTAAAGCTAAGGTAAGTTTCTTAACTGAGTGTGTGTGTGTGTGTGTGTGTGTGTGTGTGTGTGTGTGTGTGTGTTAACTTTAAGCCAATCTGATGCTAGTAAGATTCAGGGAGTTCTCACCTCCTCCCTTCTTCCCCTCTATTGCAACAAGTCCTTTGTAACTCTTAATGTAATGAGATTTACCCCATTCAGTCTCCTCCATCCTTCTATCTCTTTATTGTCCTCCTTTTTAAGGGGGTATTGTTTTTAAATAAATCTGAGTCACTGAAAGCAATTGAGTGTCCATCACTTCTGGCTATTCTCTCTAATAGAATTACAATTATTGAGAGTTATTAGAGTCTTTCTCCCAGGTAAGATATTTACTATTTTATCTTATTAGTCATGTCTGTCTCTTCTGGCTAATTATATTCTCTTTAATAGAGTTACAGTTCTCAAGAGTTGTTATAAAGTCTTTCTTCCAGGTAGGGATATTGCCAGTTTCGTCTTATTTGATAACAGTTTTCTTCCCTCCCCACCCTTTTAAAAATTTTACCTTTTCATTTGTCTCTTGAGTCTCCTGTTTGAAGTCCAAATTTTCTATTAAGCTCTGGTAGTTTCATCAGGAACAGTTGGAAGTCTCCTATTTCATTAAATGTCCATCTTTTGCCTTGGAAGACAAGGCTGAGCTTTACCAGATAGTGGATTCTTGGCTGCATTCCAAGCTTCCTTGCTTTTTGGAACATTGCATTCCAGGCCCCTCTATTCACCCCTTTCATTCTTTTTTAAGGTTTTTTTTTTTTTGCAAGGCAATGGGGTTAATTGGCTTGCCCAAGGCCACACAGCTAGGTAATTATTAAGTGCCTGAGGCCATATTTGAACTCAGGTACTGCTGACTCCAAGGCCAGTGCTTTATCCACTACACCACCTAGCCGCCTCCACCCTTTTCATTCTTAATACTAGTAATTTGGTTTTCTTCCCTTGTTTGTTTTTTTGATTTTTTTTCACTGTTTAATTAACATTTTATTTGTTTTCCAATTATATTCAATAGTAATATCTACCTATCATTTTTGTAAGGTTTTGAATTTTACAATTGTTCCCCCACCCTCACTCCCCCCCCAAAGAAGACTGATAGTCTTTACATTGTTTCCATGCTATACATTGATGTAAATTGAATGTGTTATAAGAGTAAAGATAAAAGTAAACATAACACCCCCACCTCCAAGAAGATGAGAAATCTCAAAGAATAGAGAGAGAGAGAGGAAAAAAATGTACTTCAGTCTGTGTTCAGGTTTCAATGACTGTCTCTGGGGTTAGTTGCTTTCTTTATCATAAGTCCACCAGAGAAGTTGCTTCAATATGTTTCCCACAGTTGCTATTACTAGCTGTTCCTCCATTTTAGTTCTCCCCACTCTAATTTATTCTATTATCTCTCTCCTTTCATCCTGGCCCTGTCCAAAAGTGTGTTGAATCTGAGTACCCTCCCCCTTGATCTTCCCTCTCTTCTATCACCTATTTCCCTTCCCCTCCTCCCATTCCCCCTTATTCCATCCATTTTTTTTCTCATTTTTCCTTAGGGTAACATAGATTTCCTCACCCTATTAGGTGTGTATGTTATTTCCTCTCTGAGACATTTCTGATGAGAATGATGGCTCACTCATTCCCCCTTGCTTTCCCCCTTTCCACTCCATTGAAAAAACTTTTTCTTGACTCTTACGTGAAATTTCTTAGCTTCTTCTTCATCTCCTTTCCTTTCCTCCCAGTACTTTCGTTTATCACCCATTGACTCCATCTTTTTACTATATTATACCATTATATTCTTCTCCTTCCTATGTCCTGTCTATATATGCTTTTTCTATGAATTATTCATATGAATTATCAACATCTTCTTTCCATGCAGGAATACAGACAGTTCAATATCATTAAGTTCCTCATAGTTAGTCCTTCTCTTCCATCCCCTCCTTGGTTCACCAGAGTCCTGTACTTGGAGATCAAACTTTCTGATCACCTTTGGTTGTATCAATAAGAAAGTCTGAAAGTTCCCTGTTTCATTGAAAGTCCATCTTTTCCCCTGAAAGAGGATGTTCAGTTTTGCTGGGTAGTTGATTCTCGGTTGTAAACAAAGATGTTTTGCCTTCCAGAATATCATATTCCAATCCTTATGAACCCTTAATGTAGATGCTGCCAGATCCTGTGTAATCCTGACTATGGTGCCTCAGTAGTTGACTTGTTTGTTTCTGGCAGCTTTTAGAATTTTCTCTTTGTTTGGAAGTTTTGGAATTTGGATATAATATTCCTGGAAGTTTTTCTTTTGGAATCTCTTTCAGGACAATTTTGCTGTATTATTTGTTGAAAAATGAAGTCTAGACTCTTCTCCTGGTCATGGCTTTCAGATAGCCCAATAATTTTAAATTATTTTTTCTGGATCTGTTTTTGAGGTCCATTGTTTTTCCAATGAGATATTTCACATTTTATTCTAATTTTTGACTTTTTGGGAAGCATTTTATTTCTTACAAAGTCACCTGCTTCCTTAAGTTCCATTCTGCATTTGAAGTAGTTATTTCCTTCAAATCGCATTTTTATCTCCTTTTCCAGCTGGCCAATTCTCCTTTCAAGGCATTCTTTTTCCTCATTTGCCTTTTGTTTTGCTTTTTCCATTAGGCCTAAACTCAGTTTTAACATATTATTTTCTTCAGTTTTTTTTGTATATCTTTCACCAAGCTATTGATTTGGTTTTCATGATTTTTCTGCATTGCTCTCATTTCTCCTCCCAATTTTTCCTCCATCTCCCTTAACTGCTTTTCATCCATAGTCTGAGACCATTTTCTATTTTTCTCTTGGATGTTTTGGATATGGAAATTTCAATTTTGTCATCATCTGAGTATATGTTTTGATCTTCCATGGGACTAAAGTAATTTTCTATGGTCAGATTCTTCTTTTTCTGTTGTTTATTCATTTCCTCAGCCCAAGACTAATTTACACTACATCCAAGACTTTTGGTTTTTTTTGGGTGGGCACCCCCCAATGGGACCTTTATTCCTCCAAGGTCTTATGCTCTCTTGCCTGTGCTTTGATATGTAGATTTGTCCCATACTTCACTCTTCCCTGGAGCTATAAGGAAGGATCCAACTTGGATACTTAGTATTGAAGCCCAAACTGCAACCTGGATCTGAGTGTGGGCTAGCAGCAGAGTCCTATCCTGAGGAGAGCAGAGAAATCTCTGCAGACTTCCCTTACCATCTCTGGGGGTGCACTCTACTTTTTTCCAGATTCTTGTTGCAGATTCTGTGGCCTATGCTCCTCACTCCACACTCATTCTGCTGTAGAAGAATTCTCTCATTGTCCTTTCATCTGTTGCCAGTGATGTCTGGGCTGGGTTGGGCTGGGCTGTGTTGCGGCCATGGCTTTTTTCCAACCTCCTGGTCCTGGTGAAACCTACCTTTCCCATGGAACTTCTAAGTTATCTTGGACTGCAAAAATGTATCATGCAGTCTTTCCTGTGGGTTCTGCCCCTCTAAATTTTGGAGTTTTGTGGGGGGAATAAGTTCCCAGGAAATAATGCCTTCATGCTGCCATCTTGGCTCTGCCCCCCCCACTCTCCTAATGTTGCTGTGGCCAGGTCCTGCATTATCCTTCCTATGACTACTTGGTATTTAAATTGTTTCTTTCTGGCTGCTTGCAGGATTTTCTCTTTTATGTGATAGTTCTGGAATTTGGCTATAATATTCCTTGGTGTTTTCATTTGGGGATCCTTTTCTGGGGGAATCAATGTAGTTTTTCAATAACTATTTTTCCCTTTGGTTCCATGATATCAGGGCAGTTTTCCATCACTAAATCCTGTAATATTGATCTTAGGCTTTTTTTCCCCCCCTCTTCAATGTTTTCAGGAAGACTAATAATTTTTAGGTTATCTTTTCTTGATCTATTCTTGAGTTCATTGGTTTTGCTGATGAGGTATTTAACATTTTCTTCTACTTTTTCAATTTTTTGCTTTTGTTTAACCAATTGTTGTTGTCTCATGAAGACATTGGTTTCCATAGACTCCATTTTTAATTTTTAGGGAAGAATTTTCTTCATTTACCTTTTGTAACTCCTTTTTCAATTGGTCAGTTCTATTTTTGTAAGAGTTTTCCCTTTGATCATTTGAGGTTTTGTGTGAATTAATTTATTTTTGCATTCATCCAATTGTAATTTCCAAGATTTTTTTTCTTGTTGCATGGTGTTCATTTTCTCTAGGGTTTTTTCCCCAAATTTTCCAATTGATTTCTTCAAGTAAATCTTTCTGTGCTGGAGACCAAATCATATTCCCCTCAGAGTTTCTACATTCCTCTGAATTAGGTTCTTATCTTTCTAGAAAATTTTCTATGGTTCCCCCCTTCTCGCTGGCCTTTCTTCATTTTCCTAAGATCTTGTGTTGGGGGAAGGGCTGGTTCACAGAGGTTTGGTATTGAGATCCCTAGAGGCTTTGTTCACTAGCTGGCTAGTAGGGGGTGCTGAAGGCTTTGGTCACTGATTGGCTAGGAGGGTGTGTTGGAGGCTTTTCTCACGGAATGTAGAATCACCTCCTGGCCAGCACGGGGGTAGTGCCTATCCAACCTTTCCTGTAAATCCTAGACTGTCAGTCCCACAGTCACACCTCTACTCTCTGGTTGTTTCTCATAGCAAAGTGGTTCCCACAGGGAGCAGTTTCCCACAGCAAAGTGGTTCCCATAGCAAAAGGCCCTAAGGTTGATCTTAGACTAGTCTAGCTCTTGCTCCTTCCCCACTGGCTGTCTGCATTCTGCACTCAACGCACCCATGATCCCCAAAGACAGACCTGGATGTACATGTTGTTTTTCTAGCTTTTTCTAGAAGAAAAAAACAACAAAAAAAACCCCCAAACCGTTAAGTGGTTTGTTTCATATTGTTTATGAGGGAAGATCAGGAGACCTTAGCACAGGACCTAGCTTCTCTCTGACATCTTTGCCAGGAGTCAAGACAAAATATTTTAATATGTCTCTTTTAGAAGATTCTAGAAATTATTTTTTTCTTAATTTTGTTTCAAATTAATTTCTAAATCAAGGAAGGGAGGAACTCTGCAGGGGGAAAAAAGGTTGGAAATGAAAGTGCATGCTTCTACAAGCTAATACCTCAGACTTCATCCAACTAGAATTTAGAACTTTATCCATCTTTCCTATTAATGCAATCATCTGTGAAGAGCACCATGAGGATGGTTTAACTGCTCATAAATACACCATTCATCCACATAGGCGAACAGGACATTCCACTGACCCTGAATATAGTTGGATACAGTGCATTTCAAATAGAAATAGAATGATCGTGTAACAGCCTATTGAAATAAGGGGGAAAAGTTATTTACTATATTTAGAACAAAAGTATTTTCATTTGTATTTTCAGATATTTTTTCAGCCTTATAACATAAAACTACTTACCTTACTTTTATTCTCTCATAGACTTTCTTGATGCTTATTTAATACACATACCCAGCTTGGTATAGGGGATAGAGTGCTAAACAAGAAGTCAAGAAGATATAGATTTGAATTATCTCTCAGACTTTTGCTGCTTGTGTGATTTCGGGGCAAGTCATTTGCCTTTCTGAATCTCAGTTTTTCTAGTGTGAAAAACAGGGATAAAAATAGTATCTACTTCAAAAAGTTATTGTGAGATTAAAATGGGAAAATGTAAGTAAAGTCCTTTGTAAATCTAAAAGTTGCATTTGTAAATGGGTTTGATCAGAGCATCTCCTGATCAAATGACAAAAGAATCCCACAATCAACTTGGAGATATTAGAGTAAATAGGCCACTCCTTATTATCTCCTCCCTTACATAAATATTAATTATAATTATCATAATTACTTTCACTTTATCTTCTTAATTGAAATTATAAAACTGTTTCGGGACAAGTTGTTGTCCCCAGTATCAGGGTGATATGTTCCTTTTTCTTTATCTACATAGTTTTGATTTCTCCTGTTAATTCTTTATACTTAGATTTCCAACCTTTGTAGAGTTGAAATTATCAGTATTTGGAATAATGACATCTATTAAGAATATGTTCTTAAATTTTTATCAGTGTTATCCTGGGGGATAATTCTGAGCAACAATGCTCTCTGTATAATGGTTTGGTTCTAGGACAGTTTATTTGTTTAATCTCAAAGATATTTGAATATCTATGTTAGTTTGTCCTGAACTACACCATATACCACACATTCTATAAAATGTAGTGTTGTTCCTTTGCTTTGTAGACATTTTAATTATTGTAACAACACTGATAAAATCAGCTGAGGAGGAAACAAAAAAGCTTGAGGAGAATCACAGAATGTTCTGAGGATTTTAGAGGAAACTGCATCTCAGATAAATGTGTAGAGAGGATCTATTTGAAAGCAGAACAGTGACTGAGGTCAGGATGAATGCAGATCATTGTAGACCATCAATATATTTACATATTACTATTGCTAGAGTTTTAAGGTTAGAGTTGTGAAATTATCAATCAGATAACTGCCTAAGTGTTACAAGATGATCACAAAAGAGCTATTGGAGTCACACCTAAAATAAAAGTGGATTTTTTTGAGTTTCCATATTATAGGTGAAAAATGAGTCTCTTGGTCCAAGGAGGACTTGAAGGGTGAAAGCTGAATGCTGAAAGAGTCAGAAGAAGTTTTGTTATTAATATGATCAATTAGACATAGTTTTCCTAATATTGAACCCCTTTCCATTCCTTATATAAATCCCACGATCTTGTGATATATTACTGTAATCTTTCAGCAAGTGTTTTATTTGAAAATTTTGCATCAATATTCATAAGGGAAATTAAACTATAGTTTTTTTTTCTGGTTTTTGCTCTTTTGGTTTAGTTATCAGCACAATATTGGTGTTATCAAAGAATTTGGTAGGATACCTTCATCTACTTTCTCATGTTAATTTTCCTTTAGATGTTTGGTAGAATTCACTTGTGAATTTATCTAACCCTGGGAATTTTTCTTAGAGAGTTTGTTGATAGTCTGTTCAATGTCTTTTTCTGGGATTGGGTCTTTTCAGTATTCTATGCTTTCTTCAATTAATCTGGGCAATTTATATTTTTATAAATATTCATCCATTTAAATTAAATTGTCAGATTTACTGGTATATAATTAGGTAACATAACTCTTAATAATTGTTTTAATTTCCTCTTCATTGGTGTTGAAGTAGTCCCTTTCATTTATGATGTTAGCAATTTGGTTTTCTTCTTTCTTCTTTAAAAATCAAATTAACTAATGGTTATTTATTTTATTGTTGGTTTTTTAATAAAAACCAGCTCCTAGTTTTATTCATTAGTCCAGTAGTTTTTTAAAATTTATTTTCAAGACTTCCAATCTGGTGTTGAATTGGGGATTTTGAATTTTATTTTCCATGTTTTTGTTTTTCTGTTGTTGCTTGTCCAGTGTGTTGATCTGCTCTTAGACATATAAAATTTCCCGTAAGCATTACTTTGGTTGCATCCCACCATTTTAGAATGTTGTCTTATTCTTGTCTATTTATTGAAATTGTTGATGATCCTTTGATTTGATCTTTTGTAAACTCATTCTTTAAGATTAGATCATTTAGTTTCTAATTAATTTTAATCTATGCTTTCATTGCTCTTTATTAAATGTGGTTTTTATTGCATTTATGGTCTGAAAACAGTACATTTAATATTTCTTTTTTCCTACATTTGCTTGTGAGGTTTTATATTCTTCTAAATGGTCAATTTTTGTGAAGGTGCCATGTAAAATTGAGAAAAAGTGCATTCTATTCCTACTCGATTTTCTCCAGAGGTTTTTCATATATAATTTTTAAGCCTCTGTTAAACTCCTTGACCTCTTTCTTATTTATTTTATAGTTAGGTTTATCTAGCTTTGAGAGGAGAAATTTGAGCTCCCCTCATATAGTTTTATTATATATTTTCTCTAATAATTCATTTAACTTTTTCTTTTAGAATTTGTATTTCTAATACATTCTTTTCTCCATGACTGTTTTATGGGTGAATTCATCTCATTCCCATTCACAGTTATGATTACTAACCTTGCATTTACTGCCATCCTATTTTCTTTTCTTTATCTCTTTTTCACTCCTTTTTTCCTATAACTCCTCAAGTCTCATTTACTTTTGGCCATTGCCTTCTTCTATATATCATTTTTTAATTATCTTCCCTTTCTCTTATCCCCTTCTCATGCTTCCCTATTGGTTAAGAGAGATTTCAATCACCATTTGAACATGTGCATATATTTATTTTATTTTAACCAATTTGAATGTGGGTGAAACTGACACCCTCATTATTTTCCTTTCCACAGTAAAAGTTCTTCCTTGCTTGCCTCTTTTATGTAAGGTTGTTTTCCTCATTTTTCTTCTCCTTTCTCCTTTGGCCTAGGCTATGCCTCTTTCTCACCCATCCATTTTTTTTTACATCATCCCAACATAATCAATTCACTCCTATACCTTCTTTCTACATAGTACTCCTGAGTGTCCTAAAAATTCTAAGGTCAATAATATTGTTGAGTCCCTTATGATTTCTCTATCATCCTTAATTGTTTATATTTCTCTTGAATATTCTATTTCAAAGTCAACATTTCTATTCATCTCTGGTTTTTTCATAAGAAATGCTTGAAAATTCTCTAGTTTTATTAAATATCCATTTTCCCCTTGAAAAAATGATTAGTTTTGTTGGGTAAGTTATTCTTGGTTATACCCTCAACTTTTTTATCATTGAGACTATCTTCTTCTGTATCCTTTACTCTTTTAATGTGGTAGCTGCTAGATCTTGTATGATTCTAAATGAGGGTTTCTTGGTCTGTAATCTAGACCTTAGGAAGAACTCCCTGATCCTTCAAATTGCCATGAATATTATTCCTTAAGGCCCCTTGGAATTAAAAATTATTTTCTTCCTCAGGTTCTTGATCCCTTGGATCTGAAAGTGTTGCTACCCCTCAGGGTTTCCTCTCTCTCTCTCTCTCTCTCTCTCTCTCTCTCTCTCTTTTTTTTTTTTGCAAGGCAATGGGGTTAAATGGCTTGGCCAAGGCCACACAGCTAGGTAATTATTAAGTGTCTGAGACCGGATTTGAGCCCAGGTACTCCTGACTCCAAGGCCAGTGCTTTATCCACTATGCCACCTAGCCACCCCCTCCCACTCTCTCTTGACCAAAAATGTTCTCCTTCACCCTTGAACTATAATATAGAAGTGGATATATACAGTGGAGTTGTTAGACATTTGTCTTTCAGTTTTTCCACTCCTTGATCAAAAATGCTTCTCTGGAGTTGCTGAATAGAATCTAGTCACATATTAGCACAAGAATACTTTGTAATCAATTTCTGACCAGTTGCCAGGCACCCTTACCATCTCCAGTTTGGAAACACCTGAAGCTTCTCCTCTTCTCACTGCCTGTTCCCGTCACTTGTGTTTCATACACATGGGTTCCTGCCCAGCTTTCTCCCATCATGTTACAGGTCTCTTTGACCTCCTATGTTGTCTTGGGCTGGAAGAATATCTTACTTTGATTTTTATGCTACCTCTGCCACTCCAGTATTTGATTTGATGTATTATTTAAAGTTTTTTGGAGGGGAATGTTTGGAGAGTTCAACTTTCTTCACTCTATCTTCTTTGCTCAACTCCCACAAATTCTTGTTAGTACCACTTTATTTTTTTAAATTTTTTTTATTGGGAGCAATATTTATTTACCACTTGATATTCATTATCAGGTAACAGACAATTAGTAAAAGACATTTTACAATTCCATATGACTGCAGAAAGTTAAGGGCACAAGTACCTGTGATAATTACATTTTAAAATAGCAACAAAAAAGGGGAGCATTAAATTCAGATTTTTAATCAACTTCAACACTATTATACATCAGAGAAAAAAAATTCCTGAAAACATTCCCTCACTGTATCAAATGGATGTATATTTACATACTGTTATAATTATTTTCAACATTAATATGCTATGGCACTAAAATATTCAAAAACATCAAAATACATACTTTTTGATAAGTCCATGCTCCCACTTTTGATGAAAATGAGTCAGTTCAACCCTACTCAGGCTAATGATTTACATGAATGTTATATTCAATCAATTTTAAATGGACAATTATTAACCTTTGAGAAAGGCTGTCAAGAAGAATACATAGATGGTTCATCATCACTTAAGTCTGAATCATCTTCATCTACTTCTCCCTCAATGACTGATTTCTTCCCTTTACAGCATGATACTATTAATCCAATTAGGAAGACTGCAATGAAGGCCCAGTTGCCAAAATAATAGACAGCACTAAAAAACCCGAACTTGTGAAGGAACAGATATGTTCTTGTGACGATGCACTCATCTTCTGGAGCATCAGCATCACATTTCTTTGGGACAGATAGTATATGGTTGTGCTCAACATATGTTGCATTGCTCTCTATTAAATATTTTTGGCTTCCATACATAACATACTGTGGGGCAAGACTATAAATCATATAGCTAGTGTGAAGAACAATCAGCAGAAGTATTATGCAGAGAAATAAGAGTGCTTAAGGTCTGGTTCTACCTCTTCTGATCTTGTACAGTTTGATCCAAAAGAACCATATGCCAATATTCTGAATCCCCGCCATTGAAGTGACAATAAAGTACATAATTATGGTTGTTATAAGAAGATAATCAAGTGGAAAAACCATCTGTAGTATAGGCAAAAGCATATTCAATGGGTTAGTCAGGTTGGTTCCAAAAATTATGAATCCAGAATCAATTCCAGCTGAATGAAGAGCTTTGTCAAGGTTTGACAAGAAGAAACTGTGAACAGCAGTGCCACAAGGATGAAAAATATTCCCCATATGATCTTCAAGGGTTGGAGGGCACCACAAAATTTTGTCCAGCAGCTCTTCTCCATGAATTCTAGGTGCCTCTCTCTCCTTTTAAGTGTCCGTAATTTTTCTTCAAAATGTTTTAAGGCCGGTCTATCCTTTGATGGTAGAGGTTGACCATCTTTGTTCTTTGATTTAATCCTTTGATCCTTTGAATGTGCTGCTCCACTTCTTCAATATCTTCAGTGTTCTCTAAGCATTCATATGCAGCACTTCTAGTACCTTTTATTAGGTTTAGGGGTAAAGCTGACATACCATAGGCTGTGTATGTGATAGCTGCCAGCATTCCAATCAGGGTCAGAGAACTGATGGAGAATGACAAAGCAGTTAAACCATGACTACTTCCAAGTTCTTCAAAAAGGAATTTCACCTTTTCCCACTCTGTAGAATTTTTTGTTAGGAACATTCAAAGGAACAAAAGCACCAACCAAAAGAAGAAGTGCACAAATGACAGCAAATCCAAAAGTATATTTGAAAGCCGTTTTAATTTGAGTACATCTATTAGTATCACTTTCCTCCTTCTCTTCATAATAGAAGTAGACAAATGGTATCCAAAAAAACATACAGAACAATATTACAGAATATAAAGTGTAATATCCATATAATACAGTGTCCTCAATTTGTTTACTAACATTGGTGTTAGCCCAGTCCTTAAATGTACCATTTTGATTTTTCATATAAAAAACCAAAAAAATGTCCACTGGAAGAAGTGCTGATGTGATTAGTGCTATTGCCAGGGAAAAAATTACTGTTATGGTAGAAACAACTTTACTTTCTCATTGACTTTGGTATTTCTGAACATATACCCAGCAGAATGCCAAAACTGCCAGTAAGAGCAGCACAAAGAACCACCAGCCGATCACCAGCTCCACGGAGGCGGACCCGCTCCCGGCCGCCGCCTCCATCTTCGCTTCGGGGCGGGAATCCCGGATTAGCACCACTTTAAAACTATTTCTGTAAATATGATCTTCAGATTTATGCTTGAACACCCTATCTTTTTTCCTTTTGCTATGCATTATAATTTTATAGTGATCAACTCTAAATTACATATTTATCTCATTGGAGAAAGATTTTCTAAAAAAGAAAAAAAGATGTTTTTATTTTCATTGGAACCAAATTATTTAATGCCATCTGAGTATATTAAATAATTAATATGGTGTTTTGATATCACTCCTTTATAAACTTGGAAACCATACTTTATTCTATTTGGGAGAGGCCATTATGGGCTTAAGGAGTTCGACCTGTATTTCCCTAAAATGCAATATTTTTTTTTAGTTTTTTTTGCAAGGCAAATTGGATTAAGTGGGTTGCCCAAGGCCACACAGCTAGGTAATTATTATGTGTCTGAGGTTGGATTTGAACTCAGGTACTCCTGACTCCAAGGCCAGTGCTCTATCCACTGCACCACCTAGCCACCCCACAATACACTGTTCTTGATAATATTGATTTGGAAGTTTTCTAAATAGAGAAGTTTTTCATGGGTATATCAAAAGTTTTCATGTTCTCATACTTAGCTTCTTGAGATCAAGGAATGTTTTCACTTTTCTTTCTCTTGCCAGTGTTCAACATGGTGCCTGATATATAATAGATATTTACTAAATGTTTGTTGATTGACTGAATTATATGTTTGAAATGAAGAATAAGTCTTGATTACAGAACTGAGTCAATTCTGTCTGAGCAGTATGAATGTTATTATTTTTTTCTGAGAACTGGCTCAATAATTGCCAATATCAATTAAGAAGTTATATTTTATTCTCTCTGGAAGTTTTGCTTGGCATATTATCTTTGCTCCATGACCAATATATTACATTTTTTGTATTTATTGCTTCTTTGTGCATGAGTGAACACAAGAAAATAATACACTGAAGGCACCTAGATGACTTAATGAATAGAACACCAGATCTGGAGTTAGAAAGACATTTGTCCTCAGACACTTACTGTCTGTACAACCTTGTTTATAAGTTATAACTAACTTGGAAATAACCACTCATTGTTTAAATCTACTAAAGAGGAAAATGACAACTCATTTTAGTATCTTTATCAAGAAAACTCCATATGGGGCTACAAAAGGTTGGGCACAACAGAACAACAAATATCTGTGCGTGTTTGTATGTGTGTGTGTGTGTGTGTGTGTGTGTGTGTGTGTGTGTGTGTGATGAGATATGAATACTTTATATCAAGGAGATAAGCATGAAATTGTAATATCTATATTTAGAAAGGTCACTGGTATTCTCAGCTTTTGATTGTAGATATATGTTTCTTTCTGTTAGAAATGTTGAATCAAGCTTGGATAAGAGAGGAAGCTAATAAAATATTTCCTAGTACAAGTGATATAAGAAATATTTGAATCAATAATTATGGATTTTATGTGGCCCTGTCATAAAGCTTCTTTTTGTTATTTTATTCATTTTATTAAGAATGTCAAAACTTATTATTTCATATTTAATCCAACTTGCATTTTAATTCTATTGGACTTCTTTTTGGCTAAATGCATGAATAGAAAAGTTTCATTTTCTCCATCTTTGAAGATTCTAATACTCTGATTTCTTCACTTTTCATATTTCTGAAGTAAATTATTATATTGGTATTAAATTTTTATTTTGTTGTTTGGAAAGTTAATTGCTACAATTTCCTCATTTTTGAATGATATTCAGGTAGAAATGGACAGAAGATGAAGTGCTATACTACTCTTATCCTTTTATAGTCAATGTTTTGTGCACCATTATGTAGGCAGATAGAATGACTCCTTTATTATTAATATATTTAATATATTTATATTAAAGGCAAAATGTAAGTTCATCATCTGTAGTGTGGATGAAAGTGTGTTTTGGAGAACTCTAAGAACAATAACACGAGAGGGATGACATGTACTTTTCTTTACTCCCACATTTTCATTTCTTACAATAAGTATCCATATTTTGAGAGCTTTTTATTCAGGGTACTTGGGTATTTAGTGTCATGCTTAACATTTTGAAATTAGCTTTCAATAATTTTAAAATTAATATTTGAGTAAAATGTTTTTCCAATGTTAATGATTACTATTATGTCTTCACATTATATGGATATCATTTCTATTTAAAATAGTTTTCTTGTGGAAGTATATTTAATTACTTTATTTAATTCTCAAAAACATTTTGTAGTTTGTCTTTGTAGAAAGAATTCTCTGTATTCTAATTTGTAAAGCATAGCAAGGTCTGGTGGATCATTCTAGACTCTTGATAATATCTTTTAAAGTACCTAGAACATGCTAAAGTTTTTGCAACCTACCAGGTTTTGTTACACAGTTTCCACTACTTTATTTTACAATCCACATAAATGAATTAATTAGGGCTTTTTAAAGAAAATCTGTAATTTTTGGTGTCAATAATCTGATTCTGAATCATTATCATAAAAATTCTCCTTTCTATCAACTGTATAACATGGGCATTTTTTGATGTTTCTCTGCTGACATATATTGGTTTAGTTAATTTGGTCATTAAGCATTTTTTGATATTCATAGATCTTGGTAGCTATGATGGAAGAGGAAATTCTTTTGGTTACATATTTTAAAAATCCAATGTCAATTTGTTGTCAGCTTTTAATTTTGTGTTATGAAATAATATTTCTGCAAAAATCCTTTCTATAGGTTTATCATTTATTCTGTTAAATCCTTTTCTTCCTTTTTTGTTCAGTAAATAAACATTAATTAAGTGATTACTATGTGCAAGAAACTGTGTAAGTACAAAGAAATGAAAAAGCAGTCTTTAACCCTCAAAGAGCTAACAATCTAATGAAAAAGAAGTATTTTTAATAGCTCTTTATAATTATAACTTTACCTTAGCTTCATTTTACTAGTATGTTATTTTATAATATATCTAAAGTTTTCAAATCCAGTAGTCATCTCATGGAAGGCAGGAATTATTTAGTTTTTGTATCCTCAGCATCTAACACAGATGTTCTCAACAAATATTGGGCTTATTTGAATGAATTTTTGGAAGAACCCAGGGAAATGGGAAGGGGGGTGATTATACCCTCTTCACTTAAGAAAGTAGTATCTCGGAGAGGTTAGAAAATAGTATCTCGGAGAGGTTAAATACTTGTCCTAATATTGCAAAGTTTGAAATTGAATAATCTGTGAAAGGAACTCAAGTTTGCAGAGATGCACCATCCACTAATATTCACTACCTCTATTACTATACCATGCTTATAAAATTTCCATCATGATGTTCTCATGATCATTTAAATTACACTAAACAAATATTTGGTCTTCAGGTTATGGAGCAATATTACTTTAACATCAGGAAAAAAATCTGACTGAAGACAATGGAATAAGCCGGATGGTTGCCCACTATATAGTGTTCCAATTTTCCTGCTCCTGGAGATTGGACAATTTCTATTCCTTACTCAGTGAGTTTTAGGATTTGAGGTAGACAGAGAGTTAATTTCAGTTTGGAGTTCCTCTCTGTATAACCTCAAGGCAAAGTATTGGGAGAGATTAGTTTAATTGTAGTTAGTTCTTGATTAAGAGAGGTCAATTCTTACTGGGTATCAGAGTTGTTTCACTGAAGTGACCAGACTTTGATCTATATCCCAGATGACCCCCTGTGCCCTTGAGAGGGAACTCCAGGGCTTGGCATGATCTCCAATGAAGGAGTGCAGACTATGAGATAAAGGGTATCACAGTTGAGAAAATGCATATTGGTGATTTGCCTCTAGTCTCAGTTGGTATAGACAGAGAAAAGTAACAAATGCCATGTTAGAAATTGCATTTCAGAATGACTTATTTATGTCTCCTTTGAGACTCTTATTGTTTTATAGTTTCTTAAATTTAGGAAAGCTGGTCTAGGTATTTAGCTTAATTTATCTGCCTATGGCTTGGTAATGAGGAAATTAATCCAAAATTAATTCACTGACTTTCCTAATCTTGCTGTTCCAAGTCTTTCTTAAACTTAAGGAAGTTATTAACCTGATGAAATAATTCATTATAGATATTTTTATCTTGTCACACCCAAATAATTTTCTCTACAGTACTCATGAAAGGAGGATAAGGAGGTTGCAACATATCATCAGTGATGCCATTTGAGAAAAAGGCAACGTGAAAGGAATTCTTGAGAACCTGTACAAGAAAAGGAGTTTATATTGTCACGAGATGAGATTTACTCAGTGTACAGCCCATGTGTTGTATTGGTGTCACATATTAACAAAAAAAAACCCCTCAGAGATCATTGAATCTAAGCCTTTCACTTTACACACAAGAAAACTGAGGTACAGACATTGAGTGATTTGTCCCAGGTCACACAGCTAATTTGTATCTGAGATGGGACTGGAATGAAGATTTTCTTTACTCCAAGCCTAATGCCCACCACTGAGGCTTTACAAAGACATTGACAAAAATTTTATGAGAAAATAAATGTAAAATGATTGCCATCATCACAAGTGATTTGGAAAGAACATTTGACTTCTATTTAGAAGAGCTGAGTTTTAGTGTTTGCTTTATCATATATCTTTTAAGTAACCTTGAACAAAGTGCTTGTCCTTCCTATTTTCCACTCTTTTCCTGCTCCTTGTACTAACTTATTATCCCTTCTCTCCTTTGCCTTCCAGGGCAAACAAGTCTCAGTTTGCTCATTTGTAAAATGGTGATAGTAGTATTTAATTTATCTGCATTACAATGTTAGAACAAGGATTAAATCAGATAGTGTTAAGTAAAAGTGCTTAATCATCATAAAATATTCTAAAAATGTAAGGTATTGTTACTATTATTGACCATTGGCCATTGTACCCGAGAAATAAAAGGAAGAAGGTAAGTTACAAGCATTTATTAAACCAAACACTAAATTTCGACTTTTTTTTTGTTTTCTTTGTTTTTGCAAGGCAATGGGGTTAAGTAGCTTGCCCAAGGCCACACAGCTAGGTAATTATTAAGTGTCTGAGGTCGATTTGAACTCAGGTACTCCTGACTCCAGGGACGGTGCTCTATCCATTGTGCAACCTAGCCACCCCTAAGTTAAGACTTTTACAAATATGATATCCTTTGAGCATCACAATAAGGGGAGGTAGGATCTATTATTACCTTGATTTATAGATGAGAACTGAGGCAAATAGTGGTTATGTGTTTTTTTCCAATGTCACCTAGATAGTGAATATTGGAGTTCAGATTTGAATTTAGATATATTATCACACTATCCACTGAATCAACTCAGTCCTGTTTGGTCCCCTTTTACTTCTTAAGTTGTCATGAAGTTTCTAGATCATTCATGAATAGTAACTGTTGGTACTGTGATTATAAGATCAGTTTTCAGTATCCAATGAGCTGACATTTCATTGGAGGAATGGAATTATAAAAATATTAACTTTTTTTGCTATAAATGAAACCAGAAGATATAAGGAAGTTTCATCTAAACTTAAAGATGGCTCATAGTTTTGCAAAGGCAAATAGGAGAATGGTAGAGTTGGTTTTGTCATGCTTCCAAATATAATAGGGAACATTATTTTGTGGCACATTTGGTCATCTTGACTTGCAGTACTCAGGATGAGCATAAGCAAAAAGGCCACCATAAAGATAATTGTAGTTTATCTACCAACATCTGTTGTAGAAGATGAGGAGGTAGAAAAATTCTATGAAGAAGTGAAAAAGACCATCCCTATTAAGTCAAATTATAGTTTAATAGTGGTAATGTAAAACGCACAGTTTATCAGGATGGCAAAAATATACTGGAAAATGTAACATGGAGTCAAGAAAAAAAGGAACTCAAAGGTTTAAGACTGCATGAAATTTTCATGCATTATATATATCAAATAAACAAAGACTCATTATTTATTACTAATATTTTTCTGGTGGAGGAACAGCATGACATTTTGGATATGTAAGATCTTGGAGTCAGGAAGACCTATGTTTGGTCATGTGACCTTGGATCAGTCTCTTAATCTCTTAGTGAGCCAGAAAAATCTTTAAGACTCTAAATAGCAAGCAGTTCTTGATCATCTTTGGGAAAGGGAGTTTCCTCCCTAAAGAGAGTTCTGCATATCAGTAAGATCAAAAGTCAAATTTTTTACTCCAATCCCCATTCACACTCACCCAACCTTCCCCCATCCTCCAATTTCTGATTCTGTGGAGCTGTGCATCACGGAACATTATAGCCTGAAAAATTGAAATTTAGTCTCACAATGGACAATATAAGAGTGAGTAGGGTACAACTTGTTATTAGCAAGGAATTTCAAAGGAGAAACTGAATGGAGATCCATTCACAAAAAGGACATGAATGAAAAAGATGGATACATTTTAAGGAAAAAGTCGGGGATAACAGGTTCCATTCCTTCTGAAATTTAGAGAAAATGAGGAAGGCTTTCAGCATATTAAGGCAAACCTATGAGGACGTGGATCACAGTGAAAATAGACAGGTATGTATGGGTGATCTCTATTGCAAAGAATACCAGCATCAACCTGAATATATAAAAAGACTTCTGTGTTGCCTATTTACCTGAAAGACTAATTTGTAAAGTAGAAATTGCACAGAAGTAGGAATTAAGAGAAGAAGGGATAGGAGGGAAAAACATTTAAGTTCCTGCCATGGGTCAGATACTGTACTATGTACTTTTTCAAATATTATTTCATTTGATCTTCATGACAGACCTGTGAAGGAGGTGTTAGTATTATCCTATCTTATAATTGATGAAGCCGAGATATACGGAGGTTATCCAATAGCTAGTAAATATTTGAGGCTGATTTTGAGCTAAGGTCTTCCTGACTCCAGGGCCAGTTTTCTTTTCACTGTGCCACCTAGAAATCTAAGAGAGCTGAATTTCAGTCCTAGGTCTGTCATTAACTTGCTGTGTCCATGAACTGTTTTGGTCAGTCAAATGGTAGTGTGGAACACAATGGTTTCCAAAATTCTTTTATGCTCTGATATTTATATTTTAAAGATTTTAGAATAGTCTAGTATGATAAACATCATCACTTTCAATTTCAACTGCACCCTCACTGAAACAAGACAGTCCTTTTATTCTTTCTTAATTGATTCCCCATGTTGGTCCCCTCAGAAGATTTTTCTTTGCCTCATCTGTCATTGGTATAGTTTCTCTTCCAAGTAGCTGCCAAACTGATTTTCTTGAATCACAGATCTGATCATCTTATTCTTCTACTCAGTGAATTCCAGTGGTTTCCTAGAGTACTTAGGATAAATATAAACTAACTTTAGCTTTTAAAGTCCTTCATAACCTGTTTCCAACCCATCTTTCTAGCCTAATCAGTTATTACTCTATTCCCCATACTCTGTGGTTCAGCCAAACTGGTCTTCTCTTTGTTTCTTAGAACTCGAATACCCATCTCATATCTTTGTACTGACTGTCCAGTTCTTAAAATATATTCCTATTTCCCTGTGTTTCATAGAAAACCTATCTCAATTCAAGACACATATTAAGTACTCCCTTTTTTACTTGAAGATTTTCTTATTCTCTGCTAATTTCTAGCGCCCTCTAGTCAAAACTACTTTGTTTTTGATGATCTTATATTTATTTGCATTTATTCTTTTTTTCTTTTACATGCATACATACACATATATGTCTTTCTTCTCCCTTCCTTCTTTAGAATGCAAGGTCACTGTGCATAGGAATTATTTTATTCTTTGTATTTTTATTCTATATCATAGCACATAGTAGGTGCTTAATAAATGATTGGTTTTTTTGATTGATTCATCACTCTCTCTTCAGACACTTCTAGATACTATTATATGCAAAGAGGTCTTCTAGAGTATCCCTAGATTTGAACCTTGAATGTTTGTGATAAGCCCTTTTCTGGTCCTTCATGTTCTTTTCCTTCTAGTACTTTTTCTTTCTGTACTTTCCTTCTGTACTTTTTTTTTAGTTTCATGCCCAATTCATTGATCTCCATTTCTCCTTTTATTTATGTTTGTGCTAAGTGATACAGATCTTCCCCTAAGTACTGCTTTGACTGCATCCTAGAAATTATATTAAGTAGTCTTGTTCTTGTGATTCTATTTAATGAAATTATTGTTTCTATGACTTTTTCTTGACACATTCATCCTTTAGGATTAGATGATTTAATTTTCAATTATTTTTAATCTGTGCTTTAACAACCCCTTATTAAATATAATTTTCATTGAATTATGGTCTTTTATCACCTATGTTTACTGCAATGATATATGTTTTGGTACATATGTTTTATTTTGATATTACTTCATTATCTATATTTTAGCAAGATGTGGTTTCCCTACTTCTCTCTTTTAATTAGTATATTTTTGCTTTTTTGCTTTGTCTGGGATCATGATTGCTACCTCTATCTTTTTATTACTTCACATGAATCATACATAATAGGTTCTGCTCCACCATCTTATTTTAACTCTATGTGTGTTTCTGTTTCAGGTATATTTCTTTTAAACAAAATATTAGATTTTGATTTCTAATCCATTTTGCTGCCTGTTTCCATTTTATGGGTGAATTCATTGCATTCACATTCACAGTTATAATTATTTGCTGTTCATCCCATCCTTATTATTCTTCTGCTTATTTTTTCTCTTTTTCTTCTGTTCCTACTCTAAATTCTGTTTTTTTTACCTCTGCCTTCCTTTATCTGTCCTACATTTATCACCTCTTGATTTTTTTATTCTCTTCCCTTCCTTCTTTCCTGTTGAATAAGATAGATTTCTACATCCAATTGAATATGTATGTATATTTTACTCTCTCAACCAATGCATATGAAAATGAGCTTCAAACTTTCCTTCCCCCACATTTTACCCTACACTGTAAAAACATTTGCTTGTGTGCCTCTTTTATGTTCAATAATTTTCCCCTTTATTGCTTTTTTCCTTCTCGCATTGCATCCCTCATTCTAACACAGATTTTTAGCTCATTTCAATCACATCCTTGCCTATATGTAGTTTTTCTAACTGCCCTAACAATGATAAAGATCTTAAGAGTTATATATACATACATATAGAAATGTAAACATTTAACATTATTGAATTCCTTATGACTTTTTAAATATTCTCTTGTGTCTTGTACTTAAGTCAATTTTTTCTGTTCAGTTCTAGTCTTTTCATCAGGAGTATTTGAAAGTCCTTTATCTCATTAAATATTCATTTCCCACTTGACTCCCCTCATCCACCCCTCCATCCTCTCCTTCCAAGGATTGGATTGTTTTGCTGGGAAGGTTATTTTTGGTTGTAATCCTAGCTCTTTTGCCTTCTGGAATATCATATTCTAAGTCTTCCTGTCTTTTAACATAGAAGCTGCTAAATCTTGTGTGATACTGACTGTGCATCCATGGTATTTAATTCATTTTTCCCTGACTGCTTGGAGTATTTTTTTCTTTAACCTGGAAGCTCTGAACCTGAACTATAAAATATTCCTGTTTTCCTTGTTAGGATCTCTTTCATATGAAGATTGGTGGAGTCTTTCATTTTGTATGTGATCCTCCAGTTCTAAAATATTAAGGGAGTTTTCTATGATAGTTTACTTTCCTTTTTTCCCAATTGATGTTTTATTTTATTTTTCTAATTACATTATGAAAGTTTTTCAACATTCATTCTTATGCATATGCATATTTATAAATTATATAATTTCCTTCCACCCTCCCTTCCAACTCTCCTCTCAATGGGGGAACAGTCTGGTGAACATTGTACATATACATTTTTATTTAATATAATTACAGATTAGTCATTTTCTGTTTGAGGAATTTGGACTAAGGGTAATAAAAGAATCCATGAGGAAGGAAAGAAAAACATAAAAAAAAAATCTGAAAAGTGAATGTAATGTTCATTTGGATTCTGTGGCGTTTTCTTTGTTTTGTTTTTGTTTTGTTTTGTTTTGTTTTGTTTTGTTTTGTTTTTCTTCCTCTGGATGTGGATATTGGCCATAATATATTGTCCATAATATGTCCATAATATATTGTCCATAACAGGTCTTTCAGATTTGTCCTAGCTCTCCAAGCTGCTGAGAGGAGCTGTATCCATTAAGGTAAATCAACTCATAATGATTTTTTTAAAGGTTTTTGCAAGGCAAATGGAGTTAAGTGGCTTGCCCAAGGCCACACAGCTAGGTAATTATTAAGTGTCTGAGGCCAGATGTGAACTCAGGTACTCCTGACTCCAGTGCTGGTGCTCTATCCACTGCGCCACCTAACCGCCCCCACAATGTTGTTAATGTGTACAGTGTTCTCTTGGTTCTGCTCCCTTCACTCGGCATCAATTTCTGTAATTTATTCCATGCTTCTCTAGAGTCTGACCATTCTCTGTGATAGTTTCTTGAAATATACTCTTTAGGATCTTTTTTGTTTTGTTTTGATTGGGGCTTTCAGAAAGCCCAATAATTCTTATACTGTCTCTTCTTGATCTATTTTCCAGGTCAATTTTTTTTTCATTGAAATAATTCACATTTTCTTTCTTTTTAAAATTCATTTGATTTTGTTTTACTGTTTCTTAATGTCTCATAGAGTCATTAGTTTCCACTTGCCTGATTCTAATTTTTAAGGAGTTATTTCAATAAACTTTTGTACCTCTTTTTCAATTTGACCAATTCTGCTTTTGAGGAAGTTATTTTTATCAGTGAATTTTACCATTGTGTCAATTTTAAAGCATTATATTCTTTAGCATTTTTCTTTATCATTCTTAGTTGATTTTGAAAACCATTTTTAACTCTTAGAAATTCTTGTTAGGATTGCATCCAATTCACAACCTTTCTTTTTGAGTCATTACTTACAGCTATTTTGATAGCATTTTCCTCTTCTGAGTTTGTGTTTTTATCTTCCTTGTTACCAGAGTAGCTTTTTTATGGTCATTTTTTTCTCTTTGTGCATTTTTCCAGACTCAGAGTTCCTGCTTCCTTCTGATCAAAAATGTTTTTCTCTGCCCTTGAACTGTGATAAAGAAAGGATAAATAGGTAATGGAGTTACCAAACAATATCTTGTCTGCACTGTGTTAGGACAGACATCCTCCATAATCTTTTTCTCACCATTGTCTGATTTCATTGCCATCTTTGAGTAGAGAACTGAAGCTGCTGCTGCTCCTGCTGCTGCTCCTGCTGCTGCTGCTATTGTAACTACTGCCAAGTCCCATTACTCAGGTTGCATCCATATGGGTTATAGACCAATCTCCATCTCTGTGTCATAGATCTCTCCTGCTGATCTTCTAAGTTGTCTTGAGATGAAAGAATATCTGACTCTGAACTTTTGTTGGCTCTGCTTTTCCAGAATTTGACTTGAGGTGCTTTGCTTGGAGGGGAATATTAGGAAAACCTGGCTCTAGTGCTTCCTCTATACTACTCTTTTAGTTCTCTTTTATATTCTTTTTCAACCAATTATATTGAACTGTATATATCTAGTTGATTTTAATTCAATACAAATAACTCTAAGAAAATAGTCATTTAATATATGTTTGTTATGTACAAGGCACCATGCTAGGGACTGGGAATATGGAGACAAAAATGAAAAACTCCTTGTTTTCAGGAAAAGTAAAGGAGAATGTGTAAGTTTTACACACTTAGGTGTCTAAATGATAACTTGAAAAGGAGAAAACCCTAAGAAATTCAAAGATCAGGAAAAACTTATAGGAAATGGCACAAGAGTTTAGTCTTGAAGGAATCTAAGGATTTTCAGGAAGCAGGAACTACGTAACAGATATAGGGAAAACACCTATTTCAAAGGCACAGAAGTAAACAATATCAACTGAGTTATCCTTTAGTGTTTGGTGTCACCTTAGCAGACATATGCAGGTTTGAGGAAAAAGTCCATTTTCATTCTTTAAATTTACTCTGTTCAAGGTAGTGTAACATAGGAACAATAGGCAGATTGTTAGAAAGCAGAAATATACATCCCTTGGCTTTATTGTGTGAAGCCAAATTCAGATGACTATATACTGAAAGAGTAAGATCATCATCATTATTTTATTTGGCACAATGACAAATATTATTTGGGAAGCTCTTTGCAGATCTTCATCCTGCAAAGGAATGACTTCAACTCAAGTGTGCTAGAGTGCTAAGCTTGTTTCCTTTGAAAGAAAAGTTGATTGTGAGGGAGCAAATCTGTCCTTAGCAACTGCTGTACACACACAGTTGAAGGAAATGAATGTCAGACCCAGCCAGGATTTTTTTTCCCTCTTGGCACAGGTCAGGACTCATACTCATCTCAGAATCAGTCCAGTCCTGGGAGAAGTTTTCACAGTTAAAAAAACACCCCAAATTATCAAAATAGAGTTTGAAAGGGGGCCAAGAAAAATTGCCTCTTCCCTATTACTACCACATGTGCCTTGGGGCTGTGCCTTAATCTCCCACCCCCACCCCCTCCTCCAAATTGTAGTATATACTAGGGAACTGTTTCCCAACTTCAAGTGTGTTCCTAATCATGTATTTCATTTTGTGTCACTTGAAATCCAAATGCCACATGGAATGCTATCATCACCCAGAACTTTCTTATTTTGTTAATAACAGGTCTCATTTTAATTCAGCTCACCTGCAAGACTTGACATGGTGGTGAGTTAAGGTTGTATTAGCTCTTTTAGAAAGTGTCTATGTTATATTGCTTTTTTATCTAGATAATCACATTGCTTGCATTTCTTTTTCCAGGATACTTGCTGAAAATAAAGTATATTACAAAATCCAATTGGTTTTCAGCACATATTCCAAGAGATGTATACACATTAACAGTGAATGAAATTAAAAAAAATAAATGATTTGTTGGTGCCTTTTGAAAAATATCTCATTTTCCAGTAACTCCTCATCAGTCCAGATAGAACCCTTCCTCATAACAAAGAAGTATAATAGGTCATATTTGGCAATAAATGCCTTATTCCAAACCTATAGTCTGCCACCTCTTTGCTAAGAGGTGTATGGCAAGAGTGACCATAAGTGTCACTTTTTCATTTTTAAAATTAAAGAATCTTAGGCATAGAGTTGAAAGGAATCATCAAAAATCATCTGGTCCAGCTTCTTTCTTTTATAGGTGAAGATCTGAGATTCAGAGAAGTTATATGACTTCCCTAATTAGTTGCCATGTTCTCTGGTTACAAAGCCTGAGTTCTTTCCACTGTTATATCTTGTTTCTATAAGGTAAATTGGCAAAATAGGGGCTAAGGTGCTTTGTACAAAGGTTTTCATTAATGATGAGGGGGAATGTGTGAATTACTGGGCTTCCTTACCTCTTTCCCTTCCTCCTCATATGATCAAATTGGAATATTCCAATTCTATTCTTGTACCTCTATAGACGATGGTCATTTATATGGCCTGGAATGAACTGGATCTGTATATAAATCATAAGGTGATTCTATGTTTTCATCTTTCTTTAAGCTAAAATTAATTTGCAAGGAGAAACTTAGGAGTTCTGAGGATTGTTGATAACTGTGGTTGATTATTTAAAATATTGTAATTATTTGTAAAGGCAATTTTGGCTAAGTAATTCTGAACCCATTTTTTTTAAAAAAACATTAGTTTTTTCTGATTATGTTATATCCCTGAAAAGCCAAAGAATACTACAACCTCTATGGGACTGAAATGACAAGCTACCCACAGGATAATTGATTCAGGGTGATCAAATAAATTTTGCAGAAAAATTTGAATATATATATAATTATAAATATTATGGGACCAGAAAAGGAGGTGTGGTGGTCATGAAATGAGAATGAGAAGCAAGAGAGGAATAGTCTTTGAGTTTCACTGTTAAAACTTAGATGAAAGCCCCTAACTAGTTGGATAGCTCCCTGAGAAAGAATTTATGGGAAGACATGAATAAGAGAACATTGGTTTAGAAGTTGTGGATAGGAAGTTGTGAGCTACACCATTGTGGGAGTTTGGATATTGATGAAATTATAGATTCACTGAAATTGTGATGCATGTCTAGAAAATAAATTTCTTTAGTGCTTAAAATGCCTTTAATTTTATGTATTCATATAAAAATTCATAACTATAAATAGTAAAATAAATTTTTTTATACCTTCTTTAGTATTTAAGAGCCTTTTAGATAAACTGGATATTCATAAACTCCAAAGGAATTTTTATTGCATCAGCTGTTTAGTACATATATGGATATTCCATTCAGTGACACTGATCACAATTAATCCATATCTGCCTGTTGGGTGAGTTTCTAATCCACAACCCACCATAAGCTTTTCACCTATGATGGTAGTTTTGGTATTCATGGTATGGTGATATAATGTCTGATGGGTAGGTACTGTGATATGGATTGCTATTACTCTGTATGAAAATACAGTATATCATCATATAGGGCATGTTAACAGTCCCTACTTTCTAGCCCTCTCACGCCAACCTGCCTTTACCAAGGTAGGTTTAGATTGCCAGAAATAGACCATTAGTTCATAGTTACATTCAAATTCTATCAGTGCCCTAGAGCCAACTGTGTTTAGGGGAAAAATACTTCTCCTACTTATCTCTTTAGCTCTTGAGTCTCTATCCAATGCAACCAGTCACTCACAATGATAATTTAGCTTAATCATAAACATTTATTCAGCAGTAAAATGAGGAAATAATAAAATCATAGATACAAATTATTAGTTACTGCACAAATGATAAAATACAGCAGAATACATATATAAACCTGGATCATCTCTCCCTTCAATGTACTTAGTATGTGTGGGGAGGAGCGGACAAGGAAACACACCAAGGGAGCAATATCCATATGCTTAGTGTAACTCAAAATTTTGGACTACAGGTTTTGTTGTCATATATTTGGCAACATTTATGTTATATAAAACTGCTTCTCTGCTCACTGCTTGAGTGTTGGTGCTCACCACACTTCAGTTGGGCATATCCTCATTTCTCTACCAGATGATGGTAATACAATAGAATACAATTTACAATCACCTTTAAAAAGGGTTTTAGAAAATGTTCTCTCTTAATATGAATA
Source organism: Macrotis lagotis (assembly GCF_037893015.1). NCBI lineage: Eukaryota > Metazoa > Chordata > Mammalia > Peramelemorphia > Peramelidae > Macrotis > Macrotis lagotis. The sequence goes on from NC_133665.1 coordinate 87,134,415, forward strand.
GTCTTTCTCTTTAAAACTGTATTAAAAATTGGACAATCATGTAAATTTTCTTTTTTTCCAGGCTGCATGCCAAAAATGTAGCATCTTATACATTTGAATTTGGTTTCAATACATATTGCAAGCAATACATATATACCAATATAGAGAGACTGAAATTTAAAAAGAAAAATGCTTTACTTTTTTTATATCACTCTTAAATAACCTCAACCTGTCTAGACTGAGCCCTGCCTCATAATAAAATTGTTAGATGAAACAGAACAACATATTTGTCATATTTGGTAATATATACCTTATTTAACACCCATGGTTTACCAGTTCTTTGCTAAGAGGAGGAGGATAAGTTTCAATACTTGGAGTTAAGATTGGTCTTAGGCTCTATAACTGGAGATCCAAAGTGACTATTGGAATAGAAAATGGAATTGCTTCTAGGATCAAAGGATTTTCAAATTAGAGTTCAAAATTAAAACAAAATTCTTTATTTTCCAATTACTTGCAAAAATAGGTGTAAACATCTATCGTTTTGAAAGATTTTGAGTCCCACAATTTTCTGCCAACTTTCCTTCCTTCCCCCCCCTCCCCATGGCAGAATTTAATATAGGTTGTACATGAACAATCATTTTAGTCACATTAGTCATATCGTGAAAGGGAAATTAGAACTAAGGAGGGGGAAAAACCCAAGAAGGAAAGAAAAACATTAAAGAAGTTTTAAAAACTTAACATGGTAGACTTTGCTGTGTTCTCTCAGGTCTCTCCTTGATCACCAAACTGTTGAGAGAAGTTTCTTCCACCACAGTTGATTATCTCACACTGTTGCTGTTAATATGTACAATGATCTTCTGGTCCTGTGGAACTCATAATTGCCCAGGTTTTTTGTGAGGATCAAATAAGATAATATTTATAAAGAGCTTAGCATAGTACCTAGTGTGTAGTAGATATTTAATAAAGGCTTGTGTTTCTCCACCCCCTTTAAGCCAGAAAAGATCAAAACTCATCCAACTGGTGATCTTTGCATGATATAAATCAGCCCAGCAAATCATTCTCTGACTCAAATATTGAAGCTTTCTTTTTTAATAAAGATTTTATTTATTTTGAGTTTTACAATTTTTCCCCTAATCTTACTTCCCTCACCCCACCCCCTACAGAAGGCAATTATTATATTAGCTCGACCTATCCATAATCTGTTGATGTTTGCCCAGTTATTTAAATCTGATTAATTTTGTGTGAGGAGTGTTTTGTAATTGTTTTCAAAAAGTTTCTGATTCTGCCTTGGCAAATAGACTTCCAGGTATTTTATATTGTCTGTGGTTACTTTGAATGGGATATCTCTTTCCAACTCTTCCTGCTGTATCTTGCTAAACATATATAGAAAAGTTGACGATTTATGAGGGTTTATTTTATATCCTGCGACTCTGCTAAAATTGCTAATTGTTTCCAGTAGTTTTTTGGATCATTTCTTGTAATTCTCTAGGTATACCATCATGTCATCTGCAAAGAGAGGGAGTTTTGTCTCTGCCTTCTCTCAAATATTGGAGTTTTCAATCAGTTTCAAGATCCTAACAACATATCCCAGGTTGACTCTTTTTTTTTAGTTTTTACAAGGCAAATGGAGTTAAGTGGCTTGCCCAAGGCCACACAGCTATGTAATTATTAAGTGTTTGAGGTCGGATTTGAACTCAGGTACTCCTGACTCCAGGACTAGTGCTCTATTCACTGTACCACCTAGCTGCCCCACCAAGTTGACTCTTAATTGAGGCAAAGAAAGCTAGCCAACACCTTCAGCAAAGTAGATTTAGATTTCCAGAAATAGACCATTAGCTCACAGTTGCAATCAAATTCTATCAGTGTCCTAGAGTCAACTGTGTTTAGGGGAAATATGCTTCTACTTATCTCTTTGGCTCTTGAGTCTCTATCCAATACAACCAGTTACTACAATAATGGCAATTTAGCTTAATCATAAACATTTACTCAGCAGTAAGATGAGAAAATAATGAAATCATAGATACAAATTATTGAAGTTACTGCATAAATGATAAAATACAACAAAATATATATAATATACTATAATGTGTATATATATATATAAACCTGGATCAGTTCTTCCTTCAATGTACTTAAGTATATGTGGGGAGGAGCAGAGAAGGGTGCAAATTAGTTGCAAAGGCCTTTCTGAGTTTTCTTCTTAAACTAGAGTTAGAAATAGGGAGCAAAAGGTTTTATAGGAAGCTTCATTTTCCTCTAAATTTCAGTGATAATGAAGGGTGATACTGGAGCCTTAGCCAATAAAAAGAACAAACAAGAATCTCTCTCTTTCTCACTAAGAGTCCTAGTTGAAACTTTTTGATAGTGTCTGCTTTTAACTGTATAGCTCCAACAGAGTTGCTGGTCATCTCCCGAAACTGTGGGATCATTTTGTCTTCTCAGATTCTGAGGGCAAGTTCTTTCAGATTTCCATACCTTACCAAATGTTCCCATCCACTACTGTCTTAAATGATAACTTTTGCTTCGGAGTGACTTAAATCCTAAAAAAAAAAGTCAAAAGTCATCATATTTCTCTTATCAAATAAGTTTATTTTAAATCACATCTGGGTATACAAATGTTATATGATTTCTCATTTTTAAAAGTTTTATCCTTTTTAAGTTTTATCCTTAGTCATAAAGGAGTAATAGTCAAATGAACTGAGGTAGCATGATACCTACAGATCTATTCAACATGGTTCTCTCATTCTTTGAGATTTTTGAAATTGTTTCTTTATACTATCATTTTCCCAATTATTGATAAAAAAACTTTTTCTGTCTCTTTAAGGTATCAAGTTGCTACCATACAAGTGAGATATCATTCTACATTGTTCACAAGGTGATTTGAGCTTATATTTGCATCATAGTTCCTTTTTCATTCACAATTGCTCAAATCTCATCTAAAAGCTTTCTTTATATATATATATATATATATATATATATATATATGTATATAAACACCTTGTATTAAAACATCTACCTTATCTTTTTGGTGTCAAAATGTCCATCTATTGCAGAGACAATAGCTTAATATCTTACGATAGCTGGTATAATTTTCCTTTAGACACAAAATAGTTTTTTTTTTGGCTCAGCACGAAGGTGTTTCATTTTTCTTAAAGGGACAGTATAGATTTTACATTTCAGACAATTGACTTCTTTTTCTTCTGAAATTGGAAGAGCAAACTGCTTTTTGATCAGCATTTGTTCTCATTCACATGACCAGCACATCTCATCTTTCTAATATACATTTTTAAGATGACATCTTTCACTTGTCAACTTCTTCAAAGTTCCCCCACTGGTTATATCCTATAGCTCATGCCCACTTAATTGCTTTCTGTGCATCACTCATTTTCAGTTCTTCAAAAAAAAATATGACATATACTTATGTAAAGCAAAATCATTAAATAATGGTAATAAAAAGATAAGTCTATGTAGGCAGTAGCTTGGAGTATTTAACCAAGCTTTGCAATCTTCTAAAATCAACCTGATGAGTTTTTTTTACTTGAACCTACATGTGAGAGGGAACCACTGGATCTTACTGAACAGGGTGATGTGGTCAGCCTTGTACTTTAGGAAACTTGCTTTGGCAGCTAAGTGGAAGATGATTGGAGTGGGAAGAGATGTGAAATGGGATGACTAATTTCCTAAGAAGGCTATTGCCATGGGGGAAAGGAACAAACATTTATTAAGCTTCTAATATGTGCCAACTTTTTACACTTATTTCATTTGATTCTCACAAAAACCCTATTACATAGGTGCTCTTATTATTCTAATTTTTTACACCTGAAGAAACTGAGGCAATCAGAGGCTAAGTGACTTATTTTGGTCAAATAGCTAATGGGATTTGAACTTGAATCTTCCAGAATGTAGGTCCAGCACCCTATCTACTGCACTTTCAAGGGTCTGGAATTTTGTGGTAGTTATGTGTAAAGAGAAAAGGGGTTATATATGAGAATGGATGGATATTTGGAGTAGGAAAAGTAAAGAGTTAAGAATAAGCAATTTATACTATAATATCAATGTTATGGAAATAATTATAAGACTTTTATAAATCTGTCAGAAATGAAATGAGCAGAACCAGAAAAATGTATGTAATAGCAATAATAAAAAAATAATCAACTTGGAAAAAGTTGAAGAGCTATAATAATATAATTATTATCCATGTTTCCAGAGAACTGACAATATAACAGAGAGATGATGGATTTAAGGTACAGAATGAGACATACATATTTACATATATATATATATATATATATATACACAGACATATGTATTGTCCATCTATACTCATATATATATATATACGGATAAATATATAGATGTATATATTTGTATATAGCCATTAAGGGCATTTGTTTTGCTTTTATTATGAAAAATATTTTCTTATGTTTGTTATAAGACTTTTTTTTCTTTTTTCACTCTAAAAGTTTGGTACATGGAAAGAAACAAAAATTCATGTCTACTTTGGGTATAAGATGTGGAGAAATTGGGGGGTGCTCTGGATGTGAAATTTCTCATGTACTTTCAGAGAATCACTATTAGTTTTACCTAATTGTTTTACTTTGTTTCAAGAGATCTCTCATAGAGTTGGATAATTTGTAAATGTTTGTAATAGAATAACAAAATATAGAAAAATTAAAGATTTCATCAAAGTTTTGAACCTAGGTGACTGGGATAATAGCAGTGCTCTTGATAATAATTAAGAAACTTAGAAGAGAGGAGGATTTTGGGGAAGATAATAAGTTTTGTTTTGAACATATTCAGTTTGAGATATCTATGGAATTTTAAGTGTGAGATTTTAAAGAGGCAGGATGTGATTCAGGGCTGGTGACATAGATATGGGCATATCTACATAGAAATAGTAATTGAACCCATGGAAATTAATAAAATCACCAAGTGAGATGAAGAAATTAAGCCCAAGTACTCTTTTCATTGCTCAGTATTGATTTCATCATCTAGTCCACCATCTACCCTAAACATTGAGGAAATTTTCTCAATAGGAATTCAAGCAAATGATGCTCCAGCCTCCCTTTTAAATAGGTATATGTGTATATATTGGGGGAGGGGGATTCACTCTCTCATCAGGAAGTTAATTTTATTTTGGGATGGTGATAATCTTTAGAAAATTTATCCTTAAATTGAATTTAAATCTGCCTTTATGTTATTTTGACAATTATAGCTCTTTTGTCTTTTGAGTCAATCAGAACAAGAATGTTAATTTTCTGAGAGAAGGACTACTTCCATCTTTATATCATAAGTCCTTTATAATGTTGTTTGAATTGAACTGAATTCCACAGGACACCACTTTAGATAGTTGAAGACAGTGATCATGTCTTCACTCACTAAATTCTCTTGACAGACCCTCCTAAGATGGGTCTCCGATGCTTTCCTGAGACTTAATCCAGTTTGAGTATTTCTTCATAGAACAGGGTACCCCTCCATTGCTACTTTCATTCCACCAAACAAAGCAAACACAGAGAAGGAGCCACAGATTGGCACCAAATGAATGGAGGGTTTACCACAGCACCACCTGCCTAGTCCTGCCCACTCTAGGAAAGATTGTGCCCAATTGTCTGTAACTCTGCCACTAGGGCAATGAGGATTTTTGCTTTGCTTGCTTGGGTAAATAAAGCTTCAAGGGAGTGAATTCCTGGAATTATTCGACCTCATTTATTGTCAGCTACATAATAGTAACTGGACATTTGGCTTACATACTTGAGAGGCTTATCCTGTCTTATAATGGTGATTCTTTTCCCTATTATTTGCAGTATTACACTTGTAGAGATGAGTGGGGAAGAGTCAAAGCCAGTAGATGTAGTCATTATCATGATCAGACAACAGGGCAAAGTCACCAGTGTATGATGTCTATCATGCTGAGATCCTTAATGGGTATAATTTAGTTAGTCCTGCAGTAAGAATTCTTTAGGTCATTTGCACTGGAAGGAAAAGCTAATTTAACAAGGTTGTCACCTTCTCTAAAGTGTATTCAATGGCTTGAGAGCCTGAGAAATTCGAATAAAGGGGAGGGATCATTGCTTAAAGCATTCCTTTTCTTCCCCTTCTTTTCTTTCTCCTCATTCAACCAGGAATGTCAGAAAAATATGTCCAAAGACTAGAGAAAGATAAAGGAAGAGAGGCTACATTTCCCCCCTTGCTTTTTAATTTCTTTTTTTTCCTCCTTTGAAAGCTAAACATGAAGGCGATGCAGCTTGTGTGGAGTGGGTGAGGTGCTTGTATCTCTCAGTGACATTACTGAGGGGGATAGAGGCCAGAGGTGCCCAGGTGGGGCTGTCAATCTGAGGTAACATCAAGGGCTCTTACAAAAACAAAAGGGAAGAAAATGGATGTTTAATCAATAAAGCTGCTCTCTGTTTAACCTTTTGTTTTTTAACCAAGTTTCAACCAGCTCCGAAATGGAGCCTGATATTTAACATATAAAAGGAGATTCAGGAGGTGAAACCTTCGAGGGCACCCTGAGAAAGCAGAGATGGAGCTCAGGGCAGGAAAGAAGAGGGGAAGAGGGATGATGGGAGAGGATATCAAATGGATAGTTAAATGCTGGGTGCTATTAGGAACCAAGACTGAAGAGCACTCTAGGAAGTGAACTGAGAACAAACCCAGTGTTGTTATACTGGGAGGGTGACAGCCTGAGCCCTCAACTCACTTAACCTTTTCTTACTTCTAGAAATGAAACTGGGATATAATTCAAGGGGGAAAAAAAAAACAAGAGAAAAGAATACATGACCCTATTTGGGTTAAATGGATGCAGAGAATGTATATTGCAATCCAAAAGGATTATCTCTAGCCAATTCTTTAATTTTTCACTTTTTTTTAGGTTTTTTGCAAAGCAATGGGGTTAAGTGGCTTGCCCAAGGCCACACAGCTAAGTAATCATTAAGTGTCTGAGGTCGGACTTGAACTCAGGTACTCCTGACTCCTGGGCCAGTGCTCTATCCACTGCTCCACCTAGCTGCCCCTTTAGTTTTTTACTCTTCAAGAAGCAAGCGTCAGTGTAGAAAAACAAAGATGGTGGCTGTGACTGAAAGAAGTTGGGATACTAACATCACAAGCTTAGTTGGATGGTGTAGAAAATAAATTAGGGAAATGCTTTGGTAAATTTTAAAGACATTGGATAAATCATTTTCAGATGTGCTAGGTTTTAAAGATATTGTTAAAAGATGCTGGACTTAAAGTCAGAAAATTTAATAGGTTTAAGGTCCAGTTCTGTTACTGATGCTTACATGGCTGATCAAATTACCTTTGTTTAAAAGAATTAAATTAAAATAAACTTTCTTTCTTTCTTTCCTTCCACCTTCTCCCCCACCCATTGAGAAGACATATGGAGTCGTGCAAAATGTATTTCTTCATTAGTCATGTACTTATCTTCTTGGAACCATAGTTTCTTCACATGTAAAAAAACTTTCACTGTCTACCTCACAGGATTGTTGTGAGGCTCAATTGAGATAAAGAATGTAGAGTGCTTCATAAATGACAGAGTAATATTATTAATGTAAATCATCATCATTATTATCATCATTATTCTTAAAGTACCAGAGTACAGAACCTGAAGATGGTCTCAATCAATCAATCAATGAACAAGCATCTACTATTTGCCAGGATTGTGATAAACACTAAAGATGCAAAACCAAAGATGAAACAAGGTACTTTCTTTCCTTGGTAGTGACAATATGTACATGTTTAAATAAAGCATACACTCTAGGGCTTTTTCCCCAATTCCCACTCCACTGGGATGAAGGCTCAGTCTCAGTGGTAACCCCAATGGGATTCATGAGCCATCACTTGTGTGCTCCCCATTTTTGATTATCCAGACTTTATTAGATTTTAGAAAGGTTATTTACCTAAAAAAGTAGAGCGAGATAGAGGTTATTTTAAAAATTCCAAAATAAAAGCTATTTCCTTTCATATAAAAGATCCCAAGGACAAGTAGTCTAAAAGAAGTGAATAAACTTTGCAAGGTAATAAAAGGACATGTTTGGGGTTCAATTTATGACCATGGCATATATCAAACTCAATGGGCCACCTAGGGAATGAACTGGTGACAACAATCACAATGAACACTAATATTTATTAAGCTCCTGATGTGTGCAAAAAGCTGTACTAGTGAGGTGTTAGGAGACAAAGAGATACATGGACACTAGGAATATGGATAGTCTAAGAGGATAGAGTACACAGACACAAATCATTGTGCTACTAAGGAGAGTGAGATCTTGCTCAAAGAGAAATCTCCTTAATAGAGGAGAGGAGGAAGTAGTACCTGAGTTGGACCTAGAATCAATAATCTCTGTACTCAAGGAGAAATATATTATTTAAAATTTTAAAAAGCAGAATTCAACTTCTACTTTCAGCAAGAAGCCTGTGTCATGGCTTCATCCTCTTTCTTTCCCTTCTCAAATAGATGTCTGACTCCTTGAGAGCACTGATTTACCACAAACTCCCATTTTTTGCCATTAGTAATTTGTTCTGCAGCACTGATAGTCTCCGTTCAGAGAACATTCTGCCTGGATTGTTTATGGGTTGGTATCTTCCATAACTTTTATCTGTGACCTTGTGTTCTCAGATTTAGTGAGAAACAGCTGATTAATGTCAATTTGGTCTTCTCCTTTTAGAACCTTAATAGAAAGTATTCCTACATCCCTTGCATCCATCCCCCAAAGAACACTTTTGTAGATTAAGAAAAAAATGGGTAAATTGAAACAGTATTCCCTTTATGCTTTTAAATCCACACATCAATAATGCTTTGTTATTTGGTCTTAATGACTATCCCAGGTCACTGCACCTGCTTCTAGAGGAACCTAGAGATTTCCAAAAAGAAACTGTATATTTTATATAATAAGAGGGACCACATTAAAATTGAGATACCAAGGGTTAATAAGGAGGCTAAGAATGGAAAGAGTAAGTATACATAAGGATCCCAGTTACCTAAGAGACAAATATTCAATTCGATCTAAAGAGGGGCAGGGCATACCTCTGACTTTGCTAGTGAGAAGGTCTGGGCCCTCTGAGAGATAAATCTAGGAAATTAAATCTAGCAAAGAAGGAGGAAGGACGACTAATGATTATATGAGTAGCTCCCTCTGGATCCCAAAACAAGGTCATAAGAAACTTTCACTGTGCCCTCTGGTTTGGTCATATGAAGTATTCTTTTTTAAAAAAATATAATGGGCTAATTTGAGATTTAGAAGAGAGACAGATGTTTTATAGAGAGGAATGAGGTCTCACTAATCTATAATTGATTAGTTTACCAATCTCTGATGTCATTTGCAAACAGGTGTCAATTAACTAGGAAGATGAAAGTTTCCAGAAAAGGATGAATGAAAGAATGAATAAATAAAAGAAAGAAAAAAATGGAACAAATGAAAGATATTTAGCTGCTTACTATGTAACAAAGACTGTATGCTAAGTGCATATAGAAACAGAAAATAGAATAGAAATAGAATACAAATAAGAATAACAATAATACCTGATCTCAAAGAACTCTTTATGAATTTTACAATTCCCCCCCATCTTGCTTCCCTCCCTCCACCCCCACAGAAGGCAGTCTGATAGTCTTTACATTATTTCCATGCTATACACTGATCAAAAATGAATGTGATGAGAGAAAAATCATATCCTTAGTGAAAAAATAAAATATAAGAGATAGCAAGCTTACATAATACATTGATAGCTTTTGTAAAATTAAAGGTGATAGTCTTTGGTTTTTGTTTAAGCTCCACAGTTCTTTCTTTGGATACAGATGGTATTCTCCATTGCAAATACCCTAAAATTGTCCCTGATTATTGCACTGATGAAATGAGCAAGTCTATTATGATTGATCATCAATTCCATGGTGCTTTTAGGGTGTACAATTTTCTACTGGTTCTGCTCATCTCATTCAGCTTCAGTTCATGCAAATCCTTCCAGGCTTCTCTGAATTCCCATCCCTCCTGGTTTCTAATAGAACAATAATAGAACTCATAATCCAACAGTGGAAGAAACACATAGAAGAGGGTTTAAGCACAGGATGTATGGAAAAGTAAGATGATACTCTGATGATGGGAGAGGGCAGGCAATGAAGTCTAGGAGTCCTTAGAGGAAGTTCTAGGGAAGATTATAAAGCCCAGAGTTCCAAAGGGGACATTAACAGAACAAAGAGTAAGGCATAGTGGTCCTTTTTCAGGGAAGGGTTAACAAATTAAGCTAGAGGACCACAGATCTTTCATTCTTCAGATTGCAATTAATCCTGATTACGTTTTGTTGGGGCAAAGCACCCCTCCCCCCCCAGAGGTTTGAGGCCCTCTCTTTAATACTAGTCATTGGAGGTAAGTTTATGATAAGTATTTTCAATCTGACTTCAAATCTAGTGATGTCCCAACAAAAGTCTAGATATGGATAACCAGTTTAGAATACCCTTCTTATTTTTCACCTTTCTGCCCTCTAATGTCCCAAGTATCTTTCCTCAGTCTGAACCTTAGTGTCAGAAAATTGCTTAGAGGTTTCATTTTACTTTCTGGGAATATGGGGAACCAGTTAAATTTGGGTTTAAAGATCTTGCTTCTGTCTTCTTAATCAAATCTTCCTACTTTTTCTTCAATCTCTCTTCTTATTCTGTGGCTTCAGCTGAAATCCTCAAGGATCCTTCACCTATTTATAGAGTTTGCTCCTACTTCATTTTGAAGTTCTATTAGATCCCAAAGTTGACCTAATTTTCAGGTCCTTCCTTGCTATCTTTTATCTGTTCTTTGAGCTAGGCTCTAACTCCTTTTGATTAGAGTTCCCCAAGTGGCAGACAGGAGCATGAAAATTTAATGGCTCAACAATGGGATTTAGGTTCATTATAATTTATCATAGTTAATGAGTATGTTTCCTAAAGAGTTTCTCCACTTTTCCATTTACTTTCACAAGGTTAGAAGGCTTTATTCAAATACCTATTTAAGTGTATTTTGAGGGGCTGCTAGGTGGGACAAGGAGCAGCTAGGTAGTTCTAGTGGATAGAGCACTGGAACTGGAATTGGAGGACCCAAGTTCAAATGTGACCTCAGACACCTAATAATTGCATAGCTGTTTGACCTTGGACAAGTCACTTAACCCCATTGCCTTAAATTAAAAATTTAAAAAAAGAAATAATTTAAAATGCATTTTGATGGTCAGAGGAAAATTCTTTGGCTTAGGAATCTCTTTTGTAGGACAACAGATTTTCTGACTATATTCCAATTAATACTCAACTTTGCTAAGAACAATACTTTGCCTTTGAACATAGGATGACACAACTCTGAAATCAGCATAGAACTATTCTTGGGTTTGACTCTTAAGAAGACCATTTCAGTAGTTCAGTAGGGATCTTGTTCCCATTTGAGTTTATTACATTTTCTATCAAGATAATGGAATCTGATCAGTGAACTTTTGATTTCCTTCAAGTAAGAAGCATTTATTTAGCAACTACCATTAGTGGTCACTGTACCAGTTGGTGGGGATTCAAAGGCAGATATGAAATAGTTTGTGCACTCAAGAAGTTTAGATTCTTCTTTGGGGAAATATAAATAAGTAAATGTTAAAGCATGTAAAAAACAGGAATATAAATTAATTTTAGGGAGATAAGACTACAGTGGCAACCATGCTGATCAGGAAGAGCCTCATGTAAATGGCAGCTCTTGAGATAAGCCTTGACAAAAGGTAGGGATTCTAGGAAATGTGGTTAAAGGGATAAAGCATGCTGGGCTTCATTGAGGAGCTAGATAAAAAGGTGAAGAAGTGGAAGATGGAATGTATAGCTAGTAGACTAATTTGACTTTGTCATCCATTAATTTGAAACTAGTATAGAATAGGACTCTATGAAATTTTCTGAATGGGCAGTAAAAAATATTTTTGGTACATATTCCCAATTACCTATTTTATTTATTTAAAATTATATATGTGCTACCATATTGATAATTATGTACATTATTGTATTCTGAATAAAAATAAGAAAGTATAATGATAAAATTGAATTTTATCCTAGAACATCTGTGGTTTATTGAACAGGGGTGTGGTATGTGTATGTGTGTGTGTGTGTGTGTGTGTGTGTGTGTGTGTGTGTGTATGTGTGTGTGTGTGAAATGGGGGGTGTGAGAGAGAGAGGAACAGGCAGAGAAAGAGTGAGTGTGTGTGTGAGAGTGAGAGAGAGCGAGAGAGAGCAAGAGAGCGATAGAGTGAGAGCGAGACCGAGAGTGAGAGAGAGAGAGAGAGAGAGAGAGAGAAATAGAGATTGTTAGATTTGAGCTTTAAGAAAATCACTTTGTTAGTTTTGTAAGTGATGCATTAGAGAGGGAAGAGACTTATGAAAGGGAGATCAATTAGGAAGCTGTTGCAATTACCCAGGTAAGAGTTTATGAGGACCTTTATGAAAGTTTATGTATGAGTATAAAGAAGGGGATGTATAAAAGAAAAGTTATGGAGATAGATTATTTTCAACTGAATGGAAATGTCAGTCAGATGATTAGCATTTTATTAAAGTCTACTATGTTCCAGTCATTCAGTTAAGTTCAGGAGATATAAAGAGAGATAAAAAAAATAGTCCCAGGTCTCAAAAATCTCAGAGTTTAAAGGATTATGCAGCATTAATGAAAATCACTAGGCCAGAATGATACCATAATACCAAGACTGTGAACCCAGGTGACTAAGAAGTATTGGATTACCCTTATTAGAAATGTGTAATTCAATTATGTCCAGCTTTTTGTGACCCTAATTGGAGTTTTCTTGGCAAAGATACTAGAGTTGTTTGCTATTTCCTTCTCCAGCTCATTTTAAGATGAATGAACTGAGGCAACCAGGGTGATGTGACTTGCTCAAGGTCACACTGCTAAGAAGTATCTGAGGCCAGATTTAATCTTATGAAGATGAGTCTTCCTGATATCAGGTCTGGCTCTAACCCCCGTGACACTAGCTGCCCGATTTTCTTAACATAAATAGGAAAATTCACAAGAGTGATGGGTTTGGGGGTGGCTAGGTGGCCTAGTGGATAAAGTACCGACCTTGGAGTCAGGAGTACCTGGGTTCAAATCCGGTCTCAGACACTTAATAATTACCTAGCTGTGTGGCCTTGGGCAAGCCAATTAACCCCACTTGCCTTGCAAAAACCTAAAAAAAGTGATGGGTTTGGAGGGAAAGATGTTCTAAGGACAAAATTAATATCCACTGTGAGGAGTCAGACTCAGCTATTTGAGGGGCAGGGTGTGAAGATAAAATGGTTGAGGCATGTTGCCTGCAAACTCTTGTTGTTTTTTTAAAAATTATGATTAGAATATAATTTCCCTATAGTACTGTTACCTAATATGAGAAGGGGAGTTTGAACCAGTCATGGGAGGATAGTGGGAGGGAGCGGAATGAGCAAACATCAGACACTAATGGGTGAAGGTGATCTTGTGATAGTGGAGGACTGCAACATTTTTCTCCAGATTGACTATCATAGGAGAACAGGATATGATCTATCTTTCCATACTTTTATTAGTTAATAATTACCCCCTTGGTGTCATTCTCTGCTCCCTAAAGAAGTCAGACTGTACAAATTGGAGAGAATTGGACTAGACAGTTTAGACCTAGGTCATAAAAGATTTTCAGTGCCAAACTAAGTAGTTTTTATTTTGTCCAAGAGGTGGTAAGGAGTCACTGAAGCTTTGTGAGCAGGGAAATCTCATATTTAAATTTATACTTTAGGAATATAAATCTGATAGCTGTGTGAGGGATGGTTTGAAGATGGGAGGGATTGAGTCTGGTTCTATGATAAAATGTCTTTCTTTTCATTTCACAGAATCAATTATAGGAATCTATATTTCATTCTAACTTGATAGGTCAAAAGGCTACTTACTGCCTTGGAAATGATGGTGCATATTCCTTTGTTCTTGGGCTGACACATTTTTCCCCTCTTTCTCATTTATTTATTTAAAACATTCTTTTCTTTTTAAAATTTTAGTTATATGAGGTTTAAACATTGTCTGCCACATCCATATTGTCCACTGTACTATAAAGCTCTTGTTCGATTTTTCTCCATGAGATAATTTCCCCTTTTTGCCTCTTGCTTCACCTTCTCAAGTGAAAGAGATCATCCTAACATAATCAAATTACACTTGTAATCACTCCATAGATTCCTTCTGATGATAGCATTCATGTATCATCTCAAATAGGAATACAAACTGCTTAACTTTATTGATTCCTTTATGATTCCTTTCATATTTACCTTTTTTTATGCTTCTCTTGAGTTTTGTGTTTGAATGTCAAATTATCTATTCAACTTTTTTCCCCTATCAGGAATGATTAAAAATTCTCTATTTCATTAAATTTCCATTTTTCCCCCTGAAGGATTTTACTCATTTTTGGTAGGTAGGTGATTCTTGATTGTAATCTTAGCTCCTTTGCCTTCTGGAGTATTATATTTCAAGTCCTCTGTTCCTTTAACCTGGAAACTTCTGAATCTTGTGTTAACTTGACTTGGGTTCTACAATATTTAAATCGTTTCCTTCTGTTTGCTTGTAGTATTTTCTCTTGACCTGGGAGTTCTGGAATTTGACTATAATAATCCTTGGAGTTTTCATTTTGGAATCTTGTTGAGAAGGTAATGAGTAAATTCTTTTTATCCAGAGTATATTTTTTCTTAATCATGGCTTTCAGATAGTTCAGGAATCCTTAAATTATCTCTCCTTGAACTATTTTTCAGGTCAGTTGTTTTTTCCACAAAATATTTCACATTTTCTACTTTTTTAAATTTGTGACTTTCTTTTAATATTTTTTAATGTTGCATGGAGTCTAATTCTATTTTTTAAGGTTTTTTGTTTGACATGTGCACAGAAAACATTGGGATTTATAATATAAACAATAAATTTTGATTTCAAGAAAGCCTATATAATAAACATTACACATTGTTTCAATATGGTCTATCTTTTCTTTTCTTCCTTGTGAGTTTTCTTCTCCTTTTTCATGCACATTATTTAATTATTTGTTCCTTCCCACCTCTCCCCCAGCTATAAAGTTATAATTAAGGATTTATATGTATGTATATATGCATTATGTACACACATATATAGATTCACATACACATATACATCTACACATATATACCCTAATATAGATAATTTTAAACTAAATTAAATAAAAGTATATATATATATATATATATATTCCCTGAAATATATACCTACTTATATATATATATATATATTCATAAATATATACTAATTCTACTTTTTTATAAGTTCTTCTATTCAATGAATTTTTGTTCCTTTTCTACCATTAGACCAATTCGGATTTTTTGAGGTGTTATTTTCTTCAGTATTTTTTGTGCCTCTTTTGTAATAATTTTCATAATTTTCTTGCATCATTTTCATTCCTTTCCCTATTTTTCTTTTACCATTTAGATTTTTTTCTTTAACTCTTCTAGGAATTCTTGTGGTGCTATGGTCCAATTAGTATTTTTTTTGATGCTTTGCTTAAAACTTTTCCTATTGTTGTCTTCTGAGTTTATGTCTTGTTCTTGCCTGTGATTGTAGCAGCTTTTTTATTGTCAAGTTCTTTTTTTCATTTACTCATTTTCCCAGACTACTTTTTTTGTTTGAACTTTAAGGTGAAGGTGGACTCTGTTTATCTGGGGGTGGAAAGTCACTTTCCCAAGGTTCAGCCTTTTTCATGCTACTAATTCTGAGGGTTTGCACATTTTTGGTGCTTCCAAAGTGATATGATTAGGGAGAGGTAGGCTTACTGCTGTCCTGCACTGATCTTTATCAGGAAGCAACACTGGGCTTCTGCAACCACAAGCACTAGTTCTTCCCTTGGACCTCACTTTTTTGTCCTTCAGAATGGTCATCATCTCTGACCTTCCTTTCTTTAGCTTCAAGCTCTTTTGCTTGAAATGTCATCCATTTTGAACTGATATTTTCTTTCTTCCAAGCATCCCAGACATAATTCGACAAACACTTTGTGGAAACTCAAGAAGAGTCTGTGAGTCACATGTATTTGAATAGCACAATGTATGTTCTCACAGTGTAGAATGGTCCATCAACCAACATCCTGTTCTGATTAATAATCTTATTTATTAGCTGACATTTTTCTGATATGTGGACTAAAAAAAATTAAGGCTACATAGTCAACTTCATACAGTTCTAGTGGTGTTGAGGAAGAAGTAAGGAAAAGAAAAGAAACAATCTTGAATTTTCAGACTGTGCTAATAGATCAAAATCTTTCAGTATTAGATCAACATTTGTGGTCTGATGATCAGCATAGTAAAGTTTATTGTCATTATTGGCACTTTTGCTCAAATTTCTTGTTCATCTGGCTTTTGGATACTGAAAGAGATGCCAAGGACATGGAGCCCTTGACTAGTAAGTATCAGGAGAGGGATGAAGAACATCAAGAAAGATCTAGAATATGAGGGAAAGATGGAATATGATAGTTGACTGTTTAGGCAACATTTAGAGGATGGACATAGGATGTGAAAAGAATTACCTATAAAGGAACAAAAATATAATCCTTTAGACAAGCTTCACTTCTTCCAAAGCTTTTTCTAGGTTTTATCTTAATCCTTTCCATTCAGAAATTCTAAGAAAGTGAATTTATTTTTATCTTTGGAATAGTGAGTAAAGACAAAACTCAAAGACCTGGATTCAGGGTTTATCTCTAGCTCATATTTGACTGGATGATACTAGACAAGTCATAACCTGACAGTGTTCTAGGAAATGGTGTAAGGAAGATGCTGACCTGCAGAGAGTTTCCCCACATACCTTCCATCATTTACTTATGAAATAAAAGCTCTGTTCCCTAAACCTATCCCTATCCCTTTTCTTAAATCCCTCTCCATAGCCCTAACTCTGAGTATCACCTCTTATGTTAAACCTCTTCTGTTTCCTCAATGGTAAAAGGAGATGGATTAAATTAAATGAACCTTAATGTCTTTTCCAGGTCTGACTCCTATGATTCTGTGGATAGTCACTAGGTTTTATAAGATTTAAACAGAAAACCACTTAAAACATAACCACAAGCTAAACATCTCTGCAACAAAATGACAATGAAAGGTACATGTTTTAAGAGGATATTACATTCTAATAAATTATTGTGTAGTGTATCAGCACTAAGAGGAAACATTTGCAATGTATTAGTCAATATTTCTGGTGTCTTGAGTATGGAATACTATATCATTTCAGCAAATATATGGGGACCTGACTTAGTGGTTGTAAAGAAAGAAGATATTAAGATTAAAGCTGTGCAAAAACAAGGGAGTTTTATCATGCAAGGTAAAAGCATATAAGTATAAGTTTGCCTTTAATAGAAAGGAAAATCCATCAATAGATTTGGACTTAATCACTGAATTAGAACTGTTGAAAGGAGATAGCTATGTTAACTGATAAAGTTAAGAAGACTACTTTTAAAATACTTAGATATTTCAATTACAGATACCAAAGAAATTGCCAGACGTTTATGAGTGTCTGAGAGATGGAAAAATCTAAGGAGAGGTTAGAGAAACGCAAAGAAGTATAAGACCAAAAAGGAAAGGTACTTCAAAATGGTTAGCAGAAAGTTCTCTGGCCTTGGAGCAAGAGGTCCTTGGTCCAAGTCCTGTCTAAGCCCTTGGTAGTTGTGTGACTATAAACAAGATACCTAATCTCTCTGAGGTTCAACATCCTCATCTACAAAATGGAAGATCTTAATACCTGTGCTATTTACCTCACTGGCTATTGGGCAGAAAGCATTTTGAAAATTTCAATGTACTGTAAAAATGTAAGTACATATTATTTTATAAAAGATTAAATGTATATAGGTAAGGATATAATGACTTTGTGGAAGCTTAGGGTGAAGTTTTACCCAACTGTTATTGGTTCAGTTGTAATTCTGATGAGCTATTTTAAATTGTTAAATTCTAATAACTATTTTACATTGCTCTTCAAGTCTTGGGCTTATGGATATATGTTAATTTTAGAGTAAGGTAAAGTAGAATTGCATATGGAGAAAGGTTGTCAGATTAGCAAACTTTCAAACAGACTACAAGTAATAATTTTGGCATGACAAGCAGGGCTAAATTTGCTTTCAAAATAGTGGGTTTGTGATGTGTGTGTGTGTGTGTGTGTGTGTGTGTGTGTGTGTGTGTGTGTGTGTGTGTGTGTGTGAAGGGCAGGAGGGAGAGAGGGGCAGGAAAAAAGAGAGAGAGAGAGAGAGAGAGATACTGACAGGTCCTTGCTAGAAAGATCAACAGCTAAGGGAGGACTGAAGAAAAGAAGGGTTTAGATAGGGTTTAGAAAATGGAAGCAGGCAAACCAGTTCAGAGGGCTATTAAAATAAACAATGGACAGGTAATAAGAAATTGGACTGGATCAATGATAGTGACCATGGAGAAGAAAAGACCACTATTAGAAATGTCTTGGAGGAAAAGATGATAGAAATTTGTTACTGTGCATAGGACAATGAAGAAAATGAACTGATAATAGCACAATTATTTTGAGCATAGATAACTGGGATAGCAGTGCAACTGTTGTTAGAAATGGGAAGGTTGAAATGGGGAACTGATTTGAGGGAGAAAATTAAGGTATTAGTTTTGGAGATATTGAATTTGAGATATCCAATAAGCTGTTGTTGATAGGGCATTTAAGTTTGGATGAAGTAATCAGTATAGAAACCTAGATTTGGGAGTCATCAATACCCTTGAGCATATAGCATAAGTGATAGGTGAAATCATGAAAATGATTGTACTCTGAGTGATAGAGTACACCAAGAAATTGTACTAACAGAAAGTCAAGCGAATGCTCATGGTTAGGGAGTAGAAGGAAGAAGAGAAAACAGTAAAATAAACAGAGGAACACTCAGAGTGGAAGGAGATCCAAGTACTTGAGGACCAAAGAGGCTAAGGGGAGAGAGTTTAAAGGAGAAGGTGCTAGATTGCTTTAGAAAAAAATTTAAAAAGAGAAAAGATTATTGAATTTGGTTAAAAGAAAGTCAGTGGTGAACTTCACAGTACAGGTTTGGTAGATCTTGAGTTGAATGCTGAATATTTAAGGAAAGAAATAACATTTAGAAAATGGAGGCTAATATGAAGCTATTATAAGTTTGGGATCACTTTAGGTTTGGAGGCAGAAGGAAAGGAGTCAGTAGATTGGGCTATGGGGGAGGAAGAGACAGAGGGGCAAAGACAGAAGGATGCAAAGAGAGACAGAGACAGGGACAGAGAAAGGAGAGAAGGAAGGAGGGATAGAGGGAGAAAGAAAAAAGAAGGAAAGTGAAGATGTTATAAAGAAGGGGCTATCTATAGAAAGAGAATGAAAAAGAGATTAGTACAGTGGTTCTCAACCTTTTTGAGTACTGGAACTCCTCAAAAATGTTTACCTTTTCTTTTTTAAAAAAGTTATTCATTTATCCAATTACATGTAAAAATAATTTTCAGCATTTAATTTTGTAAAGTTTTCTCCCTTCCACCCTTTCCTCCCCTGACCCCAGAATAATGAGTAACCTGATATAGGTTATATACATGTACAATCATGTTACACATATGTCCATATAAGTCATCCTGTGAAAGAAGAATCAGAAGAAAAGCGGAACACCACAAGAAGGAAAAAAATATTAAAAATGAAAATAGCATGCTTTAATCTGCACTCAGACTCCATAATTCTTTCTTTGGATGTGGATGGCATTTTCCATCATAGATCTTTTAGAATTTTCTTTGATTACTGTATTGCTGAGAAGAGCTAAGTCTATCATAGTTGATCATAGCATAGTGTTGCTTTGACTATGTACAATATTCTCCTGGTTCTGCTCACTTCCCTGTGCATCAGTTCTTGTAAGTCTTTCCAAGTTTTTTCCTGAAATCTGCTTGCTCATCATTTCTTATAAAACATTAATATTGCATTATATTCATACTCCACAAATTGTTCATTTATTCTCTATTTTCTCAATATGCAATTCTTATCTACCACAAAAAGAGCTGCTGTAAATATTCTTGTCCAGGTGTATCTTTTCTCCTTTTTTAATGATCTCTTTCAGATATAGACCTCATAGTGGTATTGCTGGATCAAAAGGTATGCACAGTTTTATTGAACCTTTGGGTATAGTTTCAAATTGATCTCCAGAATGTTCTTATCAGTTCATAACTCCATCAACAATGCCTTGGTGTCCCAGTTTTCCAAAATCCTCTTCAATATTTATCATTTTTCTTTTCTGACATATTAACCTCAAAGTTGCTTTAATTTGCATTTCTTTCTTTAAAATCTTTTATAGACCTCTAAATGGTAGTAATTGTATTCTTGTTACATATCTTGTTGGAACCAAATCAAGATAAAAATGATAGTGCTTGGTGGGTGTGATTCCTTGAAATAGTCTTTGGTCACTCTGGGGATCTTTAATCAAAAGGTAGTTTATCACTTATCTAGGTCATAGAAGTTGAGGAACGAAAGAAGAGGGAAATCTTTTCTTCCGTCTCAGAGGAAAAGTTTTGGCTGTGAAGGCAGACATGTGTAGAAGTAGGAAGGTAAATCTGAATGCTTATCACATGTTAAGGAAACAGAAATAGAATTTCAGTTAAGTGACATCGTGCTTTTTAAATTATGGTTTATAATAATGTTTAGCATGAACATTTAAAATATGCATATAATTGTTTATATGATATATGCACAACATAAGATTAATTATGTATATGGAAGGGCATATAACATAATGTATGCATGCCTGCATATATATATGTATAAATGATACATATATATATATATATATTTCAGAACAGTCTTATTAGAACTATGTTCCCCCAATATCATTAGCACCCAGCTTGATAAAGGTATGAAAACATATTGTGATATCATTTGGTCAGTTGTGGAAAGTATAAAGTATTTATGACCAGTATTTTCCCAGGATAAAAGAATGAGATTAGGTGGGTTATGAAAACATACTCATGAATTTTATGTGTTCGTATTTGAATGTACCCAATACATATAAGAATGCATGCATAGTACATTATGTGCATATAGGCACACACACATACACACACATATGCATGGAAGGCATAGGTACATATATATTTCATGTGAACCAACACACATACATGTATACATACACGACACAATATGTATATACTTATAAACACATATACATACAAAATACATATATGCATGTATACACATGCATATAGTATATATATATATATATATATTATATATACTATACACACACACACACACACATAATTTCACTTTTCCTCACCTTTTATATAGAATCACTTCCCAAGTCTTAACAGTTTACTTCCATAACATCTCATATTACTATTCCCTTATCTCTACTGATATGGACAACACTCTATTTCACTATTATAATATCTTTCTAATTTGTCTCCCTGAATCCATTCCTCTCTTTCTCTAGTCTATTTTTCACTTAGCTACCAAATAAATATTCATAAAGCAAAAGTTTGACCAGGTAACTCCTCAGCTTAAGACGTTTTAGTGACTCCCTTTTTCCTCTAGGATAAAATACAAAATTCCATGGTTGACATTTGAAGTCTTTCACTGTCTTCCTTTCTTGGCTTATTATACCAATTCCCCATCACAGATTTCTACATTCCAACCAAATTGTCTGACTAGATGCTCTCTGTAAACAATATTTTATCTTCCTTTGTGCCCCATGTGATGTGTTCCTCCATATTTGGAATGTATGACCTGTTTCATTCTGCCTTTTATATAATTCTTGACTTTCTTCAAGAATCAACTGACATGTCATCTCCTACACATGGTTCTTTCTGATTCTCATGAGTACTAGAGCCTTAGTTCTTCTATAATATTTTCTATTTTTTGGATGAAAATACATGTACATGTATAAATGTGTACATATTTGTAGAGTAGCTAGATGGCAGAGTGGATAAAATGCTGTCTCTAGAATAAGGAAGACCTGGGTTCAATCCAGCCTCAGATGCTTACTAACTATGTGACCCAAGGAAAGTAACTTAACCTTATTTGCCTCAGTTTTCTCATCTGTGAAATGAGCAGGCGAAGAAAGTGGCAAATTGCTTAAGTAATTTTGCCAGAAAACCCCCAAAATGGTGTTATGAAGAGTCAGATAAGACTGAAATGACTAAAACACAACAAACATTTATGTAGATATGTATTAACTTTGTATATTTGTTTCCTTCCAATACAGTATAATCTTCTCCTCAAGATAAAGGATTTAGTACAATGCATTTGTATATGGTAAAATAATCTCTTAACAAATACTTATTTATATGGTTATTCATTGAAGCTGGCAGAGAAGAGATACTCAGTAAATGATTATTGAAATATCTGTATAAACAGACATAGATTACATGCATAGACATAGACACATATGATTTAGCAGTATAGTTTATAGAGGACTATCCTTAGAGTCAAGAAGAGTATATTGATCATGTTCCATCTCAAAGATTAGATGTGGGAATCTTAGGCAAGTGCCTTAAACTTTCATTACCTGAGGCAACTTTTTTAGATCAGGAGTTACAGATGAGTTGGCGGTTCATATCACTGGAGGGAGCATCTACATTTGGAATTTCATACAACATTGAAATAACAGGTCTAGCACTAGTCCTCCTCCTACCAAATGTGTGTATATATGCATATGTGTATGTGCAATATTACTGTGAAGTAATATGTTCTTCCCTAGCAAGTCTACATAATCTTCTGCCAACAGTTCTATCATTGGCTACTGAGTCCATGATATGTTTGTTTGAATATCTTCAATGAAAGCAAATTCTGTCCTTTGAGACTATATTTGATTATTTTTACAATGGTCAAAATTGTTTAGAATTAAGATAGATGAATTTAACTTATGTCCAAAATGGGGAATTTCTAGTTGTTGCTGCTTAAAAAATTAAAGAATTTTGACTTTCAAGTCATAAAAAATGTGACTATGCTATACTGTTTTGAGAAGGTTGTTTTGAGGGACAAAACTGTTTTTGTGAATAAGATATATGTGTTTGTGTATGTGTGTGTGTATACATTCACTTATACACACATTTAATCTTGGCTTCTGGAGAGGAGAAAAATCTTATGAAAAATGTATAGGCTTAAAGCTAGGTTTGCATATACTTATATACACCCACTCACACATACACATACATATACATACATGCACACACACATAAAATTTAAAATAACCATGCTGACTTAAAAGCTATGCCATATTTTTAAACTGAAGCTTTGTAAATACCAGTTTATAGGATCAATTCATGAACCTTTTCTAGGGGAGACAGCATTATTTTCTTTTTCTCTTAAATTTTATTTATTTAAGGCAATATGGTTAAGTGACTTGCCCAAGGTCACACAACTAGTTAATTATTAAGTGTCTTAGGATGACTTTGAACTCAAATCCTCCTGACTCCAGGGCAGGTGCTCTATATCTGCCCCTGACAGAGTTGTTTTCTATGAGGAGCTTGTAATGGTTATTATGTAAGTAGATTCACTTTGCATTGAATTCCATTTGACTGTAGGCAATGTTAGAGAAAAGATTCTATGTATTCAGGTTTTAAGACCTGTATTCAGAAACCAGCCCATCTACTGATTGGATGAGATCTACCCAAAGTTCAGGAAAACTCTTAATAAAAGCCTATTAAAGTTTATAAAGTTTTATCAATTTTTAAAAATTGAATTCTATATCAAATACGGTAACATAAATGGCACAGTAGATATACTATCAGTCCTGGAGTCAGGAGGAGACAAGTTCAAATCTCTCTTCAGGTACTTATTATTTATGTGATCCTGACAACTCACTTAACTCTGTTTGCCTCAGTTTCCTCATATATAAAATGATCTGGAGAAGGAAAGTGAAAATTACTCTAGTATCTTTGCCAAGAAAATTCCAAAAAGTCAGACATGACTAATTGACTAAATATTATCAACAGCATGTCAAATATATATTTTAAAAATCTTGATTCTTTTGATCTCAGTGAAAGCATATTTAATTATTTTCTCATTTTAAATAAAGATATTCCTAAAAGTGCTTTAGATATTAGGAATTATTTTGGAATACATGTGATTCAATTTGAAAAGTATTTTTAAATGAATTTCATTTCCTTTACTGAATCAATCTTTTCTCTACACAGTTAAGTACTATTATTAGTTTGTAAATGGATAATTATTTTAAAAACATAAGTGACTATATAGGTATGTGGGAAAAAAATAGCATAGTGGCCCTTAAGAATATGGAAAACCTGGAATCCTTTGACACATATTAGCTGTGCAACTACTGAGAAGGCACATAACTGACAGCTAAGTGGGGTAGTTGATAAGAGAGAGAGAGAGATCACTCAACTTGGAACTCAGGAAGACCTGAATTCCAATATGGTTTCAGACATTTACTAATTGTGTGATCCTGGGAAAGTCACTTAATCACTGTTTGCCTCGGTTTCCTCAACTGTAAATTGGAGCAAATAATAACCACTATCTTCCAATACTGTTGTGAAGATAAAATGAGACACTTGCAATGATTGCAGTTGACTAATAAATGCTTATTTCCTTTTTTCCTTTGGATTGTTGTGAAGATCCGGTGAGGCACTAGAGTCTTAATCGCACTTCACAAATCTTCATGTATTTTTATTATAACATGTGATCACACGTGCAGTCTCAAATACAGACATATCCTCTTTGCCTGGCACAATATTTAGGAGGGGGAAGAAAACATGTACAAACAGTAGCATCGTGGAAGAAGCACACGTTTACAACAGGAAGTAGATGAGAACACTGTGTGGTAATTGAAACCGTCTTTTTGATCTTCTGAACCAGCATGGTGTGATGTATGATCTGGCATGCTTTCTCTCACTCACCCAGTAGAAACACCTACCACCAGAATAGTTAAGCACCAATTTCAATCACAACATGTTGGACGACCCACTGCTCTACCAGTGACCTTTTCCTGGGCAATTTCTTGCTCTCGAGAAAAGATGCACAATTCCAGAAAGCGGGTGGGTAGGACTCATGCAAAAAGCAAAAGGAAATAGCTTCCTAGACCTGAATATTTAGTGAAGCAATAAACATTCAGAGGGGGGAGAAAAATATGTGTCTGTTGAAAGAAGGGGGAGAAATGCCCTCCAAATCAACATGAAAACCGAGACCCAGAGAAGAGAGGTTTGAATCTGTCCTTAATGCAGCCTGAGAAGGATGGAGACAGAGACAATAAATGATATATCAGACATGGCGCTCTGCTTAGAAATTGCAATTCTAAATGTCATATGCTGTAAGCCTCTCTTGCTCCCCCCATAATTCAAGACAATTCACAAGAGATAACTTCTTTTTCTCTGCCATAATATTATTCTCCAGCTTGTATCCAAAATAAACAACATTGGTTACCGTTTTAAGCAGTATCTTCTCCATTTTCTCACACCACTTAAATCAACAGCCCCTTTTCTCTGTGTGATGTGAATCCCAAAACCCCAACCTTGTATTTTTCTTCAGATACACTCAAATTTCTGTCTCAGTGTTCTTTATCTTTCTGTGTTATTAAGGAGCAGGTCAGCATCACTGTTTATACTAGAGTTTCTCACCTCTCTATAGATAAGATGGGAATATTTTATATCTTTCCTTTTTTGGAATCTTTTCTTAATCTTTATTGTGATACACTTTTTTTCAAATCCATATTTTTGCAGAAGATGAATTTTATTATACTGTATTTTATCTCTCATCTTTGCAGAACTCAATCTGGCCATCTCCATACAGAAATGAGAAACCTGGTATTCACATCACTCAATGCAGTTAGTTTTGGAGCTGGGCAAAGATTAAAAACAGAGGACTTGAAAGCATCCGAGAGGGAATAGGAAACTTGCTATTAATATGTTCCTTCTTTGAACAGAACTGATCTAAGCATTTGGAAATGGAGAGAAAGTAAGTGACTGTTTAAAGAAACTGATAAAGGTGAGAATTGGGACATTTATCCTAAAGCATCATGGCTGTGGAAGAGGAGGAGGCCAGAGTAGTCAGACATATCACAAATGATCCCTTTAATGTGATATAATTGGCAGAAACATGTCATTTAGAATATAATTTTATCTTAAGGATAGGACTGGATCAACAGGAAAAGAATCTAGTAATGTAGTATAGTGAATTGAATTATCAAAGCAGCAAAAACTTGAGATCTATTGTCATTCGTAATTGTAGAAAATTAGGGACAGTGAGTCTTCAGAATTACTCTTGATTTCCCTCACTAGTATATTTCTGTATGTCTGAAACCTCAAATAAGAACATTTAAAAGCAGTTTTCAGAGGATCTCCTTAAGGAACCAAAATAATGAGTTTTGATTTCTCTTATACTAAATTTATTATTATTAATATTATTATTTATAAAAATGGTATCATAGGTATATAAAAAACTTCTCAAAAATCAAGTTAGTCATATATATGTACATATACATATATACATATATATATGAAATCTCATTTATCCTCATGGGTTCCTGTCTCATATTATAGATTAACATAATCAAATGGAATTTATTTAAGTGGGTTTATATTAGAGCATTAAGACATTCTTTGCATACATCTGGATATTATTCTCTGGGAGTTTAAAACACAAATCAAGAGAAAGGTGAATGACTTGACTTTTGAGTCCCAAATCTAATGTTGCCCAGAGAGAATTTACTTCTGAAGGATTAGAAATGAAGTGACTAAATACATGTCTCATTCTTCTAAGGACTGTCTTCTTTTGTCTTTTGAATCCAATATGGTCAGCTCTACTCAATCTGACTCCCTCAATGGAATTGCAAATTCATCTGTAGGAAAGGAGCAGAGCTTCTTTTTTAAAATTAATTAATTAATTACTTTTGAATTTTACAATTCCCCCCCTTAATCTCATTTCCCTCCTCCCACCACCCATGGAAGGCAGTCTATTAGTCTTCACATTGTTTCCATGCTATACATTGATCTAAGTTGAATGTAATGAGAGAGAAATCATATCCTTAAGGGGAAAAAATTAGGTATAAGAGATAGCAAAATTACATAATAAGATGATGGATTTTTTTAAAAAAAATTCAAGGTAATAATAGACTTTGTTCTTTGTTCAAACTCACAATTCTTTCTCTGGATACAGATGGTATTCTCCATTGCAGACAGCCCCAAATTGTGCCTAATTGTTGCACTGATAGAAATAGCAAGTCCATTAATATTGATCATCACCTCCATGTTGCAGTTATGGTATATAAAATTCTTATGGTTCTGCTTATCTCACTCAGCATCAGTTCATGCAAATCCTTCCAGGCTTTCCTGAATTCCCATCCCTCCTTGTTTTTAATAGGACAATAGTGTCCATAACGCACATATACCACAATTTGTTCAGTCATTCCCCAATTGATGGGCATTCACTCAATTTCCAATTCTTTGCCACAACAAACAGAGCTGCTATGAATATTTTTTTGTAAAAGTGATGATTTTAGCCTTTTTTCATAATCTCTTCAGGGTATAGACCCAGTAGTGTAATTGCTGGATCAAAGGGTATGTACATTTTTATTTCCCTTTGGGCATAATTCCAAATTGGAGAGTAGAGATTCTTAACTTGAGATCAATGATTGGATATGAAGAAGTCCATGAACTTAGATGGGAAAAATATCTCTTTGCTTAAATATAATTGTTTTCCTTTGTTATCTTATGCATTGTATACAATTAAAAACATAATTCTGACAGAGGTTTACAGGCTTTATCAAATATTCAAAGAGGTTCAACACAAAAAATGATTTAGAACCTCTGAGTTAGAGAATACTTCATTCAACTAGAAATTAAACAGAAAGATTGCTATTTGAAAGCCTTTCAAAGGCATCATCTCCCTTAAATTAACTTCTTTATGAAGACTACGAAGAATACTTATTTTAGAGTTTCATATCTAAGTGATGCTGGATAGAGGTCTAAAGCTAATAGTATCATTTTAGGAAAGCCATGATTTCAAATCTGGTCTTAGATATTTACTAGCTATGTGACCCTATGCAAGTCACTTAATCTCACTTTCCTCAACTGTGAAATGAGGATGATAATAAAACCTATCTCCCAGGACTTTTGTAAAGGTCAAAAATAATAATAACATTAAAAGAACTGGCATGTAACAAGTCCTATTTATAGGTTGAATCCCATCATAGTAATCATTTTTCTTTATATCTTTTTCTTCTAAACAGCACAATAACTTAAACATAGCTGTAAAATTGTAAATTGAAGAGATATAGGTTGAACAGATATTTTCTTGACCTCCAAAAGCTTCTGTGTATACTTCCTCTCTTCCTAAAATCCAAACTTTAACTGTAAGACCACTTACTTCAAATAGTATGACATAGAAGAAAATTCCAATGCAATTAGAGAATTTGGAACTAGGACAGTCTGCCATTGTTCATTATGACAAGATCTGCAATGTAAGTGCCTGTGGATGAGAAAGTATGTGGAATTTCATCTTAAGACTTCAATTTGGGCAGCTGCTACTAACTTGCATGGTGACACTAATTTGTGCTACAGAGCCCAAGTGGGTAAATGATCCATCCAGGCTTCAGTAGCAGACTGTTTGGCATTAAGTTGCCAATAAAGTACTTTTTTTTTTCTGTGGAGAACTTTGTTAAAATGAAACAATAAGTTAGAACATTTCTCTCTACTACTATTATAAATTAAGAAATGAAAAATAGGATATATACTAAAGAGATATGCTGAAATGTCCCTAATTCTTTTTCTCAATCAACGGTTGTGGGAAATGGTATAGTGAAAAGATTAGTTGACCTAGAGTCAGAAGAACTTGGTTCAAGTCTTGCCTTTCATGAATGTACCTTTGTGAACTTGGCATGTTGCAATTTTCTCGGACTTAGTTTTTTTTCCCCCTATAAAATAAGAGATTTGGACTAGATGGTTTTTGAAGTCCCTTCCAGGTTTGGGTTTATCTTACTTTATTTTTGGAGGCAGTTGGGATTAAATGACTTGCCCAGCTGGTCACATAGCTATTAACTGACTAAGGTAGCATTTGAACCCAGGTCTTCCTCATTCAAGGTTTGCTGCTCCCTCCACTGGATCACCTAGCTGTCCCCTTTGTCTTATGAATAACTACAAGGACACCATGATATAGAGGAGAGGGCCATCATTGGAGTCAAAATGATTTAGGTTCATATTAGATATATGACCAAGGTAATATGTGTCATTTAAATTACTAAAACCATAGGCAACCCCAATAAGACTCTAAGTTACATAGGGGTTGTTTATATACATGGAAGGAATTTATAGACTTGGATTTCTTTACACTGAGGCAATTGCAAATCTCTGCCCCAAATTAAGATGTATTAATAAATTATGAAATGTGCATATAGAAACATATCCATTAAAGCATTTATAATATATACATTATGAATATATTATTATTTAAGGGGTATGTATAATAATAGATATAGCAAGGAGCAAAAAATACAATGCTTAGATCCATAAATAGCAATTTTGGCACTCCCAAAATCTAGCACAAAATATGTATTAAAATAAACTTTTGAAGACAAATTCAGTGGGAGGAAGACAGAGAGAAACCCTGGGATAGTGTCCAAAGGCTGAGATAGTAGACCTTTGGACACCTAGAGGCACCTAGGGGCTCAGGTTGCTCAGCAGGTCAAGAATGGGGAGATTATCAACTTACATGTTTTCCCCTGTGGTGAAGAAGTACCATCTGGTCTCTTCTAATTTATCTAATTATTTTTTCCTATCTATGTGCTAAGCTCAGTTGTTTCTATATTGCTGAAGGAATGTAAGTATACTTGAGAATCACTAAATTTTGGTGCCTAAGAATAAAATCCCAATTGTTGTGTCATAGTTGTGGCTCTGATTACACAGAGCTGCAGGTCTTGATGAAGCCTGGACTGCTAGCAGGCATTATAAAACTCTGATTTTCTTTATTGCTTTCTGGAAAACCCTGAGGAACTATTAACATAAAATGAACTCATGGGAAAAAATATGGTTCAATATATAAAATTTGTCTTCATGGCTAGATTTTTAAGCAACTCTATTATAGAGAGGACTGACCTTGGAGTCAGAAGGTCTACATTTATTGTTCCTGTTTTGCTGCTTGTTGCCTTTGTGACCTTGGACAAGTCATTTAACTTAATTTAATTACTCCACCTATAAAATGGTATGATAACACTTGTTGTGCTTATCTTGCAGTGTTTTTGTGAGAATAAAATGAAATAATATATTTAAGATTTATTCTAAGCCATAAGATATTATATGCTTATTTTTCTTCATTTTTTCTTTAAATCCCTCTGTAATTTTTCTCCTTCTTTGAGTTGAAGGTTCAAGAGGCAGATTTCATCTTGATACAAGGAAAAGCATCCTAAAAATGAGAGTTTTCTAAAAGTAGAATGTATCATTATGATTTAATGAACTCTCCATTGCTTGAAGTTTCAACCAGAATCTGGATAATCACTGGATGGAAATGTTGTAACTGCTTTAGGTGGAGGTGGACTAAAATTATGTTGGAGGTGTGCTCTTTTTCTTTTTCTTTTACTTTACTTTAATTTAAATTTAATTTTATTTTATAGAATAAAATAAGCTGTTCTACAAAATAGTATAATAAAAATTACGCATGAAACTCCAATTCTATTATATACACAACTTGCTATTTCTTTGGAGGTGTTTTCTAAATCTCAGATTCGATGAGTCCTTGTAGGTCCAGAGATATTTATTTGTCTGCTAACAGTTCATAATTTGCTACTCTACCCCTCCTTTGTGGTTGGTGGGTATTGTTTAGTTAAGGAGATTATTCCAATTTATGAGGTCCTGATTTTGACATGATTTTAGTTTAAATTTCGCTATACATTTTACCACCACCACAGAAGTCCTTTTGAATCAAAATAATTTCTAAATCTGGGCTGTTATCATTTATTTTTTATCAATATTTAGTACTCTAGTGCTAAATAGTACTCTAGTACTTTCTTTAGACTATGTTCTTTGTTCAGAAAAAGGAACTGATATATATAAATATAAATATATATGTGACCCAAATAACTCAAAAATCTTATTGAAACCATCCCTAGAATGTCTGTAGTAGCAATCTTTATAAATTATAAATGATGTAGTTGAAAGATCACCCAGCTTGGAGAGAGATCTGAGTTCATGACCTGAATCTGGTACTTATTAGCTGAGTACTTTTTTTTTAAGTTTTTTGCAAGGCAATGTAGTTAAGTGGCTTTCCCAAGTCCATACAACTAGGTAATTATTAAATATCTGAGGCCGGATTTGAACTCAGGTACTCCTGACTCCAGGGCCAGTGCTGTATCCACTGCACCACCTAGCTACCTCTAGCTGAGTACACTTGGTCAAGTAATTTTACCTCTCTAGATTTCATTATAAAAAATCTATTAAGTAAGAAGTTCACAATAGGATTTGAAACTGGGAAGATCTCAGAGCTAATCTGGCCCAACATCATATTTTTGCAAATGGGGCAGCTAAAACTCTGTCTAAGAAATGTGAAGGGCATTGGTCCAGATGAGTATCACAAAATCTCAGAAATGAGCAACACCTTAAAAACCATGAAACTCAATTTAAATTTGAAAGGAAAACTCCATCATTTTGAAAGTCTCTGATCTCACTTCTCATGAAAACATTCCCATTTTACTTTTGGTTATCACTAATTCAATCAATCAATCAATCAAATTAAGTTTTCACTATGCTCTAGGTAAAATGTCAGCTACTGAGGTTGTAAAGACAAATTAGGAAAAAAGAAAGAAAAAGAAACTCAGCTCAAGGAGATCAGTGGAGAATTATTAGAAAGGCTTTTTGCTCCTCTGCAGCCTGTATTCTTCACAATCTAGTCCATGAGTCCAAATAGAACAAATCTCTTCTCCCTTTCTTAAATACCTGTAAGCAGTTGGTACATTATCATATGATGTTCTAATCTCCTGGATACATATTCTTAGGTCTTTTAGCCAATCGTTCTATGACATCCTGATCACTTTATTTTGAAGAGGATCTGGAAAGACATCTACGAACATTTCAAGTCAAATGAGCAGACATTTTTTGCTAGCTTGAACTCTTATCTTCATTGTAATCTAAAATGCTTTGGCCTAAACTGAAAACAGTACTTCAGATTTGATTTAATCATGGCAGAATATAAGCATTGTCTTCTTCTAGATGTTAAATTTCTTTCTCTTTTTTTAAAATAGTATTTTATTTTTTCTCAATTACATGTGAAGATAATTTTTAGCTTTCATTTTAACAAGAGTTTGAGTTCCAACTTTTTCTCCTTCACTTTCCTCCCCTCTTTCAAAAATGGTAGGCAATTTGAGATAGATTAAATATGTGTTATCATATAAAACATATTTCCATATTAGTCACAGTTGTTAAAGCAATAACAGATAAAAAGGAAAAGAAACATGAAAAAGAATTTAGAAAAGTATTCTGAAATATTCTGTGAAAAGAATTCTTAACCTGCATTCAGAGTCCACCAGCTTTTATTTGGATGTAGATAGCATTTTCTCTCCTGAGTCCTTTGTATTTGTCTTGAATCATTGTGTTGCTGAAAAGAGCTGGGCAATTGATCATCACACAATGTTGTTGATACCGTATATAATATTTTCATGGTTCTTCTCATTTCACTTTATATCAGTTTGTAGAAGCCTTTCCAGGTTTTTCTTAAATTTCTCAGCTCACCATTTTTTATTATACAATAATTACATTACATTCATATACTACAACTTATGCAATCATCCCTTAATTGATGGACATATCCTCAATTTTCAATATTTTGCTTCCACACAAAAGCTACTATATTTTTACACATATAGGTCTTTTTTTTCCCTTTGTATGATCTCTTTAGGATACAGACCTAGCAGTAGTATTGCTGGATCAAAGGATATGCATAGTTTTATTGCCTTTGGTTGTAGTTCCAAATTGCATTCCAGAATGATTTGAGCAGTTCACAACACCAATAGTACATTAGTGTCCCAATATTTAACTAATTTATCTAATTTATCTAATATTTATCATTTTTCTTTTCTGTCATATGTCAGAGTTGTTTTAATTTGCATATTTCTAATCAAAAGTGATTTAACACACTTCTTCATATGCCTATAGATAGCCTTGATTTCTTCATCTGTAAACTACCTAGTCATATCCTTTGACCATTTATCTATTGGGGAATGGCTTGCATACTTATAAATTTAACTTCTTTATATATTTGAGAAATGAATATTTTGTCAGAGATAGACCTATTTTCTGCTTTCCTTCTAATCTTGGTTGCATTGGTTTTGTTTGTGCAAAATATTTTTTAATTTAATTTAATCAAAACTATTAATTTTATATTTCCCAATACTCTCTATCTGTGAAACTTGTAATTCACTTAACTTCTCCTTTAAGAATTTGGATACTGAGGGCAGCTAGGTGGCACAGTGGATAGAGCACCGGCCCTGAAGTCAGGAGTACCTGAATTCGAATTCGGCCTCAGACACTTAATACCTAGCTGTGTGGCCTTGGGCAAGCCACTTAACCCCATTTGCCTTGCTAAAAAAAACCAAAACCTAAAAAAAAAAAGAATTTGGATACTGGGCAGCTAGGTGGTACAGTGGATAGAGCACCAGCTCTGGAATCAGGAGGGCATGAGTTTAGATCTGACCCCCAGACCCTTAATAATTACCGAATAATTAACCCCATTGCCTTGCAAAAACTCCCCCCAAAAGAAGAATTTGGATACTATACTACTTGGTACATATATGTTTAGTGTTGATATTACTTCATTGTCTTTGAAACCTTTTTTTTTTTTGCAAGAAGTGATTTCCTTCCTTGTCTCTTTTTATTAGGTCTGTTTTTACTTTTGCTTTGTCTGAGATCACAATTGTTACTTTAGTTGAAGCATAATATTTTCTGCTCCAGTCTTTTACATTTACTCTGAAAATGTGTTTCTTGTAAATAACATATTTTCCTGGGTTTTGATCTATTTGCTATCTACTTCCATTTTATTGGGAGAATTCTTTCCATTGACATTCACAGTTATGATTACAAACTGTATATTTCCCTCCATCCGATTATTCCATCTGTTTGTTCTTTCTCCTTTTACCCTTTCTCCCCTCATCACTCCTCTGCTTTTGTCTACCTCCTTCCCTGATCTGCCCTCCTTTTTTTCAATTTTCCCAACTTGTTTTTAATAAATTTCCTCCCCTCCTACTTCCCTGTCAGGTAAGATTGATTTCTATATTTAACTGATTGTGTATATTATTTCCTCATAGAACCAATACTGAAAAGAGCAACATTCACACTATGCCCATTGCCCCCGCCATGTTTCCCTCCACTATATTAGTTTTCACATCTTTTCCTATGAATTGATTTACCCTATTTTAATTCTTCTACATCCAGTGTAATCCTCTTTCTCATCATTTATTTTTTATTTCATTCTCTCAAATTTATTTTATGCCTATTACCTCTGACTGTGTATATTCCTTCTAGCTGTACTTTTCGCTGATAAAATTTTTAAGAATTAAGAATCATCTTCCCAAATAGGAATGTAAATAGTACATTGAATCCCTTATGTTTTCTTTTTGCTTTTCCCCCTTTTAGATTCTCTTGGGTCTTGCTTTTGGAGATCAAATTTTTTTGTTCAATTCTAGTTTCCTTCTTATGAAAGCTTCTATTTCATCAAGTATCCAATTCTTGCTTTTAATTATTTGTAATTTTGTTGGGTACGTGATTCTTGGTTGTAATTCTAGTTTGTTTGCCTTCCAGAATATCATATTCTATGAACTCCAATGCTTGAACATTGCAGTTCTTAGATCCTATGTAATACTGATTGTGGCTCTGAATTATTTCTTTTTGACCACTTGCAGTATTTTTTATCTTCCTGAAATAATACTTCTGAAATTTGGTTATAATGTTCCTTGGAGATTTTCTTTTGAAATCTCTTTCCTGAGGTGAGAGGTAGATTCTTTTAATGCCTATTTTGCCCTCTGGTTCCAGGATAACAGGGCAGATTTCCTTGATAATTTACTGAAAGATGCTGACTAGTACTTTTTCTTGATTATGATTTTCAGATAATATAGTGATTTTGACATTGTCTCTCCTTGAACTATTTTCCAGGTCAGTTTTTCTTATGAGGTATTATGCATTTTTTTCTATTTTTTGGAATTTATTTGATTGTTTCTTGATGTCTCATAGAATCATTAACTTCCACTTGCCTAATTCTAACTTTTAAGGAGCTGTTTTCCTCAGTTATTCCTTGTATTTCTTTTTCCATTTAGTCAATTCTACTTTTTAAGTAGTTTTCTTTTCTTAGGATATTGATTCTTTTTTTCATTATTCCCTTGAATTATTTATTTTTTACCAATTTTTCATATACTTCTCCTATGATTTTAAACTCCTTTTTTGAGCTCTTTCATGAGTTCTTTCTGAACCTGAGACCATTTTCCATTTTTCTTTTCTTTTTATTCATTTTCCATTTTTCTTTGGACTTTACCCATAGGTGTTTTCTGAGTGTGACTTGATTTTTCTGGTAACCGTAATTACTTTCATTGGTCATATTCTTTTTTTTGTTGTTCTTGCTTATCTTTTTTGACCTTTTTTCTTTCTCTTGAATTTGATCTCTGCTCCCTGGTTCGAAGGAGGCACTGTCTCAGGTTTCTTGTGCCAGTGGCTACAGGTCCTGGCTGTTTACGTGGCACAGCACTGATATAACACTGAGGCTCAGTGGGGAGGGAGGGTAGCTCTTGTGTCTGGTGCTGTCCTGAGAGGTTGCCTTGGGGGTGGCTGACACTGCTGGAGACCATAAGGAGCTGAGCTAGGGTTCTAGTGCTTGTGTCTGGTTTGTGCTCAAAATGTGGGGGGCTTTTAAATTTCTCTGGAGAGCTACACTGAAACATGTGGTGGTCTGACCACTCTGTTTGCCTGGGGCTATGTAGAAGCCCCAGTGCTAGCAGGTACCTATTTGTTTAGGCACATGTAGGGTTGGCATCTGTCTGTACATCTCTGGCTTTGTTGAAATGGATGGTAGTTCTCAGAGCTAGAGTCTGTCCTTCCCTGGCTATGCTGAGGCACATGGGGATATTGGTTTGGGTTACATTGGAACTCAAGCTCTTCCACTGGTTTCCTGAGCTGGGGCTTCCTACTGGTTTGCTGGGATGCTTACTGTCTTGGACTGCTTTCACCTTTTACTTGAATCAGATCTTTCTGACCTTCCAACTTTCTTGGACTAAGAGATTGTTTCAACCTGCATTTTTACTATTTCTGATGTTTCAGAATTTGTTTTGGTGCAACATTTTATGGTTGTTTAGAGGTGAATATGGGAGAGTTATAGCATTTTGCTTCTCATTCTGTCATCTTGGCAGCCAGAAGTCTGTCTAGACCTCTCTTAATGACACTTATTGAGACTTCCAGCCAAGCTGGTGGAGAGAAGACAGGCACAGTTCTAAAGTCTCCTGATCTTTCCCCATCTATCATATGAAAGAAACTTCTTAAAAGAAATCCTACCCACAAAAACCAGAAAGAAAAGCCAGGAGAAAGAACATCTACCTCAGGATTTGTCTCTCCCAGCAGCACTGGACAAATTCTGGTGGCTGAATCTGGGCTCAGAGGGAGGATCAGCCCCGGATCAACCAGATTAACAGCTGAATTGGAAATGGGAGTCTGAGGGCCTGAGAGCTGGACCAGCTGGATCAGTGGTGGGGCTAGATGACAAGGGCTTGAGTCAACTAGGGTGCAGAGGCACTGGTGTTGGTGCTGTCCCCCATGAGTTTGCTGACAGGGCTGGGGGAGAGTTCCGGTGCAGGAGAGCTGCGGACACCATCCCCAGGCTCCTCTGGACTGAGGAACTCAGAGTCCACAACTCCATTTCTGCTCAGGCCTCTTCCCAGAACAAACAATCACAAACTAATTCTGCCTCAGGCCCAGGTGTGTGAGCAGAAGAACTAGCCCAGTTGAAGAATGACCTCAGGCCAGGGTAAAGAGCACCACTGACTGAAGGCAAAAGAATCCAATAGCTCCAACTCCTCCCTTCACGCAAAGGGAGAAAACCTCAATCAAGGTCACAGACACTCCAGAGAAAGCAACCAACACCTCCTACTGACCAGCCAGAGAAACTGTACTTGGTGAGTAAAGCCTTTAGTGATCCCAAGGCCCTGTGAACCAGCCCCTCCCCAATTCAAGATCTTAGCAAAATGAAGAAGGGTCAGCAGAAAGGTGGATCCATAGAAAAAATTCTTGGAAGGGAAAGACCCTAACTCAGAATGACCTAGAACCTCTGAGGAGAATACAATCTGGTCTTGAACATAGAAGATTTCCTTGAAGAAATAAGGAAGGAGCTTAAAAATTTGGGAGAGACAATTAATACCTTGCAATAAGAAAACAAATACTTAGAAAGTACAATTAGACAAATAAAAAAGGAGAATAAATCTCTCAGATCATCAACTGGACAAATACAAAATGAGAATAATTCTCTCAGATCCTCAATTGGGCAAATGCAAAAAGAAAACAATTCTTTCAAAACCTCAATGGGTCAAATGGAAAGCTCTTTCAAAAGTAGAATTGACCAATTGGAAAAGGAGTTGCAAAAGGTTAATGAAGAAAATTCCTCCCCCCCAAAAAAAGAATGGAGTCTACAGAAATTAATGGCTCCATGAGACAAGAGTCAGTTAAACAAAATAGAAGAAAATGTAAAATACCTCATCAACAAAACCACTGACCTTGAGAATAGATCAAGGAGGGGAAACCTAAAAATTACAGGACTTCCTGAAAACATTGAAGAGAAAAAAACGCCTGGACTTAATATTACAGGATCTAGTGATGGAAAACTGCCCTGATATCAGAGGGCAAAGTAGTTATTGAAAGAATACATCAATCTCCTCCAGAAAAAGATCCTAAAATGAAAATACCAAGGAATGTTTTGGCCAAATTCCAGAAATATCAGATAAAAGAGAAAATCCTACAAGCATCCAGAAAGAAACAATTTAAATATCAAGGAGTCACAGTAAGGATCATGCAGGACCTGGCTACATCAACATTAAGGGATCGAAGGGCCTGGAACGAGATATTTCGAAGAGCAAGGGAGCTTTGGAATGCAGGCAAGAATCTACTTTCCCACAAAGCTGAGCCTTCTCTTCCAGGGAAAAAGGACATTTAACGAAATGGAAGAATTCCAAAAATTCCTGATGAAAAGACCAGAGCTAAATAGAAAATTTGGACATCAAACAGGAGGTTCAAGAGACACATGAAAAGGTAATAAAAAGGGGGGGGGCAGTAAATGGAAAAAAACTGCTATCCAGTAAGGTGAAGCTGGCTATATCCCAGCATGGGGAAAAAGATTCTCATTAACCTTGAGAATTATAACTCTAACAGAGAGAAAATACCTAGCCAGAAATGATGGACATTCATGGTCTATCCATGAGACTGCTATCTAAAGAGATGTATCTGGCTTTAACCCCATTTGGGAGAAAGACTCTAATAACTCTCAAGAATCTTAACTCTATTTGATAGAATATAATGAACTAGAAGTGACAGACACTCAGAATTTTCTATGACTTAGATAGAATGATCTAAAACACACTACCACCTTAAAAATGGGGACAGGAAAGAGACGGCAGGAGGGAGGGGATTTAATGGGGTAAATCTCATTACACTAAGAGGTATAAAAAGCCTATGGTAATAGAGGGGAAGAAGGGAGTAGATGAGAAAAGCCTGTATCTTCTTCTCATCAGATTTGGCTTAAAGTCAACCTACACATACTCAGTTAACTTATAAAATATCGAACCTTTCAAGTATTAAAAGAGGGAAAGGGTAGGGGGGATGGAGAAAGGGAAGGGGAGTGGGGGGAAAAGGGGGGGAAATAACAAAAGGAAGGGAAGGGAAAAAGGAAAAAGGGAAAGGGGAAAGAAATGGGAGGGGTGATATAGGAGGGCAAACACAATGAAATGGGTGGTATTCAGAAACAAAATACTGGGGAATATGGATAAGAGGGGGAGGGGGAAATACAAACAGAGGGAAGATTGCACAGAGGGCAATAAAGAATTTGTAATCATAACTTTGAATGTGAATGGGATGAACTCTCCCTTAAAATGTAAGTAAATAGCAGAGTGTATTAAAAACCAGAATCCTACAATATGCTGCTTACAAGAAACTCATTTGAAGCAGAGAGATACATATAGAGTAAAGGTAAAAGGTTGGAGCAAAATATATTTTGCTTCAGCTGAAGTGACAAAAGCAGGGGTAGCAATCCTTATCTGAGACAAAGCAGCTGCAAAAATAGATAGTGTTAAAAGAGATAAGGAAGGAAACTTTATCCTCCTAAAA
Organism: Macrotis lagotis; assembly: GCF_037893015.1. Taxonomy (NCBI): domain Eukaryota; kingdom Metazoa; phylum Chordata; class Mammalia; order Peramelemorphia; family Peramelidae; genus Macrotis; species Macrotis lagotis. Next base: position 87,173,632 of record NC_133665.1, read on the forward strand.
GGTACTATAGACAATAAAGTTAGTTCAATACTGAATATATATGCATACCAGTGGGACAGCACCCAGATTCTTAGAGGAGAAGCTGAAAGACCTACAGGAAGACATAGACAGCAAAACTCTACTAGTGGGAGACCTCAACCTCCCACTCTTAGATCTAGATAAATCAAATCATAAAAAGAACAAGAAAGAAATTAAGGAGGTAAATAGATTGTTAGAAAAATTAGATATGGTGAACGGGGATAGAAAGGAATATACTTTTTTCTCTGCAGAGAATGTACTAGGACATAAAAACCTAATGATCAACTGCAGAAAGGCAGAAATAGTGAATACAGCTTTCTCAGATCACAATGCAATATAAGTCATATGCAATATTGGGCCAAGGAGATATAGACCCAGAACAAATTGGAAACTGAATAACCTCATTTTAAAACATGAGTGGACTAAAAAACAAATTAGAGAAAGAATTAACCATTTTATCCTAGATAATGATAATAATGAAACAACATACCAAAACCTATGGGATTCAATTCAAAGTGACTCTCAGGGGATATATTATAGCTCTAAATGCTTACATGAATAAATTGGAGAAAGAGGAAATCAATGAATTAAACATGCAACTAAAAAAATTAGAGAAAGAACAAATCAAAAATCCCCAATTAAATACTAAATTAGAAATTCTAAAAATTAAAGGAGAAATTAATAAAAGCAAAAGCAAAAAAACTATTGAATTAATAAATAAAACCAAAAGTTGTTATAATGGAAAAAACCAATAAAATTGATAAAACTATGGTCAATTTGATTTAAAAAGAAAGAAGAAAACCATATTGATAGTATCATTAATGAAAAAGGTGAACTCACCACCAATGAGGAGAAAATTAAAGTAATAATTCAAAATTATTTTGCTCAACTCTATGCCAATACATGCGATAATCTAAGTGAAATGAATGAATATTTACAAAAATATAAATTGCCCAGGTTAAATGAAGAAGAGATAAATACCTAAACAACCTAGATTAAGTGAAGAGGAAATTATAAACTTAAATAACCCTATCTCAGAAAAAGAAGTTCAGCAAGCTATTATTGAACTCCCTAAGAAAAAATCTCCAGGGCCTGATGGATTCACAAGTGAATTCTACCATTCAAAAAACTACTGGAAACAATGAACAATTTTAGCAAAGTTGCAGGTTATAAAATAAACCCTCATAAATCCTCAACCTTTATATATATATATATATATATATATATATATATATATATATGTCTAGCAAGATACAGCAGGAAGAGCTAGAAAGAGAAATCCCATTCAAAGTGACCTCAGACAATATAAGAGTCTATTTGCCAACATAGACTCAGAATCTTTTTGAAAACAATTATAAAACACTTCTCACACAAATTAAATCAGATTTAAATAAGTGGGCAAATATCAACTGGTCATGGACAGGTAGAGCTAATATAATAAAAATGACAATTCTACCAAAACTAGACTATCTGTTTAATGCCCTACTAATCAAAATTCCAAAAAATTACTTTAATGAGTTAGAAAAAATTGTAAGTAAATTCATATGGAGAAAGGAAAAGTCAAGAATTTCCAGGAGCTTAATGAAAAAAAGTGCAAAAGAAGGTGGCTTAGCCCTACCTGATCTAAAATTATATTATAAAGCATGAGTCATCAAAACTGTTTGGTATTGGCTAAGAAATAGATTGGTGGACCAGTGGAATAGACTAGGTGTAAAAACAGGAGATGATTATAGTAATCTGCTGTTTGATAAACCCAAAGAGTCCAGCCATTGGTATAAAAACTCCCTCTTTGATAAAAACTGCTGGGATAATTGGAAGTTAGTATGGAAGAAACTTAGATTAGACCAACACCTAACACCCTTTACTAAGACAAGATCCAAATGGTTACAGGACTTAGACATAAAAAAACAATACTATAAGCAAATTAGAAGATCAAGGACTAGTTTACCTGTCAGATCTATGGAAAGGGGGAGCAGTTAATGACTAAGGAAGAGTTGTAGAACATCACCAAAACCAATTAGATGATTTCGATTACATTAAATTAAAAAGCTTTTGCACAGATAAAACCACTGTCACCAAGATCAAAAGAAATGTAGTAAATTGGGAAACAATCTTTACAACTAATGTTTCTGACAAAGGACTCATTTATAAAATATACAGAGAATTGAATCATATTTTAAAAACAAAAAGCGATTCCCAAATTGACAAATGGTCAAAGGACATGCAAAGGCAATGTACAGATGAGGAGATCAAAGCAATCCATAGCCATATGAAAAAATGCTCTAAATCATTAATTATTATAGAATTGCAAATTAAAGCTTCTCTGAGGTACCACCTCACACCTCTCAGATTGGTCAATATGACCAGAAAGGAAAATGATCATTGTTGGAAGGGTTGTGGGAAATCTGGGACACTATTACACTGTTGGTGGAGTTGTGAACTCATCCAACCTTTCTGGAGAGCTATTTGGAACTATGCCCAAAGGGCAACAAAAATGTGCATACCCTTTGACCCAGCAATACCACTACTGGGTCTCTATCCTGAAGAGATGATGAAAAAGGGTAAAAACATCAATTGTACAAAAATATTTATAGCAGCCTTGTTTGTGGTGGCAAAGAATTGGAAATCCAGTAAATGTCCTTCAACTGGGGAATGGCTTAGCAAACTGTGGTATATGTTTGTCATGGAACACTATTGTTCTATTAGAAACCTGGAGGGACAGAATTTGAGGGAAGCCTGGAGGGATTTGCATGAACTGAAGCTGAGTGAAATGAGCAGCATCCCTAACAGCAACTTAGGAGTGATGATCAACCTTGAAGGGCTCACTCATTCCATCAGTGCAACAATTGGGCTCAATTTTGGGCTGTCTGCAAAGGAGAGTGCCATCTGTACCCAGATAAGGAGATGTGGAGTTTGAACATAGTTCAAGGACTATTCCCTTTAATTTAGAAGAAAACAAATATCTTATTGTCTGATCTTGTTACCTCTTAGACTTCTTGTCTCTTCTTTAAGGATGATTTCTCTCTCATCACACTGAATTTGGATTAAGGTACAACATGGAAACAAATTAAAGACTGGCAGATTGCTTTCCGTGGGGGTGGGGAGGAGGGAGGGAAGTAAGATTGGGGGGAAAATTGTAAAACTTAAATAATATCTTTAATAAAAATAAATTAAAAAAAACAAACATTACATTTGTTTTTTACTAACAAGCCATACTGTTGAACCGCTGTTCATGAATGTTACCATATTGTTTTCATACAAACCATCTTCTCATGGGGTTTTATCCCTCAATAAACAATGAGTTGATTTATCCTCAGACTGTCAACTTCACTTGCTACAGGAAGTCTCATATAAAATAAATAACTTCCAAAGTTCTATGAGTTTCTTCTCTTGATTTTGTTTAGCATTTATTTTTAACCCTTCAACCAAATAAAGATTAGAATTCCCCTATCTGCTAATTCAGATCCATTTTCTTTTGTTTTCCCTTTGAAAATATCTTCCCTTCTTTTGAGAAATGTTTAATTCTCCCTGATATCCTAGAGAGTACAGATACTCCTTAAGTCCATTCACCTCCTATTTTGTAGGGACACCAATCTGCAGTTGGTGTATGCATAACTATTGCTTACCACTAGAAGAAACATAAGAATAAATACTCTTGTGGGGCTAATGAAAAATTCCATTTAACTTCTTTATTCAATCGAAGTGAGATGAGCAGTTCTTTGCTATTTTTGGTGATAACTCTTGTGCCTAAGTTCCAATGATTGCCTACTGGGTAAATTGCCCATCTGCCATGCCAAGCCCCTTCTCTGGGGGGCTTATACACTTATCCCTTCTTATTTCTACCTGGTTTCCTTCAAGGTTCAACTAAAATTCCAACTTCTATATGAAAGTTTTCCCCATCACACTTACTAAATATACTAACACTTTAAAAAAATTATTTCTTTTTTTTTTAATTTTTATTTAAGGCAATGTGGTTAAGTGACTTGCTCAAGGTCACACAGCTAGGCAATTATTAAGTGTCTGAGACTGGATTTGAACTCAGATCCTCCTAACTCCAGGAGCAGTGCTCTATCTACTGTACTGCCTAGATGCCCCCTTCTAACTCATTAAAGAAAAAATCCTTAAGCAACTTGTATGAACTTGATTTGCATTAGGAAAACAAATTAATGTTGTTGTCCTTGAGGTCACATCCTCATTTCCTTTCTGTCATTGTACTGTATGAGTGGTTGGGTGGGTTGGGTGAAGAACAGAGATAGGAATAAGGGGGTATCAATCTTCTTCTTTGACTCAGAGCACTTTCTTATGCTCCTTAATTATGGGTGTCTACTCAAAATTTTTTTTTAACCAAACTATCTCTCCTGAAACTATCTAAACTCTAGATTTTAGTGGACTTAGTAACAGCTCCAAGTTTCTCTTTGTAAAACTCACCCTGATTTTTATTGGGCACAGGGGAGAATATGCAGATAATATTCTAGAAAGAGACCTGTATATTCTATAGGGAAATATTTAAAGTAAACATGCAACCTGAATCCTAGTAATGATCCTGGATGTCTATTATTTAAATGGAAGTGAAGATGTCATCATTTTGCTCTACTCCTGAATAATGCAGATTATAACTATCAGTGCTGCCTACCCTTCCATCCTTTGCTACTTTTGTCCATGGCTTCTCATAATTTCATCATAGGATGGGATCTTCTGGGAGATATCCTTTATTCTCTTCACAAAGCAAGTATAACAATGGAGCTCACAGATCATTCATTGGTACATAGGTGATTGCATGTTGCCTCCCCTTTGAAATATGAGGTGATTTTCACTATGTGAGGAGTCATTCTTTTAATCATATACTTCATTTTTTGAGAAGCATCTTTATTTCTTTTTTCATCCCTATGCATATGTGTATTTTTAAATTACAAAATTTCCTTCCTCCCTCCTTCCACCCCCTCCCCTCAGCCGTAAACAGTTAGGTTAGTATTATACATACATATTTTTGATAAACATGTTTACAGATTAGTTATTTTCAGTATGAGGAATTAGGATTAAGTGAAAGAGATAAATAAGAGATAATTTTTATAATATGTTCATCAGATTCTGAATGATTTTTTTGTTTTGTTTATCTTCCTCTGGATGAGGATAGTCAGTCTATTATGGCTATCCAAGATGCTGAGAGGAGTTGCTTCCGTCAATGTTGCTCATTTCATGTTGTCGTTAATGTGTACATTGTTCTCTTAGTTCTGTTCCTTTTGCTCATCAGATCCTGCATCTCATTTGATGTTTCTCTAGAATTTAGCCATTTATAGTTTCATATAGAACAATAATATTCCATAGTATTCATGTAGCATAACTTGTTTAGCCATTCCCCAATTGATAGGCATCACCTCAATTGTCAATTCTTTGACACTACAAAAAGAGCAGCTATGAATATTTTGGAACATGTGAGACTTTTCCCATTTTTGTGATTTTTTTCTGAATATAGACATAGAAATGGAATTGCTGGGTCAGAGGGAATTAACATTTTTATTGTTTTGGGGGCATAGTTCCATATTACTCTCCAGAAAGGTTGGATCCATTCACAACTCCACCAGCAATGCATCAATGTCCCACTCCTCCCACAACCTCTCCAACATTGATCGTTTTCCCCTTTTCTCATCTTGGCCAATCTGATAGGTGTGAAATGATACCTCATAACTGTTTCAATTTTCATTTTTCCAATCGATAATGATTTGGAACATTTTTATATGACTATATATATATATGTATATAGCTTTAATTTCTTCATTTGAAAACTGTCTATTCTTATCCTTTGATCATTGATCTATTGGGGAATGACTTGTAACCTTATGAATTTGATGCAATTCTCTATGTATTTTAGAAATGAGACCTTTATCAGAACTCCTAGTTGTGAAGATTGTTTCCCAGCTTTCCTTCTAATTTTGGCAGCACTGATTTTATTAGTGCAAAAAAATTTTCATTTAATATAGCCAAAACGATTCATTTTGCAGTTTATAATGTAGTCTAATTCTTATTTGGTCATAAATTTATCTCCTTTCCATAGAATATTTCTTGTTCTGTTAATTTATCTATGGCGTTGCCCTTTATGTCTAAATCCTGTACCCACTTTGACCTTATTTTGGTATAGGGTGTGAGATGTAGCTCTATGCCTAGTGTTTGCCATACTATTTTCCAGTTTGCCCAACAATTTTTGTCAAATAGTGAGTTCTTATCCCAGAAACTGTCTGCATTTCTCATAAAGTAGATTGCTATAGTCATTTACTGCAGTTTCTTCTGAATCTATCCTAGTATCCACTGATCCATTACTCTATTTCTTAACCAGTACCATACAATTTTGATGACTGCTGCTTTATAGTATAGCCTTAGATCTGGTATAGCTAGGCCACCTTCCTTTATATTTGTTTTTTCAATCAGTTCCCTTGCTATTCTTGACCTTTTGTTGCTCCAGATGAATTTTGTTACTATTTTTTCTACTTTGGTAAAATAGTTTTTTAGTAGTTTGATTGGTAAGGCACTGAATAAGTAATTTAATTTGGGTAGAATTGTCATTTTTATTATATTAGCTCAGCCTAACCATGAGCAATTGACATTTTTCCCAATTATTTAGATCTGACTTTAGTTGCTTTAAAATTGTGTTCATACAGTTTCTGGGTTTGTCTTCGGAGGTAGATTCCCAAGTATTTAATGTTGTCTATAGTTACTTTAAATGGAATTTCTCTTTCTATCTTGTTCTTGGACTTTGTTATTTATATATAGAAATGCTGATGAGATCATATATTTTATAATTCCAATAAAACCAACATACAGTTCATTACAAGACTGCCATTAGCCTAGAATGGAATTGCCCTGATGAGTCATTTCAACAGATGGACTAAATTAATTTGAAGGTAACTAATGGACCTCAGACCCATTGGTGATTTGATAATTTAGGGAAGTGTCTTTCCCAAATACATGAAGAATTCCCAAGGCAGAAAGGATAGATGAGAACATTTTATTTCAAAGGCCAAGAAGATGACTGAAGCAGGCACTGTGGAACTCAGTCAGACATCAAAGATCACAAGATCATCTCCTCAGTCATTACCAGTCATCCCGACTTTTGTCTTGCCACTGGACTTCAGTGACTGGAATAGAGAGTGAGGCTCATAATTTTGTGCAATTCAGCCTCATTTAAATACAATTAATGTGCATATCAAGACAACTCCATGATGTCATTGGTCCACTTCAAAAAGGGACAAACAAGCAAACCAGCAGGTGGTTTGACCCAAACTTTCATACACTATGAAAATATCTCTCAATAAAGCATCAACTTCTGTATTAAGTTATTTCTATAGCTGGAAGTAACAAGGATGCCTGGAATGGTAATTAATCAAAATTCAGATTTATGACACCCGTGTTTAGCTCCTCCTTGCTCCCCACCCATTTTAAAGCCACCTCCTTTCCCATTATGAGCACACTTTCTATTTCCTTTGCTCTCTTTCACTAGCCCTTTTTTTCCTATGTTCCCCTGAAGTTTATGGTCCGTGTTAATGAGGAAGACATGGGACCTGTCCTCAAGGGTGGGGAATTCCAGTCCTGTTATTGCCCAATTTAATTTCCATGATCTCTTGAGTAAATGAAAGGATGTTAGGGAAAAGAGCTGCCTATTTGGCCTATTGCCTGTCTAGCCTGGAGTCGGTACAACCATTACCCTCTCTAGCTCATTGTGTTCTTGCTAAACATTTGACTGCCAAACCATAAGCTTCTGTGCTTGCCTTGGCTGACTAAGCCTTGTCCATGGGCCATATGTAATTTCTCTTCTCTTGCAGTCTCTGTGCCTCTCGACTCTCCATTCTTGTTCTCTCTGGATTTCTGTGTACAGTATAAAACACCATCCAGAACCAACCAAGAGTTCCTACATGCTTCCCCTACTGTGTTTGCTGTGACAAAATCTTAAGATGAACTGAGGCATTAAGCACTGCAGGCCTGCCACTAGCACTTAGGAGATCCAAAGGATGGAATTTACTTAAAGCAAATTGAATATATGAAAATTCTAATTTATGTAGCAGTTACATTAGGAAGTATTTGCTTCCTTAACAAATCAGTCTTTAGCTTAAAATGGATTAATCCTAGACTCCCTCTAACTAGTATACTTCCTGGACACATTTAAAAGCTATTCAGAGGGACAAAAACAATCAGATTTATGAACATTTTTAGCCTGTTGGTTAGTGCAAAGAATGCTAGCTTGAAATCAGTTTTGAATTCTGACTTTGCCACTTATGATTGATTTAATTTTCAATGAGTCAATAGTTTCCTTATTTGTAAAATGAAGGGGTTGTGTTTGATGAGCAAGAAAGTTGCTACTATATTCCCTAGTAGTATGCTGCCATGATCCTCACTTTATGGATATAAAAGTGATGCCCTAAGAGACCAGGTAACTTGCCCAGGTCACATAGATAGTAAATGACAAAGACAGGATCATTTGGGTCTTCTAATTTCAGATCCATTGCAGCTCAAGGGTTGCAGGGAAAATGCTGAAGGCTAGGGGTGGCTAGGTGGCGCAGTGGATAGAGCATCAGCTCTGGAGTCAGTACCTGAGTTCAAATACAGCCTCAGACACTTAATAATTACCTAGCTGTGTGGTCATGGGCAAGCCACTTCAGCAAAAAAACCCTAAAAAAAAAAAAAAGAAAATGACGAAGGCTGTTTTATGTAGGGTGAGTTGATTGTTTAAATTACTCTTGACTTTTCATGGTTAATAATCTTTAGCCTTTTTGCATAAACCCATAAAAACTGGGTTGGCTGCATCTTTAGACCTACAACCTTGTTGTATAGCTGCTGAATAAAGAGAATGTGTCCTTTACCATCCTAGAGGTCTTTGTATAAAGTATCCAAGCTCTTCAGTTGCATGCCATATTTCTTAGATGTCTTGGATCTTGTATTTGTTATCAAAGACAATAATAACAAAAAGCAAATTCAGTGGTGAAACCCCAACACCTAAGATTGGGGGTATGGCAAATTAGGCCTTTAAAATCAATTTAACTTAATTGCAACAAAGTCAGATTGTCAAGATTTTAAGTCTATCGAAAGACATTGAAAAATGAACCAACAGTAGATGAAAAAGGAAGATCTGAGTTCAAGTCCTGCCTCAGACACATATAAACTGTGCCAAGAGAAGGTTATTTAACTTACCTACTTGTTGTTGTGGGGGAGAAGTTCCAACACTACAGTAATGCATTTAGAGTGAAAAAATGAACAGTTATGTTACATCACCTGATATTTTTCTGTGACAACCATTCTTAGGAATTAATGAACTCTTTTGCTTTCTCTCTCAGTCTCCAGTCTTTTGTCCATTCAATTCATCCTATACTCTGCTACCTGATTCATCTCCCAGTAAGGGGAGATGATCATGCTGTTGATCCTGTTTGTTGTTGATTATACCGTTCCCCTGCTCATAAGTCATTAATAATTCTTTTCTGCCAACTACAAGTATCTAAACTCTTTAAATGTGCCCGTTGGGCATCTTATACCTTTCACAGTAAAACTTTCAGGCAGAACTGTACAGTTATCCAGTCAGTCAATCAACAAACATTTATTAAGTGTTTACTTTGTGCCAAGATCTTGTGATACACTATAGAGAATACAAAAAAAAAGACAATGTTCCCTATAGAAAGGAGTTACCTATAGAAAAGAGGGAGAGTTCTCTCAGAGGATAAGACACTAGCAGCTAGCACACCACTTGAAAAAACAACCGCAAAAAGTGCAATTGGAAATGAGGCTTTTGATGTGTTATTTGTGAAAACCTTAAGTATAAAGTAGTTTTCTCATTTATCTTTTAAAATTTTGTCTATTTTTATTATTGCTTTGTCTAAGATAATAATGGTTACTGCTACTTTGCTTTTTGAACTCATTTGAAGATGTCAAAGTTAATAAGTTTTCACACCCTATATTTTTGGTCAAAGTCTGCTTTCTCAGATCTGAGCATTCCAAACAAGGAGGGATGACCATTGAAAAGGGATAAGGGGGGAGATGAAACACAAGGATAATAGCAAGGAGAGCAAGGGGGTCTCAACAGTAGAGAGTGTGAGGGGAGTAAATATAAGCAGATTGGAAAAATAGAAAGGCTAGGTTGTGAAGATAATTAGTTATATGATAGGGAGGATAGTTACAGCTAGCCCAGTTTTTGCAGCAGCACCATTGTACAAATATTATAGGTCCTGAACCCTCCTCATATTTTATATGAGTACCTAATGGTAGGGCTGTCCAAATATTAGCACTTCTGGAATGGCCTGAGTTTGTATATTCAGACCAGGAGGATTGATTTTAACAGCTTATAGCTGCAACAAGAGTTGATCAATGAAGATTTTAGTCACCATAAGACAGAAGATATTTTTTGCTTCTAATTTCTAGCAGTTATCAGGTTGGAACCTTTAGAAAAAGAAGGCAGAACTCCTAGATGTGAAATTTATCATTCTCAGTATTTTAAATCATCTCAGATATACACAAGCACCTCAGTTTCCTCTTCTGTCAAATTAGTATGATATCTTTCTTATCTATGTCATGGATGATTATTAAGAGCAAAGATAGCATTATATATGATAACATCAATATTGTTTTAAGAAAAGTTTTGAGGGACTGAGTCACTTTCACTATTATAAATACTGAAATTAACTACAAAAGATGAAGGAAGATGCTAAATGCTTTCAGAGAAATAATTGATAAACAGAAGCATACATATTGTGTATTTATACATATATATATATATATATATATATATATATATATATATATACACACACACACACACATTTGTATCTAATAATAACCATCTCTAGGATAGGGAGAGAAGGAAGAAAAAAGGAATTTACATGATTTTCACTTTATTATTTTATTATATCTTTATATACTTAATTATGTATTTAAATATATAAATATAGTTTATTATATATTTTAAAAGAAATACAAGTTGTATATAGTATATTTGTCTCTTCATGTTCAGTCTTTTAAAATTATACTGTATTATGGAAATTCTTGTTTTAGTGCACAAATTAAAATTAAATAAATTAAAAAATATGAGAACACAGAAATCACATTTAGCCCTTCATCAACATATAAGATTATATTGTGAAAACATTTCAGAAAGCATGAAGCACAGTAAAAATGTTAGCTGGAATTAATAAATATTTGTGGTGATATTTTTCCAGAACTTTTCTTTCTTTTTGGTGACATTAAAAAAAAATTAGTGTAATGCCATCACTTAATAGTCATAATTAACTTCATTTCCCTTTTCAATTAAGTCAGCTTCCTCTTTGCTTTCCCTGAGAAAAACTGTTAAAAAAACTGTGTAATTTCATATCTTTCTGGTTACTGCTCACTTGCCTTTTCAATATCCCTGTGCTGGTTAAACAGAACAAAACAAAACAAAATTAGCTTCTTTTGATTTTATTTCTCCCTCATCTTAATTTCTGTCTTCTCTCTGTCTCTTTCTCTGTCTTTCTCTCTCTATCTCTGTCTCTATCTCTGTCTCTGTCTCTGTCTTTCTGTCTCTCTCATTCACATATACACACACACACACACACAGACATGATAATTTTATGCCATTAAATTTATATGAAAGCTTCATGACTGTATGCCACAGCCAACAGAGATCCTGATAACTCAAATAGAGAAAGGGCTATTAAATGCTTCTTAGCATTAAGTGAAACTTCTTTATATTATGGGAATATGAGTATATATTGTATTCCCCAGTTCTGGAAAGTGTAAGTATTTTGATGCAAGGACTGTTTCATTTTTTTATTATGTTTGTGTCTCCAGTAATTAACATAAATATGCACTTAATAATACATGTTAAATTGAATTGATTTGAAGTGGAGAAGTAGAGCCACTGTTACAGAAATCCGAGATAAGACTTAAAATCATCAAATTTGAGAGTTGGAAGGGAATTCAGTAACTATCTGATTCAAACTTTAGACAAAAAGTATAGTAATATAAGTTTATATATCTATATATCATAATAATATAAGTCAAGTAGTTCTCCAACCTCTGTTTAATGAACTCTAAGGCAAGAGAATCCATAACCCTTATAAGAAGCAGAGACTCCTTTTCAACAGCTCTAATTGTTAGGAAGTTCCTCCAGAAATTAAACCTAATCTGGATTCCTTGCATCTTTTGCCCATTTCTTCTAGTTTACTCTTTGATAGCAAAAAGAATAAAACTGAGTTTTTCCCCACAAGGCAGCCTTTCAAATACTTGAAGATAGCTATCATGTCTCTACTGTGTTACTTCTTGAGGCTAAATAATCCCTTCAACAGATTACCTAGACTTTTTTTGGGTGGGGTGTTTTGTTTTTAAAACCAGACACATTTGGTTCAAGCCCATCATTTCAGTCTTATTAGTCATTATTCTTATGTGATCTGGAAAACTAACTTTTTCTTTATTTTTAGTTACAACACACTCACTCCCATTTCTGTGCTTTTGCACTGACTACCACATTTTAGGAATGCACTCCCTCCAACCTTCCAACCCATAGAGTTCCTATCTCTATTTTTTGCATGAAATAAGATTTTTGCACAAAATATTTTCTGATCCTTCCAACTACCAGTGTCTTCCATTCCTAAACTACTATATATATTTATATTTTATTCACTTTATATTTATATTACATATATTCATATTTTAATTTGCTATCTCCCCAATTAGAATGCAACTTTTTTGTGAATTAGATATATTTTTGTTTTTTTTTTCATATTTCAATCCCTTTAGAATAGAACACGGAATACGTAATATTGCTTATCTTTCATCTTCTAAGAGGACAAATAATATCTGTGAGTGGTCTTTCCAGTGCATGAATTCGATTGGAGTGATGCAGGTTTATACAAAATTGTCAGCTTTACTCTCTTCCACAGTCAGAAAAGTGCAGTGACAAAAGTCAAGATGACTTTGGCCTGGGGATGCAGTGGATGACCTTGATGTTTTTGATGTCTGTCCAAGCTCTAAGTGTTCCACAGCACCTACTTTAGCTGCCTTTCAGCTGTGGGAATAAATTGCTACCATCATCTACCAATTCTGCCTTGGGAAGTCTTCACATGCATGGAATAGACATTTGAAGGGTTTGAGGCCTGACAGGTACTTAATATTTGTTCATTGTGGAGCTAAGTGGGGATAGCTATATCCCCTTATTGGCATCTTGTAACTTTGAGTTTCAATATGTCATGGAATCATACAATTGTAAAGGATGCTAAATTAGCAAGTTATCTTACTCATTATCTTTATTAGGCAAGGGTGACTTGACTTACAAATATCAGTCAATGAATAAATCAAGGGACATAACTTATTAACAAGAAATTTTATACCTTGAAATGTAAATTTTTTGATAGGATCAAAAAGGGGGAAAAATTTGTTGACCACCAACAAGATAATCATTCTTTTGGAAGCTTGACATAGAATACTTCAGCACTTCCTAACTCTAAGGGGATCCAACTCAGTAATGGAAGATTCAAATTCAATTGAGATTTTCAGTTGATTTAAGCCTCTGAGAGAGTGATTCTGAAGGGGGAGGTGGGAGGTGAGAGAGTCTCTTCCATCCCCATCACATTGTTAATGTTATTAAAATAACTGGATCAGTAGGAGGCAACACATCCAAACTGGAGTAGATCGACATGATAAGTAAAATTACAAATAAACACTGGATATAGTAGATGAATAAAGAAACAGGTTCAGGGAATGTGACTTGCTGTTTCAGAGAGGGTGCTAAAGACTCTAGAAAGGACTTCAGGATTTTTAATTTCATCATTTGGCTACACGTATATGTTACCACCATCATGCTCTAAGTTTTTTCATGTTCTTCCTTTGGGTTCTATGTGAATTTGGAGAATAGTGTACCCAAGAACTTTGTGGGGGTGGGGAGAACTGCTTTCTATCAACTGTTCTTACTATATGACATCTTAGTAATTCTCTTTCTAAAAGTTAATTGAACTTGGACTAATTTTCTTTTTCTTTTTTTTAGGTTTTTTTTGCAAGGTAAATGGGGTTAAGTGGCTTGCCCAAGACCACATGGCTAGGTAATTATTAAGTGTCTGAGACCGGATTTGAACCCAGGTACTCCTGACTCCAGGGCCAGTGCTTTATCCACTGTGCCACCCAGCCACCCCAAAATTGGACTAATTTTCAAGGGTAGTGGAATGCCATTGGTGGGGATGTCTAAGCAATACTAGAAATCTAACTGTTCAGAGTTAACCCTAGAACCATAAGTGCCAGCTACTGCCACCCTCTAGAGACCAACTGGTGACTAAATGAAATTTGGGTAGTAACTTTCAGGGATTATTAGATAATTTTATATCTCAAAAAGACTTTGGAGGTTATCTAGTGCATCAACTTCATTTTACAGTTTAGGAAACTGAAGACAGAGAAGTTGTCATTTGGGGCTGAAATCACAGACTTAGAGTTGGAAAGGAACTTAGACATTGTCTGGTCTAACCCCCTCATTATTTATGGGGAAATGGGAACTCAGAGAAATTAAGCAAATTGTCTAAGATTACATCCGTAGTAGAAAAAAAAAATTTAAACTCAGGTCCTCTGACTGCAAATCCAGTCATCTTTAAGGGTGCATAGCTAGTAAATTTCATCTAGAACCCATGAATGAATGAAAAAATATTGATTAAGAATTTAGTTTGTGCCCAGCACATTCTAGGGATACAAAAACAAAAAGCAAGACAAATATCTTCCTTCAAGAAACTCATTCTATATAAGAGGAGACGACATTTACAGGAAAATAAAACTACTAACAGGACAGCAATATTTCCATGTTCCATTGGTTTGAGATTCTCCCCTCACTGACAAAGATCAGTGTCCTGCACCAGTGTGAGGGGGCAGGGAAGAGATGGTGAAACCAGAACAGGAGAGAGCTCCAAACTCTTCGATTTCTTTGTCCCAATTTCTTCAGTCACTTTGGATGCTACAGTTTTGGGTACTTCTGGTTTCCAACTTGAAAGAGACATATGATGCAAACTCCACTTCAGGTTGTTGAAGGGAAAAATAAGATTTTTGTGAAGCTGACATGAGAGGAACTAAAAGCCCCTATTGTGTTCCTATGATTGAGACTTCTGACAGCTTTTCCTTGGGTAAGATCTGGGTCTCTCTCTCTCTCTTCCTCTCTCTCTCTCTCTCTCTCTCTCTCTCTCTCTCTCTCTCTCTCTGTCTCTGTCTCTGTCTCTATCTCTCTGAAAGATATTATTTATTTTGCATTTTACAATCCCCCCCCAAATTTTGCTTCCCTCCTGCCAACCCCCACAGAAGGCAGACTGTTAGTCTTTATATTGTTTCCATGGTATGCACTGATCTAAGTTGAATGTGAAGAGAGAGAAATCATATCCTTAAGAAAGAAGCATAATGTATGAGATATAGCAGAATTATATAATAACATGACATTTTTTTAAAAAATTAAAGGTAATAGTCTTTGGTCTTTGTAAAAACTCAATAATTCTTTCTCAGGATACGACATTCTCCATTGCAGATACAGTCCAGATTGTGCCTTATTGTTGCTATGTTGGAATGAGCAAGTCCATTAATGTTGACCATCACTCCCCTATTGCTGTTATGTTAGGGTGTACAATGTTCTGGTTCTGCTCATCTTGCTCAACATCAGTTCATGCAAATCCTTCCAGAATTCCCTGAATTCCCCATCCCTTCTGGTTACTAATAGAAGAACAATAGTGTTCCATGACATACACATACCACAGTTTGCTAAGCCATTCCCCAATTGATGCATCACCTCAATTTCCAATTCTTTGCCAACACAAAAAGAGTTGTTATGAATATTTTTGTACAGGTGATGTTTTTACCCCCCTTTTTTATAATCTCTTCAGGATATAGCCCCAGTAGTGGTATTGCTGGATGAAAGTGTATGCATATTTTTGTTGCCTTTTGGGCATAATTCCAAACTGCTCTCCAGAAAGGTTGGATGAGTTTATAGCTCCACCAACAATATATTAGTGTCTCAGATTTCTCACATCCCTTCCAACATTGAACATTGTCCTTTCTGGTCATATTGACCAGTTTGAGAAGTGTGAGGTGTTTTAATTTGCAAATCTCTAAAAAATAGTGATTTAGAGCAATTTTTCATATGACTATGGATTGTTTTGATTTTCTCATCTGTAAATTGCCTTTGTATATACTTTGCTCATTTGTCAATTGGAGAATGGCTTGTCTTTTCTTTTAAAAATTTGGCTTAGTTCTCTGTACATTTTAGAAATGAGTCCTTTGTCAGAAATACTAGTTGTAAAACTTATTTCTCAATTTACTACATTTCTTTTGATCTTGGTTACAGTAATTTTCTCTATGCAAAACCTTTTTAATTTAATGTAATCAGAATTGTTTAGTTTATTTTTAATGGTGTTTTCCATCTCTTTCTTGGTCATAAACTGCTTCCCTTTCCATAGATCTGATAGGTAAACTATTCCTTAATCTCCTGACTTGCTTATAA
The DNA here is from genome assembly GCF_037893015.1 of Macrotis lagotis. Classification (NCBI taxonomy): domain Eukaryota; kingdom Metazoa; phylum Chordata; class Mammalia; order Peramelemorphia; family Peramelidae; genus Macrotis; species Macrotis lagotis. Next base: position 87,190,115 of record NC_133665.1, read on the forward strand.
TATATTTTTATGTCTAGATCCTGTATTCATTTTGATCTTCTCTTGGTATAGGGTATGAGGTGTTGTCTAATCTAACAGTTTTTATTGAAGAGAGACTTTTTATCCCAGAAGCTGGACTCTTTGGGTTTATTAAATAGCAGATTAATGTAATCAGTTCCTGCTATTGCACCTAGTCTATCCCACTGAACCACCACTCTATTTCTTAACCAATACCAGACAGTTTTGATAACTGATGCTTTATAACATAATTTGAGATCTGGCAGGGCTAAACCACCTTCTTTTGTATTTTTTTTCATCAAATCCCTGGAGATTCTAGACTTTTTATTTCTCCATACTAATTTATTTACAATTTTTTATAACTCATTAAAGTAATTTATTGGAATTTTGATTGTTAGGCACTAAACAAGTAGTATAATTTTGGTAGAATTATCATTTTTATTATATTTTCTTGGCCTATCCATGAACAGTTGATATTTGCCCAGTTATTTAAATCTGATTTTATTTGTGTGAGAAGTGTTTTGTAATTGTTTTCAAAAAGTTTCTGAGTCTGCCTTGACAGGTAGGCTCCTGTGTCTGAAGTTACTTTGAATGGGATTTCTCTTTCTAGCTCTTTCTGCTGCATCTTGCTAGTCATATATAGAAATGTTGAGGATTTATGAGAGTTTATTTTATATGCTGTGACCTTGCTAAAGTTGCTAGTTATTTCTAGTAGTTTTTTAGATGATTTTTTGGGATTCTCTAGGCATACCATCATGTCATTTGCAAAGAGTGAGAGTTTTGTCTCTTCCTTTCCTATTCAAAATCCTTTGATTTCCTTTTCTTCTCTTATTGCTGAAGCTTAATTTTCTACTACAATATTGAATAGTAGTGGTGATAATGAACATCCTTGTTTCACCCCTGATCTTACTGGGAATGCCTCTAGCCTATCCCCTTTGCATATAATGATTGTTGATGGTTTCAGATAGATACTGCTTATTATTCTAAGAAACAATCTATTTATTCCTACACTCTCTCTAGTGTTTTTAGTAGGAATGGGTGCTGTATTTTGTCAAAAGCTTTTTCAGCATCTATTGATATAATCATATGATTTCTGATAGATTTGTTATTGAAATAATTACTGGCAGTTTTCCTAACATTGAACCCACCCTGCATTGCTGGGATAAATTCTACTTGGTCATAACATATTATCCTAGTGATAACTTGTAGACGTTTGCTAAGATTTTATTAAAGATTTTTGCATCTATAGTCATCAGAGAGATAGGTCTATAGTTTTCTTTCTCTGTTTTACCTCTTCCTGGGTTAGGTATCAGCACCATATTGGTGTTATAGAAAGAGTTAGGCAGAGTTCCGTCTTCACCTATTTTTTCAAAGAGTTTATATAGAATTGGAATCAGTTGTTCCTTAAATGTTTGATAGAATTTACTTGTGAATCCATCTGGCCCTGGAGATTTTTTTTCCTTAGGGAGTTCAATAATGGCTTGTTGGATTTCCTTTTTCTGAGACAGGGTTATTTTAGGTATTTAATTTCCTCTTCATTTAACCTGGGAAACATGTTTTTGTAAATATTCCTCCATTTCATCTAGATTATCAAATTTATTGGTGTAGAGTTGGGCAAAATAATTTCAAATTATTACTTTAATTTCCTTCTCATTGGTGGTGAGTTCACCTTTTTCATTTATGATACTAGCAATTTGGTTTTCTTCTTTCTTTTTTAAATCAAATTGACCAGAGCTTTATCAATTTTATTGTTTTTTTTCCATAAAATCAGCTCTTGGTTTTATTTATTAGTTCAATAGTTTTCTTGTTTTCAATATTTTTAATTTCACCTCTAATATTTAGAATTTCTAATTTGGTATTTAACTGGGGGTTTTGAATTTGTCCTTTCTCTATTTTTTTAGTTGCATATTTAGTGCATTGATTTACTCTTTCTCTGATTTATTCATATAAGCATTTAAAGATATAATACATCCCCTGGCAGCCACCTTGAGTGTATCCCATAGGTTTTGGTATGTTGTTTCATTATTGTCATTATCTAGGATAAAATAATTAATTCCTTCTATAATTTGTTGCTTGATCCAGGCATTCTTTAAAATGAGGCTATGTAGTTTGCAATTAGTTTTTTGTCTGTATCTCGATAGCCCAATATTGCATGTGACTTTTATTGCATTATGATCTGTGAAAGATGTATTCACTATTTCTGCCTTTCTTCAATTGATTATTAGGTTTTTATGACCTATTTTTTGAGTGTTTTTATGGTCAATTTTTGTGTAAGTGCCATGTACTGCAGAAAAAAACAGATAGTCTTTTCTATCTCCATTCACTTTCCTCCATAAGTCTATTATGTCTAGGTTTTCTAACAATCTATTTACCTTTTTAACTTCCTTCTTGTTTATTTTATGGTTAGATTTATCTAGATCTGAGAGCAGGAGGTTGAGATCTCCCTCTAGTAGAGTTTTGCTGTCTATTTCTTCCTGTAATTCTTTCAACTTTTCCTCTAAGAATCTGGATGCTATACTGTTGAGTGCATACATATTTAGTATTGATACCTTTTAGGTGGATATAGTTCCTTCCTTATTTTTTTAATGCTATTTTTGCAGCTGCTTTATCTGAGATAAGGATTGCTACCCCTACTTTTTTCACTTCAGCTGAAGCAAAATATATTTTGCTACAACCATTTACCTTTACTCTGTATGTGTTTCTCTGCTTTAAATGAGTTTCTTGTAAGCAGCATATTGTAGGATTCTGGGTTTTAATCCATTCTCATAGAGTGGATTAGACTCTAGTCTAATAGAGAGTGGATTTAATCCACTTACATTTTAAGGGAGAGTTTATGGGATTTTCTTTTGATTACCTCACTCCCAGCAGGAGAGTCTTCATTTTGTATGGTCTAGTGTATGTTTTTCCATGTATACTCTTTCTGATTTTTATTTTGCTATTGACTTGAATAAATGATGTTCTTTGGTATTTGCTGTCTTATCGTGGAACTGTTATTTGGTGGGAAGAGAGTCAAGCCTTGAATTTAAATCTTGGGATCCTGCTTCCTCTTCAATTAATGAAGTTTAGCTTGAACCTGGAAACCCCATCTTCTAGACAATAATATTTAAGGGAGCAGATAGATTTAGTTCTGTCCTGATACTTCTTTCTGATGCCAGCAGAATAGCCAAGCTTCTGGCTCCAACATCCTGGTTTTCCTCCTGTGAGTAATTAAATTCTACCTTGATGAGAGGAGGGGGAAAAGAGGCTAAAGATGTTTATTCTGCCTCCTTTCAAGCCACTCAATGACAACTTTATGCTGGATGTGGGGGGGATTAAACTCCATTCACCCAAATTCTTTTATTTCCAGTCCAGGGCTTTCCCATTGTACAATGTAACTGTACTGATTATTAATCAGAACTTATTTATTTATTGAGCAATTATCATAATATAGACATTTCCACTAATAATACAATTAAGGGGATCACCTATGAAATTCAGTAATGTGCTGAAACTTGTTCAGACTGGCTCATGGGAGACGATTGTTAAATTTTCAAAAATCATCTCAGGGCTTGATGCTTTTGTTGATAATGTAAATTTAAGAAAGTGATAGAGAAAACATGAATACATGCCCTATGTCTCTCTCTTCCCCTGCCCCCTGCCATAGAGATTATTGTTAAATACAGGGCAGCACATCCTTGCTAAAATAGTTCACAGGATCACAGTTTTTTTATAACTCAGAAGAATCTTTGAGATCAGATAGTTTGCTCCCTATAAGAACGGGGCTTAAAACATCACAGACAGATAAATCTCAGTGAAATGGAAAGGCTACTGATTGGAGTCAAAAGACATGACTTTAATTCTTGACTCTCACTTCTTAGCTTATTGACTCTGGGTAAATTGGTCTCCCTCTCTGGGTCTTAGTTTCTCCTGTATTATGGGAACACAGGATATAGAGTTGAAAAATTATCCAAGTATAATCAATGTTAAATCTCTTATTTTGCAGAAGGCAACAGAGGCTGTATCTTTAGAACTGATAGTGAAATAGCTTTTGTATGCAATTAAATCAGGTTCAAAATCTCTAAGCCAAATAGCAGTAATTTTTGAAGGGCCTGTTGGATATCTAGACTACTATTCCTTACCTCATTGGAAATGAAGATACTAAACTCAAGAGATACTAATCATAGCCAAAAATACCATTCCTTCCCTCAAGGTGCTCACATTCTAACAGGGGAGACAACATGTAAAACACTTGATATCCAGAGAGTGAATGAAAGGCATTCTCAGGGGAGATAGTGTTTATGGGAATGTTTTCCTATAGAAAGTAGGTTATGAGATGAATCTTTTTGAAAATTGTTTTTAATTGATATTTTATTTTTCCAATTACATATTATGAAAGTTTTTTAACATTCATTCATATGCATATGCATATTTTAAAGTTACATAATTTCCCTGCACCTGCCCTTCCCACCCCACTCCTCACAGCAGTGAATAGTCAGGTGAATATTGTACATGCATATTTGTGTTAACCATGTTTACAGATTAGTCATTTTTGGTATAAGGAATTAGGACTAAGAGAAAAAGAAAGCCATGAGATTGGAAAGAAATACATAAGAGACGTGTTTTTTAAAAAGTGAATAGAGCATTCAGATTCTGAAGAATTGTTTTGTTTGTTTTGTTTTTCTTCCTCTGGATGGGGATAGCTTGTCCATAAACAGGAGCTGCATCCATCAAAGTTGATCATCTCACAATGTTGTTAATGTGCATATTGTTCTCTTGGTTCTGCTCCCTTTGTTTAGTATCAGATCCTGTACTTCATTCCATGCTTCTCTGAGATAAATCTGGAGGGAAGCCAGGAAGTAGGGACTTGAGAAGGAAGAACATTCCAGGCATGAGAGACTGCCAGGGCAAAGGGAAGGAGGTGGGAAATGAAATATTGTCTTTGAAGAAAATGAAGAAGATAGTTTTAGCTGGATCTTAGGGTAAAGGAGAAGATGGCTGGCAAAGTAGGAAGGGCCAGGTTCTGAAAAACTTATATTATTAAGAATCCACTACTATTGAGAAGATGAGGCTGGGGTAGAATGAAGCATTACAAATATAAGATACAAGATCATACTGATCATCCTTGTACCTAGTCTCCCTCATTCTAGGTCACAGCACCCTACGTTAAAAGATCTGATCTAGCTGAGTGACTGTTAAGCACTAATAAGTTACTAAAAAGTCTTTAAGGCAGACCTTGTGAGGAAAGAACCAAATTTTTCTTACCAGAAATAAAATTTCTTTTTGAATAATTAAAGGCTATGTCACTATGATTGATGGGCCAGTGAAATATTTTTAATATTTTTACATTTAAAAAAATCTCTTTGAAACCCTAAATGTTTTAGTTCCTAACTCAGACTGGGGTCTTCATCTATGAATGCCCTTCAGTGACCACAAATGAATTGTGCTGTATTTAGGCCATAATGTGACCTCCTTCTGTCTTACAAAAATGGTTTCTAACTACTTCATGTTCTAGTCCAAGACAGAATGACATACCCTGGAGAGTTGATATGTATTTTGGCTTATTGAAAAGGTAAAAGGTAGTGAGGCAAGTGAGACAAGAAGAACATTTTTTTTTTACCAAAAGAGTTTGGAATATATATATTTTGATTTTCCTGCATCTCGTCTCTCTTTCTGTTTCTCTCTTCCATGTCTCCACCAGATTAACCATCCATAAACACTTCTCTTATTATGTCAGAAATCTTCAGTGTATACCTATTACTCACTGGCTGGGTACAATCTCTTTCATATAATATTCAATGCCCTAATTATGTGCCATTTAACCTACATTTTCATCCTTATCTAAAAGTTCTCCCCATCATTTACTCTGTACAAAAGTCAAGACAATTTCTCACTAATTCTGGACATGCTCCTAGACTTTCTTTGTTTCATAACCTTTGTTCATGTTTGCCTTCTATTTCTGCCTACTAAAATTCTATCCATCCTTTAAGGCTCAGTTTATATATTTATGTATTTATTTTCATCCATATGAATATATATATATATATATAGTTTTTGCAAGGCAAATGGGGTTAAGTGGCTTGCCCAAGGCCACACAGCTAGGTAATTATTAAATGTCTGAGGCCAGATTTGAACTCAGGTGCTTTTGACTCGGGACCAGTGCTCTATCCATTATGCCACATAGCTGCCCCATGTATATATTTTTTAAAATATTATTTATTTAAGGTAATGGGACAAAGTGACTTGCCCAAGATCACATAGTTGGGTAATTATTAAGTGACCCAGGCCGGATTTGAATTAGGTCCTCCTGACTCCAGGGCTGGTACCATCTAGCTGCCCCCACATGTACATTTTTAAGTTACAAAATTTCCTTCCATCCTCCCTTCCCACCCCTCCTTTCCTTGGGGTGAACAATCAAGTTAGCATTGTACATACATATTTTGATAAACATGATTACATGTTTACAGATTAGTAATTTTTGGTATGAGGAATTAGGATTAAGGAAAATAGATACATACATTAGAGATAATTTTTATTAAGTATTCATCAGATTCTGAAGGGTTTTTTTTTTGTTTGTGTGCATGTGCATTGTTTTATTTTTCTTCCTCTGGATGGGGATAACAATGTCCATAGACAGTCTAATACAGTCATCCTAGTTCTCTGGACTGCTGAGAAGAGCTGCTTCCATCAAGGTTGTTCATTTTCACAATGTTGTTGCTGATATGAACATAGTTTTCTTGGTTCTACTCCCTTCACTCAGCATCAGATCCCATAAGTCATTCCATACTTCTCTAGAGTCTGACCATTTATAGTTTCTTGTAGAACAATAATATTCCATAGTATTCATGCACCGTAACTTGTTTAACCATTCCCCTTTGATGGGCATCCCCTCAATTTCCAATTCTTTGCCACTATAAAAAGAGCAGTTCTGAATATTTTGGAACATGTAGGACTTTTCCCTTTTTTTATAATTTCTTCTGGATATAGACTTAGAATTGGAATTGCTGTAAAAGGGTATGAACAGTTTTATTGCTCCTTGGGCACAGTTCCGAATTGCTCTCCAGAATTGTTGGATCCATTCACAATTCCACCAGCAGCAATCCATCAATGTTCCAATCCTCCCACAACCTCTCCAGTATTGATAATTTCCCCTTTTTCTCATCTTGACCAATCTGATAGGTGTGAAGTGATACCTCACTGTTGTTTTAGTTTGCATTTCTCTAATCAATAATGATTTGGGGCATTTTTATATGATTATATATATATACATATATGTATATATATATATGTATACATATAGCTTTAATTTCTTCATTGGAAAACTGTCTGTTCATATCCTTTGACCATTTATCAATTGGGAATTGATTTGTGAGCTTATAAATTTGATACAATTTTCTATATATTTTAGAAATGAGACCTTTATCAGAACTCCTAGTTGTGAAGATTGTTTCCCAGCTTTCTACTTCCTTCTAATTTTATTAGTGCAAACCCTTTTTAAATTTAATATAGTCAAAATCATTCATTTTTCAGTTTATAATATGCTATAATTCTTGTTTGGTCATAAATTTATCCCCTTTCCATAGATCTGATAGAGTATTTCTGGGTCTATTAAGGCTCAACTTATATCATACTTCTGCCATGAAACCTTCGCTGTTGACTCTAGCCAGAACCAATCATTTTCTTAACTCCTACAAACTTTGGTCAATAAGCATTTATTACCACATACCAGTGCAATGTTAAGTACTAGGAATACAAAGAAAGGCAAAAATAGTGTTCCTGTTCTTTAGGAGTTTACAATCTAATCTAATGATGTAAATAATCCTTGAGGGGGAAAACTGATGCATCGTTCAGTCATTTCAGTCATGTCTGACTCTTTGTGACCTCATTTGGGGTTTTCTTGATAAAGATACCAGAATGGTTTACTTTTTTTCCCCTCCGGCTTCAGTTTACAGATAAGGAAACTGAGGCAAACTGGGTCACACAATTAGAAAGTGTCTGTGGTCAGATTTGAATTCAGGAGGATGAGGCATCCTGTCTTCAGGTCCACTGCATCACCTAGCTGCTGATTGTATATTGTTCTTGTTTTATTTTTTCAACGAGATTATAAATACTTTGAGAGCACGAGAGCTTTCTTATTCATCTCTATATTTCTCGTTCCTTCCTCAGCCACTCCTTTCCATTCTGATCTTGCTGACCAGTGATTAACATAATATTTGAATTCAATAAATATGTGTTGAATTAATTAATATTTTTGATTCAAGGGTTCTAGAGCAGGAAGTTAGGGACAATCTAATTCAATCCTCTTATTTTATAATAGAGGAAACTGAGGCCTGGGAAAGTTAAAAGGTTGATTATTTATACACAACTAGATAAATGTCAGAAGTGAGACCTGAATTTATATTTTATGACTACAGAACTACTCTTTTTCTTTTTTTAATTTCCCTAGCAGTTAGCATGGTGATTGTGCATAGTAGACACTTAAATTCTGATTGACTTTATTAGTTAGTGTTCTTTCCACTGTCTCAGGAAACAAATAAGGACTGTGCTCTGTCAGACCAAAGGTTCTTTTAACTCTGTATTTGTCTTTGGATATTAATGTAAAGGTAGGGTATACTTGATATCAATTTGAAAAATTAAGAACACACATTGAATTCATTTAGCCTAGGTTTATTTGAGTTAGGGAATGGGGCTGAGTATTTTGGTATTGTGGTTTTTAAGATTAATTATATCATGTAGTTTGGAATTAGACAGTGAACTTCTTGAGGACAGGATCTATATCTCACTCATCTTTGTTGGCCAGAGGCCCCAGGATCACTTCCTCATGGGGAGGGCTCCTCTCATCACCTGTACCCACCCCAGGGTTGGAGCAGCCCCAAGGCACAGCAGCAGTCAGCGGAAAACTCACATTACTACCAGCAGCTCCCACCTGCCTAGGAGCAACCCCCCTACCCCTCTTACTCACCCCATCCCCACCACTCCCAGTCAGATTACACTAAAGCCTGGGAAGAATATTAGAAAAAAAATTGGCCATCATCCTCAGTAACCTGGTCTTCCCCCTCATCAGGATTGCACAAAAATCTGGGAAGTATACTTCAGCATAAGTGGCCACTTCACTGGTGATGGACCCAGAAGTCCCCCTATGCTCCCAACTCAATTATAGAACTGTCTGGGCTGAAAATGACAAACAGTAAGATTCCTACTATGGACAGACCCTTGCTTCTGTTGGTCCCCTGCCACCACCCACATTGACAGTGAAATCAGACTCAAATCAAAGGAAAGGTGAACTTTATCTATGCAAATGTTTTTGTTTGTTTTGGTTTGCTTTTGGCTAGAGGGTGATAGTTGCCTTGGGGAGGTGGGAGCAGAGTGAAGAGAGAAGCAGACTTCACTGGGATGATGCAGCACTTGTGGGTTCTGTCTCTCAGTCTCTCTGTCACCTTCTTTCCCCAGATATATCACCATAAATTCCCCCCCCCCTTTTTTTATAGGTTTTTGCAAGGCAGATGGGGTTAAGTGGGTTGCCCAAGGCCTCACAGCTAGGTAATTATTAAGTGTCTGAGACCAGATTTGAACCCAGGTACTCCTGACTCCAAGGCCGATGCTTTATCCACTACACCACCTAGCCGCCCCTTAAATCCTCTTCTTTTTAAAGTAAACCTTCTGAAGGAAAAATACATTGAAGTAAATCTTTTTTAAGCATTTACTTTGGCAGAGCCCTGTGCTAGGAACTAGGGAGAAATACAGAATTTAGAGAAGACAAGGTACCTACCCTCAAGGAGCTGACAATCAAATAGAAGGATAAGACAAGAGCGCCAAGTACAATGTGTTGGGGCACTTAAAACTTTTAGTTGAATAGAATTATATATTTAGTAATTTTGTCGGTGGTGTAGGAATTCTCAACCAAAGCAGACTATAATACATTTATAATCTTGGAGTTGTTAGGTGTTAAAGTTGTTTGCCCATAGTCATATGAAGATGAAGAATCAGAAGTGGAATGTGAATCCAGGTCCACCTGTCTTTAAGTCTGACACTCTTCCCATTGCAACCTGATTCCTTTCTGTCAGGCTGATAGATATGGTCTGTTATATGTACAGAATCGAGATTCAAACATTTCATAAATTAAGAACAGGGTTTGTATCAAGTCCCTGGGCTTTATGATAGACTTAAAATAACCTTATTCTCTTATTTTGATTGGAAGCAAACTGTTTTTAATATATGAATTCACACAGAGAGATGTGCAAGTGAGGAAGAGTCTAATTCCCTCTAATAGGCAGAGCAGCAGAGACAACAGCTCCTAGAAACCTACAAAAACAGGGGTTGCCTTTCTCCCAAAGTCCTTCCCTCCATCTCCTTCATCCCTCTCTTTGTCTCCAAATAATGATCTCTACCATGTGCAGCTGTCATGTGGCCACAGTGAGGGGCTTGGAAGGAGTATCAGTAGCTCATATCAGACTTTGCTCTCCTCTGGGTAAAGGCCATCTGTCTCTTTTGCTATTAGTAGAGGCCATGTGAGGGTCAGGGAAGGCTCTTTATGAGTCCTTGGGAGATTTAAAGTCCTCTTATAGCCTGCTAGCCTTAGCCTCAGGCCCAGGGTATGATCAGGGTATGTGCTGGTCTGCCAGACAGAAAACCATTCCCTATTTTCATCTGCTATCCTTACTGCCCCACAGAAAACGGAGGACTCCCTCATTTGTACTTCTTATCAGTGACAAAAATTGGCAACCCATTTATGAGTCCACAATTGCCACCTTGGAGAAAATCCTGGGGCATGGGATGACTATCCAGTCTCTATTCCAAATAATTAGCTGTCAGGATCATACATGGGCCCCCACTCCTGGCCCTCTAGCTCATCGATTGATGGCTTTGGCAAGAGAAGACAAGAGGCAGTGTCTAATTAGATTCAATCTGCTTCCGCATGGGTCCAATCCAGGTGACCATGAGCAGCTTTGCAGTATCCATTTGCTTCCACCTTTTTTCAGGGCAAACCTCTGAGCAATTGGTAGCTGCCCAGTCTCTGGGAATATGGGTTTCATCCTGTGTCTCAACTCAATTGGCCTCAGTAAAGTTACCCTGTGTGACTGGGTCTATTCATGGCAGATTAGATGACAAATCCTGTTGGGTAAGTCTGAACCAGATCTGATGCAATCATCATTGTTAATGCATCCCTTGATTGACTCTGAGGCAGATGCTCAGGGTTTGATCTGCCCACAAACATAGCTATATCTATATTTATCTATATCTGTCTTCATAAACTGAGAAGGCCAGTTAATGCTAATTGCAGTTTACTAAACAAGCTGATTTATAACCCTGCTTTTCTTCTCTTTCTATAGCAAGTGCCTACAACTTGTGAAAATGAACAAATGTCAGGCTTCTTTGAATTTTGTTTTTCCTTCTGCACACAGTGACTTTTAGTTGTTGGGTGGGTTTTGGTAGATAGTACTAGATTTGTGGTCTAGAAGGAACTTGGCATATGGCTCAGGGAAAGAGTAAATGGAGTCAGACTATAGACATTTGCTTAACTCTTATGTTACCTTAGACAAATGGAAACTTCTTTGGGTCTACATTTCCTTTTTTTTTTTTTTTAATTATTTATTTAAGGCAATGAGGTTAAGTGACTTGCTCAAGGTCACACAACTAGGCAATTATTAAACGTCTGAGGCTGGTTTTGAGTTCAGATCCTCCTGACTCCAGGGCCAGTGCTCTATCCACTGTGACACCTAGCTGCCCCGGGTCTACATTTCCTAATCTGAGAAATGAGGGGACTTGACTAGACTACCTTCCCTTTTATATCTCTAATCTATGATGGTATGAGTTACAGTTCTGATTATTACAAGATTGTGTGACCATGGGCAAGGCAATTCATCTTTCTGGATTTCAGTCTCCTCATCTCTAAAATTTGGAGATACAGGCCTCTATAAGCTCTGAATCCATGGTCCTTTGGGTTCAAAGTCTACCTCCAATGTGAGCCATGCAATTTCATGTCTCTGAGCCTCAGTCTCCTCATTTGTCAAGTAGGGCTGGTAATATCTGTAGAACCTGCCTCATGGGAGTTTCATGATAATCTAATGAAATATTCAGTGTACTGAAAATCATCTGTGAAAATCTTAAAGTAATATGTAAGTGTCAGCTATTACTATTATTGATTATTATAATTTAACAGCATGGACATCATATCAGATTCTCAGTGCACTAAGGACTAGCATAGATTTAGTGTCTGTTTAGAAAGGAAGCACAGATGGATTTCTACACAAGGACAACAGGAAATTGGTCCTGGAGATCCACGTGAGGTCCTTTCTTACTTCATGTTCCTTAAAACTTTCTTTAAGGTAGGATCTCAAAGGACCATTAGATTCACTCCCAAACTCCCAAATAAACTGGCTTCTCTTTGTTATACTGCAACTTATTGCAGACAGGCTTGGAAAGAAGAAACAGGTACAGTTTTCCTACTGGATGGAGAATCTGACACCTTTTCTATTAGCAATGGATACTCTTAGGAGCAAAGGGAGCCATCATCTCCCTGAGGGTCTCCTCACTTTGGTCTGAAGGACCAGAAGAAATTGGTCAGTCTCCAGACCTTTTCAGGGTTGGAGGTGCTTGGAGACAGCCCCAGAAGGCACCAACTGTTGCTAAATACAATGACTGTTTTCATGATGTCAGTGCTTGGGTCCACTGGGGCTACATGGAGAACATCAGCTTACTTCTTAGAGAGCATCAAATGACCGACAGATGGTAATGACTCTTGGTCATCCCTGGCACAGTCTGAATTCTCAGTTCAATTTAAAAAAAAGAGCAAAAATGCCAATTCACTAAATTTTCTTCTTTATTCATATAAAATACAGTTCACATGCTTTATGAGATTAATGTCCCCTGCTCCTGATTACAAGAACCTGATTGGCATATTAATCAGGTTATTTAAAAAAAAGGGGGGAGAAGGAGATGAAGAAAAGCAAAACACACAGCAGCTGCTATTTTTCTGCTGAATCCATTCAGGATATAAATTTTTTGATGAGATATTTATTGTAAAATAGTGTTTTTCCCTTCCCCTCTTGGTTTTATTTTTAGCCAACATTACCCCAGCATCTGTTCCACCTTTTGTGTGAAATGTATTGAGGCAGAGATGGGCCATTTGGAATGTAGGTACAGAAATGGAGTTTTCTGGAGTAGAAGAAGAGAGCAAACTTTCACTTGTCTGCAAATAGAGGCCAGCTCAGAGATGAAGCCCATCTTGCCAACTTATTCCAACAATGATTGAGTCAAACTCTGTCTTAGAAGACTTCATAACCAGAAACTCTTACATCTAGGTAGAGGGAGAGAAGGCAAGGAAATGATGCCCTGGGGGAATATCTGAAGACAAAGGCTATGGTGTTTCCAGGATTATGATGTCAGAGATATTGTTGAATGGATCCATCAACCAATCAATAAGAATTTATTAAGTAATTATTATGTGCCAGACACTGTATATAGAAACATGAAACCGTCTTTACCCTCATGGAACTTATTTTGTGTTGGGAGAAAGGAACTTCTGAACCATATTGTTGATTTAATTGATGATTCACAAAATGAAGTGACTTGTTCAGGATCATTCTACTCAAAAGTGGTAAAAAGAGATTTTGAAACTGGTTTCCTGACTTTAAATTTGCTATTCTTTTCCTCTGTCATCTTAAATTGATCCCTGGAGAGAGCAAGGAACTTACCCAAAGGGGCAGTTAGGTGGTGTAGTTCATAGAACACTGGACTTGGAATTAGGAAGAACTGAGTTCAAATATGGTTTCAGACATTAGTGTGACCTTGGACAAGTCAATTGACCTCATTTTTCTCAGTTTCCTCATCTGTAAAATTTAGATAATTTTCTAGATTCTCTAGATGAGAAGGAAATGGCAAACCACTTCAATTTTTTTTTTTTGCCAAGAAAACCTTAAATGGGATCAAGAAAAGTTGGACATAGCAGAAATGACTGAATATCAAGTACCCTAGATTATACAGGATGGAAGCAAGTTTTAGAAGCAATATTTGATTATAATTAATCTGATTTTAAATTTTCTTCAAAGCACTATATAATTTCCCAAACAAAACATTGCCAAACACCTCCTCCTTTTCACTTAAAGGTAAGACCTTTTGATTTTTTTATGTTCTTGTATTCCAGTATCTAGTATAGCACCTAGTGTGTAGTGAATGCTTAACAAGAATTTGTTGACTGATTGAAATGAATCTGAAGCCAAGATGGGAAAATGATTTAGACAAAGTAACATAACTGTTAGTCAGGGGCTCTGATGAGTTGATGTTGAATTCATTAACTTGGCATGAGATCTTTTCTGAGCACCACAGGACCCCAAACTATGAAGAAAGAGACAGGTAGAGAAAACAGTAAGGAGCACATTATAGGTGAGATAAATGACCATGACCTCTTTCAAGAACACCATTGAGCTAGTAGCTTCCTCTTGAGTGCCCCCATGATCCTGAAAGAGCTTCATCTTCCCTATAAAAGGCTCATTCCCAGACTCATCATGGGTTTTTGAAACACCAATGAAGAATGAGGTCTATCTTGGAGTTAGATAGAATTCTAATAATACTGTAATGTAAGCACAACAAACATTTATTAAAAACTTACTGTGTACAGATTCCTCTGCTTGGGGATGATGGAGATACAGCATTTAAATAGGATATAGCTCTCACAATCCCCTAGGGAATGGTTACATAAGAGGATAATCCACAGAGATCTATAAAATATAATATCACCTAAAATATTATTATTAATATTATATATTGTTATATAATGTATATAAGAAATGTGGAAATCAAACTGTCAGATGCAGTACAGGTGAGAGAGCCATTACAAATGAAGGGATCAGGAAAGTCTTCATGGAAGAGGTAGCATTTTATATGGATACAAAAGGGACAAATAGATTGGTGTCTGAAGAAGTAATATATTAATTTTATATGTTTAGTTCAAATGGCTCCATGTTTTATGCAATGCTGCTTTTGGGGTCAGTATGAATAGATGGCCTAAAGTTGTATCCAAAGGATAGAAAAGAAATCCATCTGATGGAAGGAATTGTCATGCTGCTAATATCCTGGTTTTATAAATTACTTTTTTTCTCCCAGTAGCACAAGGGAAGCTCATATGTTTTATTTCCTTGAAATAGAATTGATGAGCCTCTTTAAAAAATAACCTGAATTTGAAACCAGAAGGACCACAGATGATGACATTATTATCTTCCTTTTGTAGAAGGGGAAATTGAGGTACTAGGTAACTGTGTAACTTGTTAGATTTTGAAATAAAATATAACTCTCTTGAATATTCCTGTATTCTGCATTTATACTGGGTCACATGTGTGGACATATCATGAAATCTTAATCTGTTGATAGAGTCAGACCTGTCTATCCTCTATGGACTATTAAATCAGTTCCAGGATTTCTGGGTCTTTATCATTTATAGAGCTATAGAATGTCAGCACTGGGGCAGTTAGGTGGCACAATGGTCTGGAGTCAAGAAGACCTCAATTAAAATCTGGCCTCAGACACTTACTAGCTTTGCGACCGTGGGAAAGTAACTAAATGCTTTTGGCCTCAATTTCCCCATCTTTAAAACAAACTGAAGGAAATGACTAAATACTCCAGTCTCTTTGCCAAGAAAACATCAAATGGAGTCACAAAGAGCCAGATATAGATGAACTGAGTGAATGACAACAAAAGAATGCCATGTGTGGAAGGAGCCTTTAAAAGATCATATTCTATATTCAAATTATTTTAAGTCCACAACAGACAATAAATCCAATGGGGTCTCAAAGGAGGAAGGGGTCATTGTGTTTGGAATAAGCAGGGAAGATTTAACCCAGTTAAACATCCATTTCTTTGTATCTATGCACAGATTTTCTGATGGTGAGATTTCAGCAGGTTTTTGGAGAAAGATAAACAGGAGTGAAGGGGTATTTGAGATTTAAGGGAATGATAGAAGCATGTTAGAAGAAGTAGGAAAGCAGAAGGTGTGAACAGATTAGTGTGGTTGGAGCAGAAAATTCAAGAGAGGAATAATAGGAGATAAGATTAGAAATTTAGATTGAGATAATACAGAAGATTTTGAATATTTAAGTTACTAGCTCCCCTGCTCTATGATTTACAATTTCTTCCAGCTTTTATGATCCTTTTTAATCTGACCCTAACCTATATAATTTCATTTTCTTCTCTGGGTCTCTTTCAGCTGTAGAATCCTATGGACCTATTTTATTCTTCATTATGGATAACTGCCCATCTAATGCTTTTACCACCACCCCCCCCACCAGACCTTCTTATGGGTGGCTCATGGTAAATAGAAAAAGCTGAGTATTTCTTAGACCTCTTATTAATGAGTGACCTGTTTTTAAGGAGCCAGAGTCATTCAAAAAAGCAAAAAGAACTATCTGTCTTTTCTCCACTGTCTAACCCACCCTTAAAGACAAACCATCAATACAAATTGAGGTGAATTTAATTTTATGTCTGGTAGTATGATGTAATGGAAAAAGTACTTGTCATATAAGCAGGAGATATGTATGCCTTCACCACCTCTCTATGCCTCAGACAGTGGTGGGAGTATAATTCTTTTACCTCCTATGCCATAGGGCAGTGAGGAAATACCTATATATACTTTAAAGTACCATAGAAAGGTCTTTGTTGCTGTTCTATTAGTTATTTCTTTAAATCCAATTGTGTAAGCTGCCCTCGGTCCCATTCAGTATACTTGGCTTATAGGTAAAATTGTATTAGGATTTGTAAAAAGCTTTACAAATGTTATCTTATCTTCACAACTACCCTGGGAAGTGGAGCAGTTGAGGAAACTGAGGTAGCAGAGGTTGAGAGAATTGACCTGGGTCACCCAGCAATGAAGTGTCTGAGACAGAATTTGAAGTCAGGTTTTCTTGATCCTAGATCTAAGTGCTTTATTCCCTTTGTCAACCAAGTGACTTTCTTTAAATGAATATCATCTGATTGTTTACTAGAGGACCAAAACTTAAGATTTGGTCTTTGATGATGAAACAACATAGGATGTTTAGATACTCTCTTCTCTTTTATCTTTCCTTTCTTTTTTTTTCATAGATACATAGATCTCTAAGGTAATTTCAAGATCCAAATACTACAAATATATCTCTATACACATATATGAACATAATATATACATATCCATACACATGTCTGACACATATCCATATATGTAAGGACCAATATGGATATGCATATATAATATATGTATGTATATGTATGTGCATTTATATATGTCGGTATTCAGTTTTAAATATTTCAGAGATGTGGAGGAAATTCCCTCCAATTATACATACCAGCTATTTATAGTCTTTGAGTATTGCCTTGGGAAACTGAGGGAGACTTTAATGACTTACCCAGGGTCATATAGTCAGGTTGTTCAAAAGTGAGACTTAGATTTAGATAAGGTTTACTATTCCAAGATTCAATCTATCCATGTATTTGTAGTTTTAGTTTTAAAATTTCAGTTGAATTCATTTACTAATAATGGTCTATAACATGGTTCAAGATCTTTCCCAAGCCTGGTACAGAATTAAACATGAGAGATCTTCCTTCTGTAAAGCACAGAAATGATGATTCCTAAAGATAGTTCCCAAAGATATGTCTCTACTTGCTTGTTTATTTAATGTTTTCCTAACTTCCTACTTTTTGCCTGCTCACTAGTTGCCACAAATGAAATTATTTTAAATTCCTCCTTTTTTCCAGTGAAGTAGAGGGAGATGGGGAACTGAGGGGAAGGTGGGAAGACCTTGCTAATAAATGGGAAGATCTACAGTCTTAGACTAAATTCTGCTGGATTGGTCCCAGAGACAAAAGGTCAAGTTAGCAATGACTCTGGTGAGTGAGAATAACAGGTAACAGAAGATAAATAGGGTTTTGGCAATTAGTAGTAAAGGAGGGATAAAAGTTGAAATGAGACTGAAGTATATGAAAAACTGTAGCAGTTGAGAGGCTAACTTCCCAGTTTCCCTTAATCCTTATGCGGTTTTTCAATTGATCTAGTTGTCTTTCTCCCTTCAGACTGTGAGCTCTTTGAAGGGAGGGACTGTTTTGTTTTGATTTTGTCTTTCATTGCATACCCCAGTGCTTAGGACATTATAGCATCATAGTAGGTGCTTAAAAATGTCTATTGACTGGACTTGAAACTGATCTTCCGACCTAACAATATTAGATTGAATGTTGATGGAAATCATGGGAAACCAAGTGATGAGAAAAACTGTTAAGAGGGAAAATCTTCTCTTTGGCATGCCTCAAAATATGCTGATGAGGTGGAGTCTGAGACAATTCTTATTTACTCATTTTCATGGATTGTACACATTTGTCTCTTCAATACAGACTTCTTCTGGGTGGATTGACCCTCTTCTCTGGGTAAGTATCATATAAAAACATGTATAATGCTTATATGAGGGAGGCAGGATCCCAATACAGTAGTTCTCAGTCTCATTCTTATATCAGCAAGCTGGGCAGGACACCCAGAAATTTCCACCATCCTTCCCCTGCCTCCCCCCCCCATCCTGTAAAGCCAGATCCTGCAGCTGCACTCTCCCTGAATCCCAGAGCCTGGGTTGGTTGGTTCTGATTCTCATTCTGTTAATAGTCGGATCCATTCTTTAAGGCAGTCAGATTGTGGCCTATTATTCCATCTGCAATAGTCAGAACTCTTTCTTCTCCTTTGATAGTACAGCTAAAAGCTGTCCCAGAGCACCATCCATGATGGAGCAATTACTAGCTAACCAGCTCATCTTTTCTAAGTTTCATTCCTTGCTATTGTGTACTAAAGTCTGCCTGCACAATGGTGAAACCACCAGCCAATCCAATTAAAGAGGGGAAAAAAAGAATGAAGTCTGTAAAAATCGATTGGAACAGATGAAGGAACCTGTTGACTGGCAGAAGTTTTCCCTAAATAATGATAATGATAGTGTCTATGTTAAAGCCTCCAGAACAAGGTTGTTTTTATCTTTTACTCTGAGTGATACTCATGATCCCACTGTTCTCTGGCCTGGCAGGACACATTGGTCAAATTGTGTCTAATTTTGGGACCATATTTTTGGAAAGGGTTTTGAGAAACTGGAATGTGTCCAGAGGGGAGTCACCATGATGGTTAGATGATCAGAGACCATGTCATATAAAAATCTGTTGGCCAAAAAGAATTTTAAGCCAGGAAAAGAAGAACCTTGGCTCAGGGCGTGGGATAGGAGACACATGACAGCTGTCTTAAATTTTTTGAAGGACTGTCATGTAAAAGGAGTGATTCTACTTGTTTTCTTTGGTCTCAGAGGATAGAACTAAGAGTAATTAGTAGAATTGCAGAGAGTAACATTTTGTATTCACTTAACAGTTTTTCCTGGCAATTAAAACTTAACTGCAGTGGATTACCTTGGGAAGCCGTGAGATCCCCCTCATTGGGGATCGTGAAGTAAATGCTGAATGTTGAAGATGTTGCAGAAAAAAAAAATCCTGTTTAAGTATGTTTGGCCTGGATGCCTTCTATGGCTCCTTCAAAAGCTGTAATTCTCCAAAAGTATAAGTTAAATTCAAGATTAAAAGGATGTTTCTTTTGGTGAAGATTCACACTTCTTGGAGTCCTGAATTCTGGTTTTATGTGGAACTTTGAGAGGAAATAGACCTTAAAACATGTGATCCATAATGAGAGACACTGAAGAAGGAGCTAATCATTGGTGAAATTGAGTGGAATTCATAAACCCTTCAATAACTACTACTACTACTACTACTACTACTACTACTACTACTACTACTACTACTACTACTAACTAGTGACATCAGGAGGAATAAAGACAAATAAGAACTTCACTAGATTAGAAGTACCAGATAGCAGAAGTCTTTCCTGGAGGGTCACAATAACCAGAAATGGTAATTTAGGAACCATATATAAGATTCATTATAGCATAGGTATCACTAGGGTCAAAGATTCAGGCCAGAGGTACCAGATTTGATGGGCATCACTTCATCTAAGCCTATAGTGACAATGTTGACTCAATAATTGCATAGTATGGAAGGACTTAAAAATTATTGCCTTTTGTTGCAAGTTTAATTGTTGCTACTTATTTTCCTAGCTCATTTATTTTCCTCAAATTCGTTCTTTTCGTACATTGTGGGATAAATTGCTGATAGACTGAGAGACCTGCTGTCAGTGTACTGGGGTGTCCATAGAAAGTTTTTCTCAGATTTCTGGGTTGAGAGACTGATCCATAAGAGGCATCACAGTACTGAAAGCACTGTAACTTGTCTCCATTGTTTTGTTGATGTGAATATTCTTCAACTGATATACTTCTGAACCCCTTTAAGTCTTAGTGGACTGTCTTAATGAGTTGCTATGACCAATTCAATCATTACTTGGTATCAACACTTCTGTTGATAAATCTAGTGCCTCTGAAATAAAAATTACAATAATGTGTTTATTAATAATATAGATCTTCTTTGCATAACATTTGCTAAGCATTACCTTTTTAATCTACTTAGGTATAGGGAAGGTATAACTGACTTCGTTTTAGAGAAGGAGAAAATGATCAGAATGTTATGATTCAAAGAAACCACAATGCTTACTAATTTAATGAAAGGTAGAAGTGATAATGATGATGCCATAGTAAATAGAGTTCTCTTCTTGGAGTCAAAAAGACTTGAGTTCATATTCTGCTTCTTATACATTCTATCTCCATGATCAGTTCCCCCTAGAAGGTTCTAGAAGATTAGTTGCTCATTGATGGTGGAGGAAGTTTTCAAGGATTGACCTACACTGATATAATCATAGGTTTGAATTGAACAAAATATGCTAATAATACCTCCCACTTAGTAGTTCTTTAAAATTTACACAGTTTTCTTCTTGAAGTAACCTCATGAAGTAGATTGTACATGTAATTTTATCCCCACTTTATGGATCAGGAAATTGAGACTCAAAGAGGTTAAATGTTTTGGTCATGGTCACGCTGTCAGTACATTTCCGAATGGGCATACAAAGAGAATCCCATGTTCTGACCCAGGGCCATCCTAATTTGGGGCATTCATTAGAAATGTTCAAAGACTTCCCAGAGCTTTCTTAGTTGCATTTTCATTGGGTGTAAAAAAAGGAAATAGTGTTTCTTTTTCTTCTTTTCTACATGAATAATTTATTGAGTCTTATGTCTTCTCAAATTTGACCCAAACCTGGACTTTATGGTGCTTGAGCTTGTTTATTCTGTGCAAAACACAACTTTTAGCATGGAAGTGAAATGCCTTAACAAGTCTAATAAAAAAAGAATTGGAAAGATTTTTGAACATCAAAGAGCCCTCATGCACCGACATTTTGAGGCATGTAAAGGAATCTGAAACATATGGATTCCATTGCCCTTAATATACAAATTCCTCTTAAAATTGCTTGGGGCAAGACACATTTGGGTTTTCATTGGCCTCTATTTTTTCTCTTCTTCCCACTAATGTCCAACTCTATGATTTTAATTTATGAGGCCAATGACCAGGACCTTCTGCCTGTTTTGGCCTGCCATACAGACTATTTTGCCAATTCTTTTATCTTTTCATTTCCCTAAATGTTTTTTTGAGATTGATAGTCCTTTATCACACATACACACCCAAATTATCACAGATTCTTTAATGTCTGGGAAACTAGGATAGTTTTTTTTTTAACTACCTGGGAAACTACTTTGTTCCTTTAGAGATTTTTTCTAAGGCCAATCTTTACCATAAGCTGACATTGCCGACCAATCTACCATTCCTCAAAGTATCATTTTTTATGATTAAATATTGTCCTGGTTTAATAATATGCTGTTATTTCCCCAAAATTCCAATTTCTTCTTCAAAAATGTAGGCATAGCTCAGTCTTTCTGATTATCTTACAGATTCCTTTCTCAGAGATGAAGACTCAGGAATTTACATGTTTAACTCCACTCTCTAAGATTTTTTAATATCTACATCTCTAATTACTTACTGGATACCTTTACCAGGTTAGTTGTCTTTCCAATATCTCAAACTCAAAGTGCTTTAAAAAAGAACCCATCTTTTTCTCTAGTTAATGATACAGTACAATCTTTCACTCAGACATAGAGATTCCAAACTTTGCTTCTTGGCAATTTCCTTCTCTTTCTCTTTTCTTCTCATCCTCTCTTCTCTTTTTTCTGTTTTCCTCTTCCTTCCTTTTCCTTTTGCCTTTTATTTTTAATTTTCCTCTTCTCTTTCATCATCACCTTCTCTTGATTTACCTTCATCTTCATTCAGTACTGTGTCCTAAATTATTCCTTAATTATATTTTCCCCCAGTCTCTTCATTTTTATTCCCATGGCTGTCATCCTGATTGTTTCTCATCAGAGTTTATTGATATTGTCCAGTCAAGGATCTGACAAATCATCTTGTCAAAGCCTTTCATTTTACAGATTGTATAATTAGACAGATTCAGTGACTTCTCCAAGGTAACAGTGATAGGAAGTATCCCTACTACAATTTATCTCATGTTGATTTTTTTTTGAAAAATTGCTTTGAAGATCTTCTGGATTACTTGAAAATATTTAATGCTCTAACCCAATTATAGTCTAAGACTAGAATTCCATGTTATATGTTTCTATATCTATATACATATATAGATGTAGATATAAACAAAGATATATAGATATAGCTATAGGATTATTTTAGGGAAAGAAGTCTACAAATGAGGGCTACAAATTATGAAACTGAGGCAGCTATGTGGCACAGTGGATAGACCACTGGCCCTGGAGTCAGAAATACCTGAGTTCAAATCCGGCCTCAGACACTTAATGATTACCTAGCTGTGTGGCCTTGGGCAAGCACTTAACCCCATTGCCTTGAAAAAAACCTTTAAAACCCCCCCAAAAAAAACTAAATTATGGAACTATGAGTTCTCATGTCATCTGGACTGCTCATTTGGCCGTAATCATATGCTACCTTGTATTGTCTTTATCTTTCCTTCATTAGAGTGTATATATTCTTTAAGTGGAAGTATCAGTATGTAGAACAGTCCCCTAATAATACTTTTATATTGTGTCTTAAGGTTTTGCAAAATGATTTACATTATCTCGTTTGATTCTTACAAAACTCTGGGAGGCAGGTTTTACATGTGTTCAATTAAGTGCTTATGGAGAAAGCTGATGGTGTTATATTGACCTTTCTAAAGTCCCATCCTTTGGATTTACTAGAATTTATGGGGCTAATTGGACCCTTAAAGGTTGGAGTGTTGTAAAGGGGGAATCCTAGAAGTTTTCAATAAAATATTTGTTCTTGAATAATTTATTTAGATCCTCTAGGCCTCAATTATCTCATTAGTAAAATGGCCTTCATAGTCCCTTCTAGCTTTAAATCAAAAATTTAAAGAGGTAAAGGTTCAACTTTAATTTTAAAACCTTAAAGATTTTGTTTTAATTGCCCCTTTTCATATTGAGATATTTAAAATGTTAAATATTGATTTATTAATTGATTTTTAATCTCAGAAGGAGAAATTTACAAAAGACTACAGATGAACCACCTCTTTTTAAGTTAAAAAGGCTTTTCGTTAAATGATGATTTTCAAATTTGAGTCACTTAAAATTTCAATGTTAAGCCACAAATTCAAAGGCAATATAGTTATTCAAAATATGAGGAAGAATTAGTTATCTTCCTTAAAACACATTTTATTGGTTAATAAATTATTTTATCTGCCAGTATAAAGATATTGAGTTATTAGTTAGCTCCCCTAATAAGTTGTATGTACACACCTTCTTGAATTAATTAATCTGAAACAGTACTTAAATTCATTGCAGATATTGATGGATCCTAGTATTATTTTGATGACTGGTTTTCCCTCACTGAAGTCTAAAATTGGGACATTATGTCAGTGTTTTGAGAGCTCTACATTTGGTTTGGTTAGAATTTCATTTAACCATTCATCTATCCATACATTTAATCTTTCACAAAATATTTACTGAGTGCCTACTATGTGTTAGGTTGACCATCTATGGGTCAAATCAAGTCTACTGACAGTTAAATTATTTAAAAATAATTTAAAATATAATAAAACTTTATTAAAATATGAAAAACATTCTTAGCTTTTGAGCTTTATAATAACAGGCTACAGGCCAGATTTGGCCCAGCAGGGCCATAGTTCGCCAGTTCCTGGTTTAGTCTATTGACGTGGTGGAAGATACAAAGATGAACTCAGCTCTACTAAATTACCAGCTGTATGATTTTGAGAAAGTCACTTAAATTCTCTGTGTCTCACTCTTTTCTGCAAAATGGGGAGACTGGACAATAACCTCCAAGATCTCTTCTCTATCTAAATCTATGATCCTAATTCATAGTTCCTAAAACATTTTCAAGGAGCTCACAATATATTAGGAGAATTAAAACAAGGAGATAGAAATGTATTCTATGGGGCAGTTAGGTGGCAGAGTGGATGGAGCCACACTGGCCCTGGAGGCAATAGGACCTGAGTTCAAATCCTAATTCAGACACTTAATTACCCAGCTGTGTGATCAGGTGCAAGTCACTTAACTCCACTGTCTTGCAAAACCAAAAAATAAAAAATTAAAAGAAAAAAGAAATATACTATACAAGACAAGATTGGATGAAATAGATAACTTAAAAATTAGTTACTTTATAGCCTTGTTTTCTCTGCTTCTCTTCATTTGCTTTGTATTTGAATGAAATTGGAATGTTGTTGCTCAAGACTATCCTTTCCTCTCCCTTCTCTGATCTTTCCCTTCTCATATTCTTGATTCATCTTTATCAAGGTTAAATTTACCTACTTTGCATCACAGTTATTTGTATATCTTCCTTATTCACAAAAGACTACAAGCTCCTTATTGGTTAAGATTGTTGTTTTTCATTTTTATATCAATAAAGTACAACTTTTAAATTATATTTACAGCTCAATTAAATTCAAATCACCCCACTAAAATGATACTTTACTTCTTCAGTTTAACTTTCAATTATCTGCTCCTCAAATATCTAAATCCAGACTTAGTCTTTTTCTGATACTTTCCCCACCATACTCATAATTATTTACCAAAATGTTTTATTAACTTTAAATTGTCATATAAATATAACCCATCCTTGTCTTCTTTTATTGCTTACCCCTTTTTCTTGATGTGAACTTTGGAACCCTTGTTCTATTAGTAATAAATTTGTTAATTCAATCCCTTTCTCTTATGTTCCTACCTCATCAAAGTAACCAAAACTTAACTTCCCATCAAGGACTAAGCATCTCTGGTAAGCATCTTCTCTGAGGCTGTAGACCAATCCTGGTTCCAACTGCATGCACAAAAGAAGAATTAGGGTTAGGTTACTATTTTCTCCCATCACTACTTCCACAATCTTTCACTGTCACCTTTGTTCAACGATTTTTTCTTTGAAGTTGATAGTTCCCTCTTCCTTATTTTACCATAAAATCACCCTCTATGACAAAAAAATGAAAGAAAAAGTTAAGCAAAGCTAACCTAATTATCAAGCAAATTCAATAGCATATACAGCGTTACCTACATATAGTTTCCTACCTCTGCAAAGGAGGGAGATGCATTCTCAAATCAATTCTTTGGGGCCAAGATTGCTTATCAGAATTTCACAGCATTTCAGTTCTGATTGCTTTATTATTGTTTGTTTTCTCTACATTGTGTATAGTTTTCTTGGTTCTGCTTACTTCACTGAGTATCAGTTCATTGATATAACCATGTCCACAATATTTTTAGCAATTCCTCAATCAATGGTCTTCTGCTTTGTATATAGGTATTTTCTACTATAAAAAAGTGCTGCTATAATACTTTTTTGCAATTTATGGAGACTTAAAAATCCTTACCCTTCTTGAAACATGAGCCTAAATATAGGTTATTTAACTATGAATTAAAGCTATGGTCTTTTTAGTCCCTTTCTATGCTTAATTCCAATTTGTTTTCAAGAATGATGGGGATAAATAGGAATAGGCCATCTAATCTTAACTGTGCTGTTACTGATTCTCATAATTTTTCCCTCTATCTCTTATCACTATCATATTCCTCATGGTGACTTTTCTAGATTCTTTCCTCTTCTCAAACTCCTAACTTTTTTTCCTCCTACTGCATTATACTCTTGACAGATGCTTCTTCTAGTTATTTCCTCTACAGCCTCTACAATAACTTTGCCTCTCTTTATTTTGATCTGGACTTGTGAACCAGGATCACATCAACCCTTCCAATGTTCCTAGAAAAAGTGGGTCTACTTATCCTCCTAACACCCCACTCACCCTTGCAGTGACTTTCCAGACCAAAGCACCTAGATTATTATTTTCCTGTGTCTCTTGTCTTCCTCCTTCAATAGCATGTAAGTTACTTCAAGTTAGGCTATAGTTTTGCTTTTTATTCTTGTGCTAGATACAGAGTTTGGGAAAGTGATTAATAAATGTCTGCCCTTCCTTCCTTCCTTCCTTCCTTCCTTCCTTCCTTCCTTCCTTCCTTCCTTCCTTCCTTCCTTCCTTCCTTCCTTCCTTCCTTCCTTCCTTCCTGCCTCTTTGCTCACATAAAGATTTCCTCTAGCCCTAAAAGCAACAACCCACACTCACCCCACCATCAACATCACCACTACCACCAGCAACAATAGCATTAGCATGAATACCAGTTTCCTTGAGTGCTACAGATCCTGGTCATAGGGGCTCTAGCTGCATGGGATCTCAGTTATAATGGCAAGCTCTTCATGTCACTGATGATGAAGCTGAGTTCCAGAGAGGCTAGATGACTTTTAGCAAGTTAACTCATAGCAGAGATATAAACCTAGGTTCTGAGTCAAAATCCAGTTCTCTTTTCCATATACTACACTGCTATTTAGACTGTGTTCCCTCTTCTATAAACTGTCAAATGCTAAGAAAGAGTGAGCTACACACATTATCTCTACTCATTATCTATTCATTCCTGCCATATATTTGAGCAATCTGGCTTCTATCTCCACCACTTGACTGCAAGTTTTCTCTGTTAAGTAAGCAATGACTAAATCCAATGTCCCTTTTAAAATTCCTCATCTTCCTTGAACTCTTTGGAACCTTGATTCTATTATCCATCCCTTCCTTTAAAAAATAACTTCAACTCTGGCTTCTGTGGTACTTTTACTGAATTCTTCAGCCCTGTGCAGTAGGAAGATCAAGAAATCTGAGAACTCAGGTTCAAATCCAAATTTTGTTCCATCATTTATGCAACAAGTCATATAATCAACCTAACATCAAGTATTTATTGAGTACTTATTCTTGTGTTAAGTACTGAGGATATTCACATAAAAAAGCGAGACAAACCCTTTGCTCATTTGTATTATACTAGGGATTGAAAAAATGTTCACAGGAAAATATAGGGTATATACAAAAAATATGCAGTAGAAGACTCACAGTTGATAGGATCAGGAAAAGCCTTGAAAAATGTGACCCTTGAACCATAAACCTTGAATCCCTAACCAAGTGTTCCTAGATGCAAAGATGAGGGTCAAGAACACATTTTAAAAATAGTATTTTTGACCAAACCTTTATTTTCTTTATTTGCTTACATTTGACCTCTACATTTATGGACATATTCAATTTTCTGTTAAACATGAAGTTTCTTCTTTTCTACCTCTAAAATGTCTTCATTGGTGATTTTCTTTTAAAATTTTATTTACTATCTATATGTAGATGATTCCCAAATTTATATTTCTATACTCAACTTAACCTAAGATCCTAGAAGATGCTAGGTGAATTTCTCTTCTTGAATGGTCTATTGGCTTCTAAGCCTCATTATTTCTGATACCAAACTTAACACCTTCCAAGGCAAATTGTTTAATAGCACCACTGTCTTTTCCCTGACTGAAGCTTGAAACATAAGGAGTCTTCTTTAGTTTTTTCTTCTCTTTTTTCCTGCAGTATTTAATCAATTGGAAATTCCTGTCCATTCATATCTGTGACATTTTTCATATTAGTCCTCTTCTCATCACTTCTACTATAGCTTCCTAGTCCAGATCCTTATCACCAAAAGCCTGAAAATAGTCACCTAACACAAATAAACTCTTGTTAAGGCACTTTTCTTTTTTCTTTTTTTTATGTTTTTAAGGCACTTTTCTAACTCTATCACTCCTCTTCTCAAAAACTTTCAGTAGCTCCCTACTGATTAATGAATAAAATACGAACTCTTCAGCCAAGCATTAAAGGTCACCCACAGTTCGATTCTAACAGATCTTTGCAGTTTTTAAACTCTCCTTTAAATTAACACATTGCAGATATTTTTCATAACTCATTTTATGTTCAAAGGCAGCTGTCACTTTTGATGTATACTGGCATTGTGAACATGAGCAAATCACTTAACCTCTCAGTTGTGTGGGCAATTCACTAACTCTAAGTTGCAGAGAAGGTTTCAGTCTACATTGGTGGAGTTTTCTGATGTAAAGTTTCCCTTTATTTTTGAAATCTCGAAATCTCAACTCCAGTATTTATTCTTATGCTAGTATCAAGGTGGGGCAAAACCACTATACTCTATTTAGCTCTGATATCTTAACTTGTAATATATTAAAAATCAGTCAGTTAAAAGCTTAGACTTGTGCAGATTCTTCTGCACAAGAATCCTGCTAAAATAGACTAAGGAAATTTGACTATGACCCAGGACTCATTCATTAATAATCAAATTGAGAAGGGGATATATATATATATATATATATGTGTGTGTGTGTGTGTGTGTGTGTGTGTGTGTGTGTGTGTGTGTGTGTGTTTCTAGAAAATGGGAATGTGGTATTTTAGCATGAGAAGGGGATATGAAAAGGGATTATTTCTTGGAGAAGTCTTGGTTTTGACCAGATTTCCTTCCCTCTTGTTTTGACTCAAGGAGAATATTACATTTTCTAAGGATCCAGAGAAAGTTGGATGTCTTCTTTCAAGGATCCAGTGTAAACTGCCCTCTTCCATTATTCAAGCATTGTATCCCTTGGGGAGAGCAAAGGTGACCATTTTCCAAATGTTATCCAAAAACACTCCACCAGATCATCTGAATTTAATCTCTTTATCCTCAGGAATCAAGATCAGACTTAGCGCTGAGAGAGGTCCAGAAAAGAGACTACACTGTGCTTGAAGCTTTTGCAAGCCTTCCACAAATAGGAGAAAAGAATTAACAAGGAAATAGGAATTACCTCTTGGTCACATCTTGAACCCACTTTCCTCTGGACAATATGAGAGAGTGTCAGAATTTGGGGAGTGGATATTTTATTCTCGTTGCTCTTATTATATTACTTTAGTTAAATTTTCTCTTCTAAAAGTTAGGTTGGTTGGCTACATAATTCTCAACTGTTCATCTTCAGGGGAAGGATATTTGTGGGGGTATAAGTCTTTGTATTAAATAACATCCCCAATTAATCAGGGGTGATCCTAGAACTTTGAAAGGAAAATATACTGAGCCAAACTGTGACATCTCTATTTGTCAGTGAGACTGGGAGATGGGATAAATTTGAAGATACTTAAATGGTTAGTTGGTTCTTGGATTTCTTTATCAAAGAGGAGCAAAATGACCATACTATGTTTGGGACAAATTACATTGTGTCAGACTGGTTGATCAGATATGTATAAGCTTAAAATGCTCTACAACAGGTGGGTCATAAATAGTCCATGTGGAAACCTCAGATATTTACTCTAAACTTACATGTGTCTCATTTCCTTTGAAATGCTTCAATTCTGCCTTGCTTATAGAGCATGACATCCTCTCTGATAAGGGCATGCCATGATGGGCAGTTCTGTGTCATTGTCTCCCATGCTGCATAATCATTTCCGGAGTTCTTAAGAGAGACCTTCAGAGTGTCCCTGTAATGTTTCTTCTCACCCCCTTGTGAGTGCTTTCCCTGTGTGAGTCCTTCATAAAATAGTCTTTTTAGCAAGTGCACTTCTGGCATTCCAACAATGTGCCCAACCCATTGTAGTTGTGTGCTCTGTAGTAACATTTGAATGCTTCTCATTTTAGTTCAAAAAAGGACCTCAATTCTCTTTAGAACCTTTCTAAGATAATTTAAATGGAAGCAATTCAAGGCATGGTACTGGTAGACTGTGTAGGTTTCACAGGTATATAGAAATGACATCAACACAATAGCTCTGTAGACCTTTAGTATATTAGTCAGTGTAATATGTATTCTCTCCCACACTTTCTTTTGGAGTCTCCCAAATACTGAGCTAGCTCTGGCAATGTGTGTGTCAACCTCATTGTGAATGTTTACTTCCATGGAAAGCACACTGTCTAGCTAAATGAACCTATCTGCAGAAGTCATAATTGATGGTTCCACATATGGATGCCGCTGGCTGATGGAGCATCTGTGTTTCCTTGGTATTAATTTTAGACCAAAATTAGCACAAACAGCAGAGAATCAATTCATAATTGTTTTTTCCCAGTTTCAGAGGCTGTATTGAGTGCACAATAACCTGCAAACAGAAGACCATGTATCAATACTCCCTCCACTTTGGTCTTGGCTTGTAACCTTTTCAAGTTGAAGAGTTTACCATCAGTGTGGTAGCTGATATTGATGCAGTGTTCATTGATAGTGAAGGTGTTTGAGAATATAAAGTACTTACAGAAACCCCCTTCAGCTCCTTAAAACACACACAAACATATGCATATACATATGTGAATATATATTTTTGTATCCATCTAGATACATACATGTATATCCCAAATTTCTCTGAAGGATAGGAGTGGTCTTTAATACAATAACATATGACCCCAACAGTGTATTCCCCCAAAGATCATCAGTTTAGAATTATTCAACTGAAGTTACATAGCTTTTTAAAATGAGCTTATAACAAAAGTTCCATGATAAAAGCAACTCAAATATATATTTGAATATATAAAAATATATGATATATGTTACATATATCTATATATGAAAAACATGCACATATATTACATAATATACATGTATTCACATGCATTTACACACATGTGCTTATGTGTGTATATATGCATATAAGTGTATAAACATGTGTATATGCATGTAAATGTGTATACATGTAGGTTGTGATTATAGAAAGCAATTAGTGCATGTATGCAAATATATTACATATATGTGTGCATATACTTTTATGCATTTGGTATGTTTACCACACTTTGGACTTTTTCAGGACCCATCTCAAATGTAACTCTCTGCATGAGACCTTTTCTGATTATGCACACCAATTAGTTTTTTCTCATTTCTGAAATTACTTTGAACCTACATTGTGTTTAGTAATTTGGGTGTATGCGTTTTCCCTTAATAGAAAATAAATTTCTTGTAAATGGGGACAGTTTCATTTGTTGTCTCCCCAAAACCTTGCATAGTGACTTGCATGTAGGAGGTATTTCATCGATGTTTTATATATGGTATAGATATAATATATATATATATATATATATATATATACACATATGCAAACATACACATATAGACATACATATAAACAGATAGAGTATACCCTGAT
Source organism: Macrotis lagotis (assembly GCF_037893015.1). NCBI lineage: Eukaryota > Metazoa > Chordata > Mammalia > Peramelemorphia > Peramelidae > Macrotis > Macrotis lagotis. Next base: position 87,221,502 of record NC_133665.1, read on the forward strand.
TATCCTATTTTTTGTATGCTGAAATATTTAACTGTCTAATCACGGTGGTACAGAGTTCACTCCTTCGGTAGCAAAGATTGATTTCTCCTTTGAGAAGCCATGCTCCACAGAAGTATCCTTTCCAGTTGCATTTTGAAAGTCATCAGACATGCTGTTATAAATGATCACTGAAGATTACTGGAGATGCTGCAAAATAATAGTGAACCAAGTAGCATCTGTAATTTTCAGGGATGGCTTGCAATCATCAGTCAAAATGAACCCTATCTGAGCACTGGACTAAACTTACCCCTGCCCCCACCCCTTCTTTCTTTTTTCCTTTTACTACTTTATAACATAGTTGAAATAGATATTGCGCTTCATGAATTTTTATGCAAAACATTAAGTTGCAGTCCACCCCTCTAAGTGTCCTCTCCTAGTAAAGATCAGTGTTAATCTTTTCAGTTTCTTGTATTAAGCCCATTGGTAGAAAGACTGTTTAAATGCAAATAAGAGAAAAAAAGTATATAGGCTTAGTTGGTACATCTCCTCTTTGCTGACCATTTCATCAGAAAACTTTTAAAATGCCCTTTGGTGGTGCTATATTGATTTGGAGTTCTCTATATTTCCCAAAGAAAACATGTTTGTTTTTCTATGGTTAGAGGTCAAGAGACCCTTTAAACAAATATGGAGTAAACTTTGATGAAGGCTCAAAAGCAAAGGATTTTCCTAAGAACAATTGCTTTTGTTTCTGAAATATATCAGGCCATCTGAATCAATCTACTTCCTTTTGAATCTTTGCATATACTTTTACATACTTTGTATCCTTAATTGCAATTTAGAAAAGAATACTTTATGACAGAGAGAAATTAATTAAATCTTATATTTGGAAGAGTTATCTAGTCTAAACTCCTGCCCAAAGCAGGAATTGTCTCTATAACAAACATGATACATGATCTTTTAAGCTCAACTTTAACTATTATGTTGATAGGAAACTAATTTCCTCACAAGGAGTGAGTTTCATGTCTGAGTGGTTATAAATGCTAGAAAATCCATGGGCTTGGATTATAGTCAAAATCTACCTAACTAAATAGGTCAAAAAGAGGCCATCTTGTTCCTATATATATATTTTAGAAGAGAAATTTGCATGAAAGTCTGGATAAATGGAAAGTCTAGTGGAAGTTATAGGACCTGGATTCAAATAATTGTTATGCCATTTACTCCCTATGACCTTAGACAAATTGTTTTAATCTTTCTGTGCCTTAGTTTCAGTTTCCTTGTTTCTAAAAAGAATGAATTGGGCTAAATGATCTTCAAGGTCCTATTTCTTTCCCTAAATATTATGAAGGACAAGGAGGTGATGGGGAAGGATTTTAAGATCTATCACATAACTCTTATTTTTCCCTTACACAGAAACCAGTTCTTTATTACCTATTTTCCATCTATCTACTGTGTCTGCTTAGAAAAGAGCTGCTCTTTGCTTCCTTATTCCCTTTGAATAATTTGTTATAAATTAGAAATGTTTGACTTGAAATGGAGGTTTTCCTTGGTTATTTCTTGAGATCTGCTTGCTCTTTCTGACCTTTGTTTGTCCTTTGCCAGTATTTTGGGCTAGAATGGAGCCAAATAAATTGGGTTTCTTAATTGTAGCTGAGGCAGCATCCATGATAATGATATCCTGGGCTCTGTTTTCCATGAATCTGAACAATTTAAAGGCCTGGACTTATTTCTGTTAATCTTCCCTGGAAAATAATTCACTAGGGTGTGGTTTCCTGGTAAGATCTACCAAAATAAAAAATGTTATGGTTTATATGGCTGAGAGAACATACCAAAAAAAAAAAACCCAACACCCCACAAAACCCTAATCCAGAGAGAAACACACTCTAGATACAGTTTTATATATTATCTAAGCTTTGAAAAAAAAATCAAATAAACTTCACGATGAATACACTGAACTAATAAGTCTTTTAAATGGTTCTTAATGAGTCTTTTGTATGAATTTTTGAAGTTCTATGGTGCTGTAACTCAATAAATCCTGTACCACTGGAATTTTTTTAATACAATTCATTGAAGGGGGAGAGAAAAAAATTCTATAGATTTGAAAGCTTTTTTTCCCCCAAAAAAGTTATAGCTTTTGATATACAAAAGGTAGATAATATAGCAGAGTCTAAAGCGTCCTTCTTGTCTCATTCTCCACAGCCAGATTTTCTTTCCTTTTCCCTTTTCTACCCTTTTTTCTTCTTTCTTTTTTGTTTCATTTTTCTCTTTCTTTCCTTCCTTCCTTCCTTCCTTCCTTCCTCCCTCCCTCCCTCCCTTCCTTCCTTCCTTCCTTCCTTCCTTCCTTCCTTCCTTCCTTCCTTCCTTCCTTCCTTCCTTCCTTCCTTCCTTCCTTCCTTCCTTCCTTCCATTGTATTTGCAAGGCAGTGGAGTTAAATGACTTGTCCAAGGTCACACAGCTAGGTAATTATTAAGTGTTTGAATTCAGATTTGAACTCAGGTCCTCTTGACTCTAGGGCCGGTGCTCTATTCACTGTGTCACCTAACTGCCCCCTTTTTTTCTTTCTTATTCAATTTTCCTCTTATTCAATTATTTCCTCAATATTTCTCTCAAATATTCCTTATTTCCTTAATATTTACTCTTATTCTATTCAGTTAAATGTTTTTTGCCTCAAGCACTTTTTGAACCCTGACTAGTAACTAATTTTGTTAGTCCTTCTAGTTTTTGTATTATTTAAAAATTTGATAAATATGCCATCATCAATGTCTTTATTCAAATCATTAATAAAAATATTAAATAGCATAGGATTTTTGGCACAATCCTGAGACCCTTCATTTGACGCATCCTTCCAAGTTGATATCTGACCATTAATATGATTCTTTAGATTATGATCATTTAATCAGCCCCAATGTCACCCATTAAATAAGTTATCATCTTGGCTACATCTTTACATCTTTATATCTTTTCTAGACTAGTACAGGCTTTGCTAGGACAGCCTCTGGTATAGTAGGATTTATAAGATTTGATTAAAATTATTTACTTAAATAAATTTAAATTCTGAGGTTAAAGTGCCTGGTGTAAAGTCAGTTGTTAAATGCTTACCACCAGTTTGTTAATGCTGAGATCACTTTATTCCTGGATCCCAGTTTCCTCATCTATAAAATGAGAAAGCAAAACTAGATTTAAATCTCTGATGCTATGTGAAATCAGATTCACCTCCATGTCATAATCAGGCAATAGGAAATAGTACTAATAGAGAATTCTTTTACTTAATTCTGACTCATTGTTACCTAGGTTTATTATACAGTAATACTAATTAACATTTTTAATGCCCCTCCATCATTGAAATTTTTACAGTTTTCTTTTTCTGGTGTGCTTACCTTCAATTTTCTTGTTTTCAGCCCAGGATGAGAACATTTTCTCTTTGGTCAATGCCAGAGACAGACTGTAATTAAGCCTCTCTCTCTCTCTTTCAGAAGGTAAATAACCTCTCTGAAGGTTTCTCTGTCACAAATCAGAAAAGTATGATACATAGAGAGGTTGATGCTGCCCAAAGCCACACCATGGATCAGAAGCCAGAGCCAAACAAAGGAGCCATTTATCATTCTCATGTTGTCTTTCCTCTTGAGATTTGCTCTGTTGTACCCTCCTCAGAACTGTTGGTGCTGAGAGTGTCTGGCCATTATTTGCTTTTGGTGCATTCCTGACCCATTTTGGTTTATGAGTAAAGAGGGCCCCTGGGTACCTCTACCCTTTCCATTCTGAATTAGGTTTAAGGATTATTGATATAGGATCAGTGTGGAAGTAACATATCTTTGCTGCTAGAACTGGAGTCATTCAGAGATAAAATAATAATAATAATAATAATAAAAACCACAAGAAAACTTTTGTTGTATGGATCCATAATGTTGGCCCCTGATCCTGGCAATAAAACCATTTTATAAAAGAGACAAGATAACTCAATCATGCAATTTCTCCCTTTTGGGAGGTACTATTCTCTTGTATTGCTATCCAGTGCAATTTAACATTACCTGCAGACTTGAAAAGTCTCCTAAGTTCTGCAAATTGTCCTCTAGACCCTGCCTATAAACAATTATCCAGCATGACCTCAGTATTTATTCCCCTTGTTACTATGATGGTACCATATTCTTTCCCACCTTAAAAATGATATTTACAGGTTCCTGGTGGGTTATGTCCTGAAGTCAATTTTCACTTGGCAACTTTTTTTGTGTTCCAATTCTGGGCTCTTAACCTCTAGGGCACAATTTTTTGTCAGATTCTTTGGAAAACTGGAGCCACCTTCTTCTCTGTCTGCCTGACCTGGTTGTAGTAGAGCCATTTCAAAGACTTCCAGCTGCTTCTTAAAATATGCCTTATGGGGTAGGGGAAAAAGCATTGATTGGATTTGTTATCAGAGAAGTGGTGTGAATCCTGCTTTTCTGGATGACAAGGGATCAGTTGATTTCCATCTCAGGGTTTCAGTTTCCTCACCTGTATAAGGAGGAATTTGAACTATGTATCAAGTTTAAGTCAGTTAGGTGGTGCAATAAATGGAAAGAATACTGAACGTTGAATAAGGAAGATCTGAATTCAACCCTCGGTTTCTTACTGGGGGAAAGGAAGGGAAGGGAAGGGAAGAAAAGGAATGGAAGGGAGCAGAATGGAAAGGAAAGGAGGGGAACAAGAGAGAAGGGAGAAGAGGAGGGGAGGAAGTAAGGGAGGAGGGAAATTAGTAAATATTTATGTATCACTATACACCAGACAATGTGCTAAATGTTTTAAAAAAATTATCTCATTTGATTCTCATGACAGCTTTGTGGAGTAAGTGCTGGCTGTCATTATCCTAATTTTATAGTTGATGAAACTGAGGCAAAAAGTCATACAGCTGTTAAGTGTCTAAAGCCAGATAAGAATTTGAGTCTTCTCTGTCTGCCTCTGTTTTCTGTACTGTAAAATGGGGATAATAATAGAACTTACCTTCCATGATTAATATAAGGATCATGTGAAATGATATCTGTATACGCTTAGCACAGTGACTGGAACATAGGAGACACTTCATAAATATATGCTTTTAGTGCCTGCCTGCCTGCCTTCCTTCCTTCCTTCCTTCCTTCCTTCCTTCCTTCCTTCCTTCCTTCCTTCCTTCCTTCCTTCCTTCCTTCCTTCCTTCCTCTCTTCCTTTCTCTCTCCCAACTACACCCTTTCATCTTTCCTTTCTTTCCATCTCTCCTTCCCTTCTTTATTTTTCTCCCTCCCTTCCATGTTCCTTTTCCCTTCCTTCCTTCTTTTTTTTTTCTTTTCTTCCTGGCCTTGGTGGTTGAATATGATTAACTACAGATGATAGTTCACAATTTGTGTAAATTCAACAAATGTTTATTAAACAACTGCAATATTCAAGACACTGTGTTAGATATTGGATATATAAACACAAAAGTGAAATAGTCTCTGTCCTTAAGGAAATTACATTGTCCTGAGAGAATACATAGATTGTCCCAAAAGTGCAGCTTTAGATTTTAATAGTTTAAAATTGCAGAGAAGTGAGTGCAAAACAATTTTAGTATTCCACCTGGGGAGGGAAGGGAATTGGAAAAAGCTTCAAGTCTAAATGATATCTCAGAGGGACCTAAGAAGAAAAAGTTCATTTTGGCTATGTGGGAACCCCTCAATTAAGGCATGGTGACAGGGAATGGCATGTTAGGGCAAATGACAATAAGGAGGAAAGTTTGTCTAGGTTTTATTTTCTGTTTTCATGACCTCACACCAAATGCCCCCCATCCCTGTAATGTATTTCTTCACCTATCTAGATTCCTCTATGCCTCAACTCATGCACAATCTATTAGTTCTTTCTTGGTCTCAGAACCCTAAGGGTACTTCTCAACTTGTCCTAATGCACTTGTTTGTGTATTTATTGATTTCATCAAGTAGACTATAACCAAGAACTTCAAGCAAGGTCCTAAAATATGAATATGGAGGATTTAGAATTGAACCCTATACTTGCAAGATGGTTTGATCAGGACTAAGTAAAATGGGACAGCCTGTTCCAAGCACTATGCCTACCTCTACAAGAGATTCTTGAAGGCAAAATTACTAAGTTTTTGCTTTTTTTTGTCTCTCCAGTGCTTAGGGTTTTTGCTTTTATTATTGTAGGTCCAGTACCAGAGTGCTTTGTATATGGTAGACACATGATGCCTACTTGTTTGATTACTTTGAAAAAACAATATAAAAGGACTTGGCCTGGTATAGAAATATCCCCACCTCTTTGAAATGACTCATCAAATATATTTTGGAATATTTTATTTATTTACATTTTAATTTCTATGGTTTTCCTAAGTTCACCTTTAGACTTAGTTGTTGGTAACTTTTTGGCTTGGAAATGCTTTGAAACTTAGGGATAAGTTAACAGAAATTACAAAGAGACAAACAGGATGTCAGTTTTGTCTTAATAAACCATAAGAGATGAAATCTGAAGGGAGACACTATAAAATAGTGATACCCATGTTATTTAGTGGGCAACAAAACATTAAGCAGAAAAACACTTCAAGGAAAGAAAGAGCATGATCCAATGAAAAGACTGGATTTGTTGAAGCAGGCCTGTTCAAGTTTCAATTCCACTGTAAACTTTACAATTTCAAACCACTTTATCCTTCAAAGCTTAATTTTCACAAAATTCCAGAGGTTAGAAGGGACTTAAGAAGAAGCTTGGCCACAGTTGGTTAGAAATCCATTCTAAATACCCCAACGAATGGTCAACCAACCACCACTTGTTGACTACTGAAAGAGGTTCTAAATCCTCCAAAGGTAGTCAGTTTCATTTTTTGATAGCGCAAATTGTTTTACTTTATATCAAATAAAAAAAAACTATCTCTCTTCAACTTTTAATAATTTAAAATGGTACTAAAACTTTGTAACATTTTTTGACAGTGCTAATGGCTAGTAAGTTTGCTCAAAGAGAAATGTAAGATATTACATCTATATTATTGAATTTGCTGATTTATAGGCAAATTAGTTAAGAGAGAGAACTTTTCAGGACCAGATTCACGAAGATTACCATCATAAAAAAAAAGAAGAAATGTCCAGGTTATTTCATAAAAACCTAGGAGAGAATGTTTGAAAGATAAGTAAGAAAGGGTCTTTCCTCTAAGACTGGATCAGAGGTAGAGAGGAGAGTAGGTTCAGTCAGTCAGCTTTTATTAATGTCTAGGTTATTTCATAAAAACCTAGGAGAGAATCTTTGGAAATTAAGTAAGGACGGGTCTTTTTAATCTTATGCACCAAAGAACCAGGACAGATGGGACTTTTACATGTCCATTCCTGATGAGAATGAAAGTGAAGGAAATGCTTAACAAATGAGCTTGTGAAAGTGGGTGAAATTATCAAAGGAAAAAGTCTACAAAGGAGAAAAGAGATCCCTAGATAGTTTCTTGGGGAACATCCTAGATAGATTATGACTTTTCAAATGACAAAGAAAAGAAGGTAAGTAGAAGAAAAAGGAGAAAATAATGTCATCAAAGTGGAAGGAGGGGAGAACTACCAGAAGGAAGGGATGACTAACAGTGTCTGTAGGAGAATGAATACTTAAAGAAAGTCAATGGATTCTGCAGTTAGGAAATTACTGGGAAGCTTTGAAAGAGCAGTTTCAGTAGATTATTGGGGAAGTTAGTAGGTATATTTCTAGAAGCTGAGAATTAAGTAAATGGAGAGGAAATTTAGGCAGCAAGAGTAAATGGATTATTTTTTAGTGGTTTTACAGAGAAAGGTCGGAGAGAGATATGACAATTACTTGAGGGAATGGCAGGATCAAGTAAGTCTACTGAAAGCCGGGGAGACCTGAACTTGTTTATAGAAATAAGATGAGTCAGTGGGAAAGGAGAGAGGGTATAATAAGGAAATAGCCAGAGAATAAATTTTTTTGAGGACATGGAAGGATATATAACCAAAAATACAAGTAGAGTTGTTAGCATTACCAAAATAAAGGGTGTCTCTTTCTTCTAAGATTGGATCAGAGATAGAAAGGAGAGTAGATTCAGTCAGAAAGCCTTTATTAAGTTATGTATTAAAAACTCTGCTAAATAGTGGAGGAAAAAAAGAAAGGCAAAAACAATCCTTGTCATCAAGGAGTTCATATTTTGGTAGTGGAGTTGTATATATAGCTATGTACACAAAACATATGTGCAGAGTAGCAGGAAGGCTATCTCAGAAGAAGCATTATAGCTGGGGGAGGAGGGGACTGGGAAAAGCTTCCTTCAGAGAGTGAGATTTGAGTTAAATATTTAAGGAACCCAGGGAAGTTTAGAGGTAGAGGTGTGGTGCAGTGGATTAAGGCAAATGAGGGGGCTCCACAACAGATGGCTTCAATTTTCTCAGTAAAAAAAGAAAGCAAAATAATTTGCTGAGAGAAGGAACTGTGTGGGTGGCCTTTTAGGTTTGAGGAGATAGGAGAAGGTTTGAAATAGTCAATTCTGGGAGTGTGGTAGAAAGTCAATCAAGGTAAAATAAAAGGGTTTCTATTCAGAAGTAAGGACCTAGCTGAGATTAGATAACCTATTATTTGTATTGGAACCAATTTGCATAGTTATGTGACTTTCTCCAAGGTTCAGCAACTTGGAAATAGCAGGGGAGAAGGCAGATAGTGGGTGTGTCCAAGGTTCAGGACTGGCAGAGCATAAACATTTGAAAGACTGGGGGGCAAGGGACTCTATCACAAAAGACAGGGTAAAGTTGAACCTGTCAACAATTTCAGGAAAACTAAAGGAAGCAAAGTGAGGTCAGAGGAGGGATGATGAACTGGGAAAAAAAGGAAAGGATGAGGTCAGAGGGAGGTCAAAAGATCTGAGGAGAGTGCTAAAAGAATAGATGTAAAAGTAAGCACTTTATTTAGAGAAAGGCATTTCAGAATTCAGGATCAAGAAAATATAGTTTAGGTTGATAATAAAATCTAAGTATTGTTTGTGTGGGTAGTTGAGATATGGTTGAGATGTTGTCTGGAGATGAGACCTGAGGGGCAATGAATGAAGTGGTCAACTAGAGTGATCAGAGTAATAGTGTGAATGTTGAATTCCCTAAGTACAAGGGAAATATTGGGATGGTGGGACAATATTTGGAGATGGCAGTAGGAAGATTCTAGGCAGGCATTATAGGCAAATGGAGTTTGTCTTTTCCTCATTAGAGGAGAGAGAAATGGAGGTGGTAGAAGGAATGATTCAAAGTGGTAATGGTCTAAGGAATAGGTTATATCCTCCCAGTCTTTCTGTATATGAGGGAGAATTAGAGAAGGCACAATCAGAACTGGAGGGTGTAGCAAAGCATAAGGTATCTTCCAAAGAAAGTCTTATTTCTATGAAAATAAGAGATGCAAAGTATATGAGAAGAGTTCTAGGATGAAGGAGAGTTTGTTGATTATTGATCAAGGGCTTTGGGAGCTCAACAGAAGTGGACAGAGAAGGAGGGTGATTAAGGAGGAGATAAGTCTGAGCTTGACAGAGATGAAAGTGGAAGAAGTGACAGGAGAGGGAGGAGCATTCATGTTGACAGATGGTGACTGAATTGCAAGGATTAGCAGAATGAATGATGAGATTTTTTTGCTAGAAAAACCAAGGGAAGTACCAGTTGGTCAGACCATTTAGTTAATCAAAGCAGAAGGTCAGTGGGAATGGTGGTAGGGAAGGTCATGTGGTGAAGGATGCTATTAATCCTTTGTATTATGCAGAAGGATCATGGATTTAGAGCTAAAAGGGATCTTAGAAAGATTTGGTTTTATGGTGAGAGAACTGAGTCATAAAGGAGTAAAGTATCTAACAAGTAAATTAGATACTTAACTAGTAAGTAGCTAGGATAGGATTTGAAAGCATATCTATCCACTTTACCACACTATCTCTCCAGGCAGTCATGTTAGTATTTTGAAGGTCAATATTATTGATGACCAGCAAGAGGAATCTTGTGGGAAAGGAGTCTTGTCCCATCACAATCTCAGTGATGACTAGCGTTATGTCCAAATTTGGAATAATAGTGTTGATCTCTTTTCATCTCTGGGGCAGTGAGTCCCTTGAATTTGAGTCTTTCGGAAATTAAAGACTGAGAAGATTTTGATTTTTACCAATGGTAATTGTGGGGCAAATATTTGGTGATGATGGTTGAATTAAGTACCACCATCGCAGAGAGAAAGGATTGAGGTGATAAGACCTCTGATCTCAGTCCCTTTAAGAGATCAGGGTTGAGGTTGAAACTACTCTGTAGAATAAGTGTTGATGATAGCATGGCCTCCTTTTTCCTCAGTGGTTGCAGTCCTTAGGTACCTGGATAAGTTGTGCCAGGGAACTAAGGAGCTTCCACCTCTGTTTTGCCAATCAACTACATATGCATTTCCCTTCAAAGTCAGTCAACAAGCATTCACTATCTACTATGAGCCAGCTTAAGTACTGGGAATTCAAAGAAAGGCAAAAAGTGGTTTATGCTTTTAAGGAGGAGATATTTTCTAGGGGTGGTGACATATTCTAAGATGTGTACTGTTTGTGTGTGTGTGTGTGTGTGTGTGCACACCCACATATACATTATATATGTTGTACATGTATATCTATATATCTATATATATGATATATACTTGTGTGTGTGTGTGTGTGTGTGTGTGTGTATGTGAATGAAAGGTGACATTTGCCCTTCATTCTCGAAGAAGACCATGACACCAGGGAGATGATACCATAAGAAGTACATGAATTGGATTTGAGTGAGGGGATGCTGTGCTAAAGCACTAGCTTCACTTTCTCCTCCAGAGACATCTAGATTCAGTGGTCAGATATGGATCAGGATCACTGGAGATGACTGTGGATATGAAGTAATCAGGTTTAAGTTACTTGCCCAAGGTCACACAACTGAGTGAGTATCAAATGTCTGAGACTGGATTCGAACACCCATCTTCCTGACTCCAAAACCAGGGCTCTATCCACTGCACCATCTAGGTAATCTTGGAGGAAAAGTCCTTGAATGGATTCCACTGGTAAAAATCTCCTAAAGAAGGAAGGATTCAATCTAAGTGTTGAAAGAAGCTAGGAGAGGCAAGAAGGAAGAGTGGGAGACCATTGTTTGGTAGTAATGAGCACATCTCAAAGACAAGTATTTTTTCAATATACTCTCCTGTTGTTTTCAGAGATATGGGCAGGAGAACCATAGAATTCATTTGTGTAACTTTGGGAAAGTCTCTTCCCCTGACTAGAACTCAGTTTCTCTATATGTAATATGAGGAGGTTGGAGTAGATCCTTTTCAGCTCTAATCTATAATTCTGAATCAGAGTTATTATCATAGCTGGAAGTTCTAGATTTTCTTTGCCTCAGGTCTTTATCTCATCTTAATTTCTATTGTTCTGCTTTGTTCGATATTCCTTTGCTGGCCTATTCTACATAACTCTATGATGAGACAACCTCCAATAATAATAATAATAATAATAATAATAATAATAATAATAATAATAATAATAATAATAATAAAACAACAGATTACATTTGAGGTTTTCAAAGTGCTAATAAATATTGTATTTGATACAATAACTCTGGGAGGTAGGTGCTCTTATTATTTCTAATCTGCATATGAGATTATTAAGTCCAACAGAGGCTAAGTGCCATGCCCAGGTTCACACAATTAGTTAAGTGACTAAAGCAGGATTCAAACTCAGTTCTTCCTGGTTCTACATCTAGTATTCTATCTACTATCACTGAGCCGATCATCTCAGTCCTTCCTGACTAGTAGAATCCCATTCCTCTGATGCTTCTGGCAAGGGGCATATTTACTCTGGTGAGGATCCTATTTCCTCTCTCTCATCTCTTGCTGGGAGTCATACTGCCCTCTGCAAGGCCACATTGTCCACTGTATTCACCTAGGTGAAAATAGTTTTAGTTATGGCTCTGATTGTTATTATTCTCATTATTACACCAGTAGGTGAAAGAAAAATGAAGGGCACAGTATGCATTTGGCCTATGGAGCTACATGGCTTCATAGGCTTATTATCATCAATTCAAAGGGGGAAAACATGCAAAGTGCTTATTTGGCAATGTTGTTGTAGAGACAAAACAATCTAGGTGACAGACTACAATTGCCTTTACTCTTCTATAGGTGCAACTGAGCTCCCTGCTCCTGTTTTCACAAATGTATGCTGTGCATAATTGTAATATTTATTCCTGCTTGTCTGCAAATCACTTGGAGCTTCTTAGAGGGTGGTTCTATCTAAATAGAAGATTGTACGTTTACAGTCTGGTAGTAAACTGCCTCCTGAAATGCATACATTATTTCTGAGTAGCTTAGCAAATAAGGGCAAACATTTACCAACCCATGGAAAAACTATTTACCAGCCTAATTTTCCTTCCCAACGGTACATGGGCACTGGGATGAATGAAGTCAGCCCTCTTTTGAACTTTCCCAGTATAAATCACTCCCCATTGTTGGCGAGAGGCTATTTGCAAAGCTGCTTAAGAGCCATATAGCATGACATCATTCCTGATGTCCTCCACACGATATGCAGGGATGCTTGAAAAGCCAGGCCATCCTCAAAAGCAAGGGCCAGGATTGCCACTCACTGCTGTGCCGAGTCTGAATGCTATTAAATGAGATGGGACCCATCCAAGTCAGGGAGCCAAAACCCAAGCCACCTACCCAAGCAGGGCCTGTTTCCTCTCTTGCTCCATGAGCTGTGGAGCAGATTCCAGTGTGGAGCTTCTGCTGATTTCAAAGGCAAGCTTGGCCTTGAATCAGCTCCCCCTGGGTCCTGAGCAAGCTGAGAAATAGGACCCCACAAGAAAAGCTGTCCAGAGCCAAGGTCAGCTGCTCCCGCTACCCTGTTGTCTTCATGAATGCTGACAACGAATGGGGAAGGGTAAGTGATGAATCCAGCCTTTTGTGTGTGGGAGATATCCCTCTGGAGAAGCCAACTGTCTCTAATTGTATGTCATCCCCAGAAATATGGCCTCGAGAAGGCAGGGAACTTGGGCTGGCGCTGTGGTGCCTGGGAGCCAGTTTCCTGGGCTCTGAAGCCCTTCTTCAAAGGTTTGGCAAGGCCAACTGGAGCCAGAGACTGTTGGATCTTCCTTCTGCCCCAGTATCGAGCCATCCGGGAAGGGTTGTGCCATTTGTCACTGTGCCCTGAGAGTTAGCCGGTAGATGCCAGCTGGGCTGCTTTGATGGCTTCTATGCGGTCCCAAATACAACCCCCTGGAGCTCTCAAAGTGGATTTCCTCACATTTGAATATGGGAATCTGGGCCTGGACTCAGGATTCTGTTCCCATTTAGAAAGAATGTTCTAGTTGTCAGGGACAAATGACCCTATTAGGGTCATTTGATCTCTGATCTCTGGTATAAGCATACTCAAGAGAATAGGCAAAGGCTAAGAAGATGAAGTTGCTATTGATTCGTTCTCTGAACTTATGAGTCTATATTGTGTCTTAAGAACTATAGCTTTGTCACATCCACCTTAGATCAATGCATACCATGGAAACAATGTAAAGACTAACAGACTGCCTTCTGTGGGGGGTAGGGAGAGGGAATCAAGTTTAGGGGGGACATTGTAAAATTCAAAATAAATAAAATCTTTCTTAAAAAAAGAGCTATAGCTTTGAAAATCAGTAATAGAATTAGCAAAACCTGGGTACGAGATGTATCTCTGATATATAATAGTTTTTGATGGGATGCTCAGCAAACTCCTTAACCTTTCATTATTCTACACAACCTACTCTCAATTGCAGGGAAGGCATTTCTTTACTGGGCATTCCTAGCATCGGTGAAATTGTGCAGGGTCAGGTCTGGAGAATAAAGATTAATGTAGGAGCACAAGGTGCGAAATCTGGGCTGAGGATGCTTATATTGGACAGCAACAGGTAGGCTCAGAAAGGAAGAGAGTTTCATGCCTCCCTAACCCAAAGATCAATAGCTTGGTCCTCCTGATAATGGTAATACTAGCAAGGTATCCAGGTGCTCACTAGACCCTTTCTCAAAGTAGACCTTCTCTTCTTCTCTGCCCATCCCTTCTGAATACCATAAGAAATGCAGAGGTCCTTCTCAATTTGTGAATTGTTGTGGCTGTTGTGTTTTTCCTCATTTCTAAAGTTCAAATTAATTAAGAGATCTGCAGCAAAAAAATGCAGGAAATGCTTCAAAAAAGAAAAAGCAGCCCATTAGCAATCAAAAGGATGTTATGCTATTGACCACTACTGTGGTCACTTTCATTGTCATTGTTATATTTAATTAAGGTAAGATTCAGAAGAATCTTGAACTTCTAGAGAAGGTCTTTGATGATTCTTGGAGCACACAGCATGATACCTTGCTATTAAGCAAATATTTAATAAATATTTATTTAACTGTTAGAAAACTTTATTGACTTGAATTGGGTTCAAAATATATTTTATATGTATTACTGTAAACAATTTACTATTTGTAAAAGTATTAATTTTAACTTCTGATGATTTATGTCAGTGTGTCTACAAGTTTCTGTATCTGCCTAAGAATGAAAGTCTCTAAAGAGCAGTGACCATGTACAAATAAATTATTTGGGGATATATATATATATATATATATATATATATATATATATATATATTTGCAAATATTATCTTAATGATTATGGCACTGGCCTTCGAAGCCAAAAAAATTCTCAGTGCAAGTCTTATTTCTGAGAGCAAGTTGTTTTTGAGAAGCTGAGTCATATAATAAGGATTCAAGTCAGAATTGACTTGCTATTGATTTCTCCTTCTCAAATAAGTCATTTCTAATTTATAGTTTATAGGGTGCTTTCCTCAAAATATATCTGTGCTGTAAAATAGTGCAGGTATTTTTTTCATTCACATTTTATGGATGAAAACATTGAGGATTAGAGAGGTTAGCCAAACCTAAACTTTTGGGTCTTAAAATAAAAAAAAATGGTAGATCTTGAATTTATCAAACATATTTTGAGCCCATTTTATGGGTAACAGAAATACCTACTTAACTCACTGACACTGATAAGTATTTCCTCTGTAAACTACATATAGATTTTAAGAGTTTGAGGAATTAAATTTATATCTTCTCTTTTATTGCTATAGTTAGCACTTCTATTATTCTCTCATTTTAGGTGATGATCTTGGAAACTATGATGTTTATTAGAGATTGGACAGCATTGAATTCACAAAATTTCCTAGAAATGTTTGGTATTATTACATATTTACAAACTTGTTTCTTTTTTTTTCTTTTTTTGCAAGGCAATGGGGTTAAGTGGCTTGCCCAAGGCCACAAAGCTAGGTAATTATTAAGTGTCTGAGACTGGATTTGAACTCAGGTACTCCTGACTCCTGGGCCGGTGCTCTATCCACTGCATCACCTAACTGCCCCCAAATTTAATTCTTATTAGAGAGATTCACTGAAAATTTTTTTCCCAAAGAATATTAAAAAAATTCAAAGACAAAGATCATTTCTTTTTGTCCTTCTAACCCCAATGCCCAAACCAGTGCTTAATATATAGTAGGAGTTTCATAAATTCAATTCATTGAATAATTATATTAATTTTTTTCATGGTACTCCTTCACCTTCTGCTTCTTTGGGGTGGGAAGGGTGATATGACTGGAATAATCTCTTAGACTGGGTTAGGATACATAGTAACAGAAGTAGTCTAACTCAGATGGCATCTTTTCTGTGCAACAGTAAAAATCAATTAAAATAATCTCTACCTCCTCAGGTTACTCATAGAAGTAACACATGGATCACAATATATTATTCACTGTTCTCACTTGTGTTCTCCTTTATTACAAAACTGGCAGATTTCAAAATAAACATTAATATAATTTAGAAGGTCCTTCTAAGATCTTCACAGAATTTCTCTACTTCAACCTCTATGATGATATCTCTGCATTTCAGTTTTCCAAGAAATTCTTATCAAATTGGAACTTTCTTTCCTAAGTGGTCAGTGTTTTTGAAATTATAGAACACTAGGTTCTTGTGCACATTTGATCTGGGTGTTATTGAATGTGTTCTGTATGATTCATTTTTCTCCCTTTTCCAAATAGTTTTTGATGACTTCTAATTCTTAACATACTTTGAGATGTATACTACCTTAATTTCTATTTTCCTCCCATTATTTTCCTAGATATATTAGACTTTTCATTCCTCAAAATTAATTTTGTTGCTATTTTCTTAGTTCTATAGAGAAATCTATTCATACTGTCATTAATTTAGTATTATATATGTAAATTAATTTAGATAATATTATAATTTTAATATAACATAGCTTTAACTCAATGAGAAACTCTCCAATTATTTCTTGTCCTTTGTTTCTGTAGATAGTTTTGTATATATAATCTAGTATAAATCCTTTGTATATCTTGATAGATTAATTTTTAATATTTTAAAGATTTTATAGTTATTTTAGTTGAACACCTCTTTCATACAGTATAGATAGTATTTTATAAAAATATTTATAAATTTTGTGGATTCATTTCTATCCTGCTAATCTATTATAGTTTTTAATCATTTTGATTATTTTTATTGCTGATTTGGGGGTTTTATAAGTAAAACAATGAAATTTATAAGTGGAGATAATTGTGTCTTTATTTAATTTCTACCTTTTCTTTTATTGCTATAATTAATAGTTCTACTATCATTCTGTATAACAGTGGGAAAAGGAATGTTCTTGCTTTACCCTTATAGAAACTTGGAAAGTTTTTAGTATTTATTACAAATACTATCAGTTATTGATTTTGAGGGGCAGCTAAATAGCACAGTAGATAGAATTCCAGCAGTAAAGGAAGACTCATCCTATTAAAATCTGATCTCAGCCACTCATTAGTTGTGACCTGGGCAAGTAATTTATCCTGTTTGCTTTTGTTTTCCCATCTATAAAATGAGTTTGAGAAGGAAATGCAAACCATTCCAGTATCTTTCCCAAGAAAATCCCACAATGGGGTCATAAAATGTCAGACAAAACCAACAAAAACAATGTTGACTTTTGACATACATTTTGATGTTATTGAAAATGACCTAGACACAATAATTTTTGTTGTTTTTGAATGAGCACTATAATTTTTGAAGATTTTTATGCATCCTTCTTGACCTATTTTAAAAATCAGGACAACCTTTTTTTCCATTCAAAACCTTTATTAACCTTTTCTTCTGCCATAATTTTTTGTATCACTGACAATGGTTTAGTAATTCACCTAACTGCTCTATTAGTACTCGGGCAGGATAATATTCATTTGAATGAACCAAGGGAAACTAGATGCCTTCTCACTATGTATTGATTTGTCTTTGGCATCAAGTCCTTCTTAGCTATTTCTGTTCTGTCCTTTCCTGTGGAAAGCTCATCCTCCTTTGTGGGAAGAACGGAAGCAAAATAAGAATTGAGCAGTTTTCCTTTCTTTTTGCTGTAAACTCTCACTATTCCATTCATTCAAAGTCATAGTTCTATCTCCTTGACCTTCCTGTTACTCTGAGTATAGCTTTAAACTCCATTTTTTTGTTATCCTTAATTTTCTTTGACTGGTTTAGCTTATTCTGAGATTTAACGTTTTTGACACTTTTGTGTCTTATGCTCTTTTCCTATTGTCTGCCCCTGCTTTCATCTTTGAGCAGATCTTTTAAAAAAATAAGTTGTTTGCTTAGTTTACTATGGCCTCTTCAAACAATTTCTGTTCAGTCAATTCACCTTTCTTGCCCATTGGAATTGTTTCCTTTTCATGTTTTCAGAATCTATTTCCTCTTTTGTTCTTTTGGTTTTTGCAGGGCAATGGGGTTAAGTGACCTGCCCAAGGTCACACAGCTAGGTAATTATTAAGTATCTGAGGTTGAATTTGAACTCAGGTCATCCTAACTCCAGGGCCAATGCTTTGTCCGTTGTGCCACCTAGCTGCTACCAGAATTTATTTTCTTACACTTTGCAATTCCTTTTGTGTTGACTTTTTTGTAGAATTTTAATTCCTACAACTATCTATCCTCTATTTAAAGTCTTTGAAATATACTTTCCAGAATTGTGGGTTATATGTCTTACTAGACACAGATTTCTTCTCCTTTATCAGAAAATCAAGAAGTAATCATGGTCACCCTAGGTACTCACTATTTCTACACCAAAAAGAAGTTTATATCATTAGTGAGAATGATATCCATAATATAATTTCTTTTTGCTAGCTCATATGTCTCAAAAAGAGTGGAATGTTCATCAAAGGAAGCAAAGAAGTTTTTTTTCCTGCTTTTCTCTTAGTAGAGAGACCTTTATCTAATGTCTACATAATTGAAATACCCTAATTGCTACATCATGATTTGGTGCCACTCTGGAACTTTTTACTTTTTTATTCATTATGTTTTTTCATTTCCTTCTATAAATATTTAAAAAAATATTTCATATTAATTTGTGATTGAAGTATGCACAAGATGAATTTTTGTTATCACTGTAATACTGAGAAATGTGTTTATTTATTTAATATTCCCATTCAGAAATAGCCATAGGTTTATTAAATCTAAATTTTTCCCAAGAATATGTTTAGCCCTGTGTTTTTCTTCATCTTTCCATTGAATCTACCTTTCCAGTAGAATAATATTAAAGTATCCTAAGATTTTGTGTTATTATTAATATCTTTTACAATCCAACTACATTTTTCTTTTAGTGTTATACTATATCAATTGTAATAGACATATTTAATAATGATGTTATTTCAATGTTTATGTCTTTAAAAGTACTACACATTCCCTATCATTTTTCACCATCAACTTCTATTATTGTTTTATATAAAACATTGATTACTAATCTTACTATTTTTGAATTGATTTTAGCATAATGAAATTTATCCCAATAAGTCTTTTTCAGTCTCCACATATCTATATTATCAAACATATTTATTATATGCAAGAAACATTTAGATTTTGTCTTTTCTTTTTTAATAGTCTCATTTTACTGGTGTTGGTAAATAGTCACAATTAGGCTTCAATAAGCATATGTCAGGCAGCATTCTAGGATCAGTCTTCTAAAATAAAATGTGATAACAGAACTTAGAACCTAGTTCAAGGAGACAGTGTATACACACAAATTTCTAGGTATATGAATATAAATATAAATACCTACATACATGCAAAATAAATATAAGATAATTTGCAGAGTAAAGACTAATTGAATTGCTAGAATGTTAAATCTTTGTTTTCTTTCATTTAATTATTTTATATTTATTCTTTCTTTTCTCTTTTAAATTAATGCTTAGGCTCTTTTCTCTTTTGCTTATATTAGGTTGGTATCAGTCTTTTCTTTGTTTGTCATTTCTCCTTTTTTCTCTATTATTGCTTTATTGTTATTCTCTTTTGACTCTTTCTAGACCAGATGTACTGCTCTGATTTCATTTATATCAGGCTATAATATAATCCTGTAATTTTTGTTTCATATATAAATAATAATTAATGATTCAGTTCTTATTTAATTTAAAATATAATTTTAAACTCTGTAAGAATCTTGCATACTTTTCTTTAGAAAGTCCAAATGATGTCATAGACATCCTTTTTTTTTTTAACATTTTGAATCTAAGTTTTGAGCTACTCTCCTTTTCTGGCTCATAAAAATCCTTCATTTTATATATTATTTAATGTTTTCTCTTTTTCAGTGCTAAAGCCCTGTTCTTCTCTTGGGATACTCTGCTTTATAGAGTTCCTCCATCATTCATTCTAATTTCTTTACCCTCTTGTTTATTTTATTGATTTCATCTTTAAGAATTCTTATTTCTCTCCTAACTTGAGGAAGAATGATATTGAAGAAAGAATGTTTGATTTGTACTTTCACTTTTTTTCTTTCACTTATTACTTGTACATCCTTTGGAAACACACTTAACCTCTCTGGATTCAATTCCCTTCTTATTTTTAAGAAATTAATTATATTTATAGGATTCTATTTGTGTTTCTAATATTTCATCCTTAATTCTTTTTATATTTTGCTCTATGCTTCAGAATCATTCTATGATTTTTCTTAATTTTTGTGTTTTCATTTCTGGGAATATTGTAAAATTTTTAATAATACTTTCCCCTTCCTCAAAAGCTGTTTTTAATTGATCTTTTTCTTAACAAAGTACTGTCCATTGTATTGAATACTCTCCTAGATTGTTTTTTGTTCTTGTGTCTTATTTATAAAGGAAATTCTGATAAGAAAGCAAATTCTTTTTTATCTACATCTTTATGAAAATAAGCAGATTGATAAATAATTGCTTAAAAATCTAATAAAGAAGGTAATGAACAAACAAAAATCAATCACATAGGAAAATGAGTGGAAGGCAGAAGCCAAAATGGCCTTCAGAATGGTCCAGTGGTTTTAGGAGAATTTAGGACAAATTAGGAGAACAGAATTGATTGGAACTTTTGACCCATTTAGATTTCCTACTGCTTTTGTTGTTACTAAGCATGTTTTTGCTCTCTAGCCAGTTCCTCCCCCTACTTCCCTTGTCCCACTCATCTAAGAAGAAAGGAACTGGAAACATGAACCTTCATGGTCATTATCTCTATGCTGTCATTTTATTCAAGTATATCACTGGCAGCCAGTTTTGGTCACTGAGAAACTGTATTATATGTTGGAACTTAGACCAAATCATGGTTAAAATCTTAGCTACCATACTCATTTGTTATGAATCATGGAAGAACTAATCTTTGATACCTTAGTTCCTCAAATGTAAAATGTAAATGATGATGTTTTCACTATTAATATGCTGAGGTTGATGTGAGTTGAAAAAATACTTTTCAAACCTTGAGGCACTATAAAATGTGAATTGTGATGATTTTATATAGTCTGTGTACATTATACATTTTGGAGAATGAGGGATAGAATACTGACTTTTTATTTCTATTTTCTATCTTGTAGTTCCCAGGAAGTGCTTAAGAATCTATTTGTCACTGCCTAGGTTCATTCCTGGCATGGTTAGATTGATATTTGGAGAATATTTTATATTTTTATTTTCCAAAGCCTTTTAATACTACTTTTGATGATTATCTACTCATCTCTCCAATCCACCATCTTTCCTTCCCAGAAACCTGACTCTTGATAGTTCTCAGTAGCCACTTTCTTTTTTGTAATCACAGATACAAAACAGCCTTGCAGCATGTCTTTTGTCTCCTTATCCCTTTGACTCTGGTTACCTTCTACTATGTAAAAGGAAGTGAATGTCCTTTCTCTTTATTATTTCCCTTTTTGTTTTGTTTCAGTGCCCACAAAGGTTATAGGATATCATATTATTTTTCATGATTTTCATTTTTATTCCTATTCTTTTATTTGCTTCAGTTTTCTCTTTACAATGAACTCATTTTCTTTTCTTTCTTTGAAATTTGTATTCTGACATTTTTTGAACTTCTCTCCTTTCCCGTCTCCTGTCAGTTTTATTTTTCTCATGGTTAAAACCTTAAGCCACCAGGAGTCTAATCAATGAAATGGGTAAGTAGAGATATAGTGAAGGCTTCCTTCAGATTATAGAATACATTAATGATCCTTAGCAATGAATTAAAGCATTCCATATTCTTACTTCAAACTGTCTTCCTTTTTTAGTTTTATATCCCAAAATTCCCTTAAATGTACTCCAAGTTCTAAAAATGCATTACTCATTACTTTTCCCTAAGGTTGCCTTAGTTTTTTCATTTTCGTGTTCTCATTATACCATTTGTCCATCTCCACCTACTGAAAACTTACCTATCATTATAGACTCAAGTTCAAATGCCTACCCCTTAATTCAATCAACAAATATTTATTTATGAAGTACCTACTGGGCTCCAGACATAGTGAATTAGGCATTGTGGATATAAGGAAAAAGGATTAATAATGCCTATTTGCAAGGAGCCTGTACTACAGTGGAGGATACAAGTGCATCAAATGAAAATACATACTTTTAAAGATATGTATATATATATATATATTATATAATATATATTTAAATATATATATATATATATATATAATTTTGTGTATATGGTGAATAAATACAATGTAGTTATATGCAAGATATACTGGGAAGGAGAAACTGAATGAACTTGGAAAGATTTTAAGTAGAAGATGGTACATGGATTGAGTTGTATTCTTTTAAATTTTGGTAAGTCAAGCATTATTAATATTTTATTTTTCCAATCACATGTAAATGTTTTATTTTTTTTAAAGTTAGAGTTACAAATTCTCTCACTTTCTTTCCTCCTCCTCATTATGAAATCAAAGATTTTGAAATAGGTTATACATGTGCAGTCATGTGTAACATATTTCCATATTAGTTATAAAAGAAAACACAGAAAAAAAAACCTAGACCCAAGAAAAAATTTAAAAATGAACAAAAATATGCTTTTATATCTATATTCAGATTATTCATTTTTCTTCCTCTGGAAATGAATGGCATTTTTCATTATGAGTCCTCTGGAATTTTCTTACAATTTCCCATTGTATTGCTGTGAATAGCTAAGTCATTCACAGTTGATCATTTTACAATGTTGCTTTTATTGTACACAATGTTTTCTTGGATATATTTACTTTACTTTTTGTCAGTTCATATAAGTCCTTTGAGGATTTTCTGAGAGCATCATACTTGTTTCTTTTACTCAATAATATTCCATTCCCACCATATATCAAAACTTGTTTAGCCTTTCCTCAATTGATGGGCATCCACTCAATTTCCAATTCTTTGCCATCACTAAAAGAACTGCTATAAACATTTTTGTATATATAAATCCTTTCCCTTTTTAAAAACATTTTTGGAATAGAGAACTATTTCTGGACCAAAGGATACACACAGTTTTAGAGCCTTTGGGTATAGCTTTAAATTGTTTTCCAGAATGGTTGGATCAGTTCCCAACTCCACCGGATCAGTTCATAACTACACCAATAATGCAATAGTGTTCTAATTTTCTCATATACCCTCCAACATTTGTCTTTTTCCTTTTTTCATATTAGTCAATCTAAACAATGCGATGTGGTATATCAGAATTGATTTAATTTGCATTTATCTAATCAATGATGATTTAGAGATTTTTTTCACATTTTTCTAGATAGATTTGGTTTCTTTATCTGAAAACTGCCTGTTCATATCCTTTGATATTAATTGGAAAATTACTTATATTCTTAAAAAATTCAAATCATGTACTTGAGAATTGGAATGTTAATCAGAGAAATTTAATCATTATATCATAATTATGTGCTTGTAATGCTCTCGGTCTCTTGTTTTATCATAAATTTTTCCCTTAACTATAGATCTGTTGTGTAAACTGTTCCAAATTTCTGTAATTTGTTTATGGGTTTAGTCTTCATATTTGAATCATGTAACTATTTTGACCATTCTTGTTGTATGGTTCACATCATATATGTTTAATTTCTACCAAACTGATTTCTGGTTTTGCTCAGCACCTTTTGTCAAACTAAAAGTTCTTGTCCCAAAAGCTTGAATCTTTGGGTTCATCAAACAGTAGGTTGCTATGATCATTTACTACTGCTTATTGTGGATCTGATCTATTCCACTGGTCTATGACACTGTTTCTTAGTACCAGATTGTTCTTTGATGATTACTGCTTTTTGTCATAGATTAAAATCTGATGTGGCTAAGCCACTTTCCTTTACATTTTTTATTGTTTCCCTTGATATTCTTGATCCTTTGTTCTTCCAGATAAATTTTGCTATTATTTTTCTAGTTCAGTAAAATAATTTTCTTGTAGTTAGATGGGTATATCATTGAATAAATAAGCTAATTTAGTTAAATTGTCATTTTTATTATATTGACTCACTATGGATATGAGCAATTAATTATTGACTGCTAGTTTAGTCTGACTTTATTTGTGTGAAAAATGTTTTATAATTGCGTAGTATAATTCCTAGGATTTTCTTGACACTACATGGACCCCAAGTATTTTGTATCACCTAAAATTATTTAAAATGGAATTTCTCTTTTCTCTTGTTGCTGGACTTTGTTAGATATGCTAATGATTTATATGAGTTTATTATATATCCTACAACTTTGCTAAAGTTGCTAATTATTTCAGCTAGTTTTTTAGTTGATTCTCTAGGATCCTTCAAGCATACCATCATATCTGCAAAGAATAATAGTTTTTTACCTCATTGACTATTCTAATTCCATCAATTTCTTTTTCTTCCCTTATTGCTAAAACTAATATTTCTAGTACAATATTAATTGTGATAACAGTGCATATTCTATTAGTTTTAAACATCCAATTTGATGTTTAATTGGAAGTTTTAATTTTTTTCTAGTTTTTTACTTCTATGCCCAATTCATTAATCTGTTCTGTTTCTATTTTATTGATGCATGCATTTAGAGATACAAATTTCTCTGTAAGTATTTCATTGGCCTGATCCTATTCATTTTTGATATGTTATCTCATCGATGTCATTCTCTTTAATGAAATTACTGATTGTTTCTAAGACTTGTTCTTTTACTCATCTGTTCTCTGTGATTTATTTAGGTTTCGATTTTTGATCTCTGTTTCCATAACCCTTTATTGAATGCAGTATTCATTATGATCTGAAAAAGATACATTCAATATTTCCATTTTTTTTTTGCATTTGATTGTGAGGTTAATGCATGGTCAGTTTTTGTGTAAGTGCCATGTAGTGAGAAAAAGGTATATATTTTTTTCTAATCCCATTCAATTTTCTCCAGTGGTCTATCAAATCTAACTTTTATAAAATTCTGTTCATCTCTTTAACTTTTTAATTTACTTTTTGGTTAGATTAATCTAAGTTTGAGAGAGGAAATTTGTGGTCCTTCACTTTTATAATTTTACTGTCTATTTCCTCCTATAATTCATGTAATTTCTCTTTATAAATTTGGATGCTATACCATTTAATATATATATATATATATATACATATATATATATATATTTAGTTTTAATTTTATTTCATTGTCTATGGTAGTAAACTTTTACCAAAATATAGTTTCCCTAATTATTTCTTTTAGTTAAATCTATTTATGCTTTTATTTAGTCTGATTGTGATTGCTTCCCTGCTTTTTTATTTTTATTTATGCTTTGGCACAATAAATTCTTCACCAGCTCCTTTTCTTTACTTTGTGTATATCTCACTGCCTTAAGTATGTTTGTCCTAAATAATATATTGTAGAATTCTAGCTTTTAATTCACTCTATCTGACTTAATTTTATATGAGTTCATTGTACTCACATTCACAGTTATGATGAGGAACTGTGCATTTCCCCATCCTGTTTTTCCTCTTTTTTATCCTTCTTTCTCTTTCTTTTCAACCTATACCACCTCAAATGGTTTTACTTCTGATCACTGCTGCTCCTAATATTCCTTTTTTTTTTTTTTATTAATTCCCCTTCTTTTATCTGTCTTCCTTCCTATTTCCCTGAAGGGTAATATAGCTTTCTATATCCATCTGCCAACAATTTGATGAGGCCTTTCTTGATCCCCTAAATCTGTTGCTAGTGATCACTCAAAATTATTATATATATGGTTTATATTTGCATATACATGTATATATATATATATATATATATATGAAATTTCTCAAGCTAATTCCATCTACTTGGATTTTTGAACTAGATTGAAATCTTTGCACTAGCACACATTAGTTTCTTGATAAATGATTTTTAAAAATATGTATAAGCATGTTTATTATATGAAGTGAAACTAGCTCATCTTTTGCCTCAATTCTCAGCCAGCTTTTAATTAGTGAATGGACTTTGCTTCAGACAAACTGTGCCCTGAGAAAGTCTTTAGCTTAAAAAGGCCAAAGTCTCAGTGCATCTGGGGCCATCTCCAGTCAACCTGATCTATGCTTTGCTATTGGCCTCTGATGACTATGCAAGCAAAAGCAATTCACTTGCAAGTGAAGATATCACTGGTTTGATGTCATTGGTGGGCTTTGAGAATGAAAAACAGAAAACAAAACAAAACAAAAAAAACAAAGACAATAATTGCTTGTATGATTTTTCCTATCTCTCTTTTTGAAATTTGATATCTATAAGAGAACAACTGCCTCTTACTCAGCTTTTTAATCCCAGGGTAACTCAGTAAATGCTTGTTGTATGAATAAATGAGTGATAGAAAGCAAGCATAAGAACAAAGGACTCAGTCTGAATCAGAACCAGAACTAATTTTTTTTTGCAAATGAGGCAATTATCACTCCTGAGGAAACTGATAAGAAATGTATTATTAAATGAGCAAATGTTATCAATTAAGCCAAATATTTCCCTTCTGAAGAAGTGTGGGT
Organism: Macrotis lagotis; assembly: GCF_037893015.1. NCBI lineage: Eukaryota > Metazoa > Chordata > Mammalia > Peramelemorphia > Peramelidae > Macrotis > Macrotis lagotis. The sequence continues at coordinate 87,247,647 of NC_133665.1, forward strand.
CACTTCCTCATAGTGGGAAAATGGCAATATGGAACATCATGGCTGCTTCTGTTGGAGCTGGGGGGAAGCAATAAGGGATTTATAGTAGTACCTCATCCCAGTTTCACTAAGGGAGTGTTGATGCTATCATCACTCTCTACATTAGGTACCCTCTAAATCTAATGCCTGATATGATACTGTCTTATTTACCAAGTCAAACTTTTGCTCCCACCTATGCTGATATGTGATTCAATTTCTTTAAAGTTTTTTCAAATAACAAAATTTTGACAAATTTTTGAGCACAATCTTGAAAATAAATTTATTGAATCCCTACTATGTGCAAAGCAATGAACTAAATACTTTTGGAGACCCAGAAAATAAATTACACATCTCTACTTGCACCCTCATTTTTATTGACTCATTTTATTATTCTAGTAATATTTCAATAATTTTGAATCTCTACTATTTTCAAGTCATTATGAGAAGTAGAGATATTATTAATACTGGTTCCTGTTTTCATGGGATTCTTAGTTCAGGAAGGTCTATATAATCTGCAAAATTTAACTGTAATGATTATTATTATGGAATGCAGGATATTGAAGGTAAAAGAGCCATAATGTTAATCATTATATGTATATATGAATATATACAAAAGAATACATATATATGTATATATATTATATTTAGGGAAATGGGTATGCACTGATGCAGGACAAAATACACAGAAACAGCAGAATTCTATAGATAATATTATCAATACTGTAAATGAGGTTCCAAAAGGAAGTCACATTCTGAACAATTGTCATAGATGATCTTATTCTTACAAATAGAAAATGGAATATTCCTATCTTGTTTTATCAGGGAGGCAGGAGGTTTGGGGTCAGACAGTATAGATTGCTTAAAAAGTTACTGTAAATTTTGTTTCACCCCCTCCCAATTCTCAAAGAGCTCCATTTCTGCACAAATATTGTGTTTTCCTAGAGCCTGGACTGACCCCAAAGCAGAGAATGAAATTTCTCTTAATTCAGGCCTGTTGCCCCAACTTGAAATAGCTTTAGGGAAATCTTTAAAACAGTGCTTAGGTATTGTTCATGTCTTGGATCTTTCTGAAATGTGAGTAATAGAGTCTGATCAATTCTAAACAATGAACTAACCTCATGGTATCATAGGACAATTATTTATTTCCATTATCACAAAAAATCTTTAAAATGAAAAAGATTCAGAGATATACAAAACAAATGAGAAAACATAAAACATCATAAATAGTATGTTTTACTCACTATATTTATCCTGAGAGTTAAAGGTTTATTTATGGGAATGCTGAATTGATATTTAGCATTTGTCTTGCTAAATCTGCCAAGCAATTTACAAGGTACAGACTGCATGGATGTCTAGGATATGGTTATTTGGCTACTAGTCTGGTAGTGGTCATCTTTCCCTCTGAAAAAAATGATATGCTTTTAACAAAATCACCATTTTCTGAATACCAATTTCTAATTCTGTACTTTAGAATTCTTGAATTTCTCAGATGTTAGCGAAAGCTGTTAATGGTCCTCTTCTTAGCATTGTTGGTGATTAATCTGTGCTCAGGAAAGAAAACATCATCCTAGAAGTAGGTAGCTAGAGCCTTGCTTAGGCAAGAACAAGTTCCTGTACCCATGTGATTGATGCCATCATTGATCTTGGAAGTGAAAGGTAGGAGGAAAGAAGAAGGAGAAATACTACACCCTCCCTTCTTTTTCTTCACCCCCCCCTTATGAGTTCTTTGAGAGAGGGTACCAAAGAACCCATAGTTTAATTCAACTAAAGTCCATCTTTCTAACTCAACAAAAGCCCCTCTTCCTGATTCTTAGTGGATAATGATCATTGATGTAACTTCTGTGTTTAGGAAATTAAGAGTTATTGTGTTGTTCTAATACACTGCATGATGCTCAGCATGAAGTTAGAGCATGTGAGTATGTTCCATGAAAAGTACTCTAGTTGAGCAGATGAGAGGTTCCCATGTCATCCCTTCCACATATGGGAAGGCTTAATTATGGACTATGAGAATAATAGAAAATAAGGAAAAATAATAATCCATCATTTCATCTAGGTTTCCTTAACTCTATGATTCACTACTTTTCACTACATTGGGCATCTGGGATTTTGTTGGTGTGGGTACTCTCTCCATCAATTCAGAAAACACCTTCATGCCTTAAAAGAGCTAATTTAGTTTAACAAGCTGGAAAAGTACTTTGGTAAATATTTCAAATACAAAGATGAAATTGTCTCTATTTTTAAGGAACTTTCATTCTGTTGGTAAGATGCAACTTGAGCTTCTGGCATGAGGGCTATTGAGTCATTTTCAAGACTACTTTCTATCTTTGATGACCTGAGTTAACTATCACCTGTAATTCCATGAAGTTGTAGATTGCACAGCAGTCATATCCTGTCAACCTTTCAGCAGATGGGCTGAACCAGTTTGAGGAGGTGAGATTAGGGGTGTCTACCCCAAACATGTGAACGCTTACCTTGGTGGAATGCGTGGATGAAAACAATTCATTCCAACAGCCATGGAGTTAGCTGAAGCAGGTGCTGTGGAGCACTTAGAACTTATTTAGACATTGAAGACACCAAGGTCATCCATCTCAAGTTATCAACAGTAGTCTTGATTATTTTGCCACTGAACTATGATGACTTTGGAAGAGAGAGTGAGGCCAATGACTGTGCAACTTTGCCTCACTTTAATCCAATTTATGCACAAATCAAAAAAGTATCACCCATATCATTTTACCATTCCTACCACAAAGTCCTGTGGTGACAGGCAAGTGATGAAGTGGTGTAAATCAAAGAAAGAGGAAAAGGACTGCTGTACAACCCCCCTCTCATATTTATAGTAACTTCTTGTGTACCTAAAATTTTGAAACTAAGGAGGTATCCTATTGGGGAATGGTTAAACAAATGGCATGAGGAGCTATGGTCCAGGTCATAGGGTCATGTCTTCACTAGAGATGTTGAACAATGTTGACCAACTTTTTAAGGATCATATGACTCACCTCCTGCATGAGGAAAGAGCTGGAAAACTTTATCTCTTTACTCAACCCTGGCCTGATTACCATGGCAGATGGGGATTTCACCCTGTGGTCAAAACACAAAAACAATGTACAAAAATTTCTTCAAAGATAATTCTATTCACCGTTGGTACAGGAATTGTGTGCACACTCATAGACAACACAAGATGCAAATAGACCTGAAAGACTAACAACTCATGTTGCAAGAGAACTCAGTAGGTCAGACACTGAAGTCCTTTCTCAAGTTAAACTGCCCAGCATTCAGATGTTACTATAGAAAATGCAACTGAGATGGATTGTCCATGATGTTCGAATGCCAAATGTATACTTGCCAAAAAAAAAAGGACTATTTTATGAAGAACTCATACAAGGCAAGTACTCACAGAGAGATCAGAAAAAAAAACATACATGGACACTCTCAAAGTCTTTTGTAAGAAGTTTGGAATTGATTGTGCAGCATGGGAGACAGTGACATAGGACTACTTAGCAAGGCGTACCATTATCAGAAAGGGTGCTGTGTTCTATGAGCAAGGCAGAATTGTATCAACTCAAAGAGAATGTGAGATATGAAAGTTTAGAGAGCTCACCCAAGTGCTCACATAGACTATTTGTGTCTGACCTGTTGTAGAGCATCATGAGTTTGTACTGATCTGATCATCCACAGTAGGACATACTGCAACCTGTCTCTAAAATGGTTATGTGATTTGGATCTTCTTCAATAATGAGGACAAGAATCAACCAGCCAATCAAGTATATTTGGCAAATGTAGAATTGGTTGGTTCTTGTCCTTCATTATTAATGAAGACCAAAAGGAATCTTCCTAAGACAGTTTAAATGGAAGTGATTCAGTTTCCTGACATGGTACTGGTAGATGGTCCAAATTTCACAGGTATTTAACAATGAAGTCAGCACAATGGATCTGTAGACCTTCAATCTTGTAGTTAGTGTAATACCTCTTTTCTCCCACACTTTCTTTCAGAGTCTCCCAAATACTGAGCTAGTTTTGGCAGTGCATGTTTCACTCTCATTGCTAATGTATGTCTCTCTGTAGATAAGTGAACTTGTCCATAGTACTCAAAACTTCTCCATTTGCTGTAATCAAAGGTTTCACATATGGATGGTGTGTTACTGACTGATGAAACTGTGTTTACTTGGTGTTAATTTTTATTTTGTTTTGTTTTTGCAAGATAATGGGATTAAGTGACTTGCCCAAGGTCACACAGCCAGGCAATTATTAAATGTCTGAGATAGGACTTCTGGCCAAGATGGTGGAGAGAAGACAGGTAGAGTTCTAAAGTCTCCTGATCTCTTCCCCATCTATCACATGAAACAAACCTCTTAAAAGAAATCCGAACCAGGAAACCCAGTAAGAAAAGCCAGGAGAGGAAAATCTACCTCAGGATTTGTCTTCTGCAGCAGCCTTGGCTGAGTACCGGGAGGTGAGTCTGAGCTCCCAGGGAAGATCAGCCCAGGATCAGCCAGATTGGAACTGGGAGTCTGAGGGCCCGAGAGCCGGACCTGCTGGATCAGCGGTGGGGCTGGACGAAGGGCGCTTGGGTCCGTGGGGAAGCAGAGGCGCTGGTGTTGGTGCTGTCCCCCTGGAGCTTGGGGAAGGGGCTGCGGGGAGAGGTCTGGTGCAGGAGAGCTGCGGACACCATCCCTGGGCTCCTCAGGTCTGAGAAACTCTGAGCCCACGCCTCCATTGCACTGAGGCCTCCTCCCAAACAAATGCAAATTACTTCTGCCTCAGGCCCAGGTGTGTGAGCAAAAGAACCATCCCAGCTGAGGAATCACCTCAGGCCAGGGTAAAGCCCACCCTTGATTGAAGGCAAAAGAATTCAATAGCTCCAATTCCCTCCCTCAAGCAAAGGGAGAAGGCCTGGCAAACCAAGGTCACAGACACTCCAGAGAGGGCAACCAGCACCTCCTACTGGCCAGCTAGAGAAACTGCACTCAGTAAAGCCTTTAGAGATCCCAAGCCCAGGTGTACCAGCCCCACCCAACTCAAGGTCTTAGCATAATGAAGAAGAGTCAGTGGAAAGGTGGATCCATAGAAAAATTCCTGGAAGGGAAAGACCCCAACCCAGAGAGACCTAGAACATCTGAGGAGAATACAATCTGGTCACCAGCATAGAAAGACTTCCTTGAAGAAATACGGAAGGAGTTTAAAAATCAACTGGAAAATTTGGGGGAGACAATTAATACCTTGAAACAAGAAAACAAAACCTTAGAAAGCAGAATTGGACAAACACAAAAGGAGAATAAATCTCTCAGATCATGAATTGGACAATTACAAAATGAGAATAATTCTCTCAGATCCTCAAATGAGCAAATGCAAAAAGAAATTAATTCTCTCAAAACATCAATTGGTCAAATGGAAAGCTCTTTCAAAAGTAGAATTGACCAATTGGAAAAGGTTAATGAAGAAAACTCCTCCCCCCCAAAAAATAATGGAGTCTATAGAAACTAATGACTCCACAAGACAGCAAGAGTCAGTTAAACAAAATCAAAAAATAGAAAAAATAGAAGCAAATGTGAACTACCTCATCAAAAAAACCACTGACCTCGAGAATAGATCGAGGAGGGGAAACTTGAAAATTATAGGACTTCCTGAAAACATTGAAGAGAAAAAAAGCCTGGACTTAATATTACAGGATCTAGTGATGGAAAACTACCCTGACATCATCAAATCGGAGGGCAAAGTAGTTATTGAAAGAGTACATTGATCCCCACCAGAAAAAGATCTTAAAATGAAAACACCAAGGAATGTTGTGGCCAAACTCCAGAACTATCAGATAAAAGAGAAAATCCTGCAAGCAGCCAGAAAGAAACAATTTAAATATCAAGGAGCCACAGTAAGGATCACGCAAGACCTGGCTGCATCAACTTTAAGGGATCGAAGGGCCTGGAATGAAATATTTCGAAGAGCACGGGAGCTTGGAATGCAGCCAAGAATCTACTTTCCTGCAAAGCTGAGCCTTTTCTTCCAGGGAAAAAGATGGACATTTAACGAAATGGAAGAATTCCAAAAATTTCTGATGAAAAGACCAGAGCTAAACAGAAAATTTGGATATCAAACAGGAGGTTCAAGAGACACATGAAAAGGTAAAAAAAAAAGAGGAGGGGGCAGTAAAAGGAAAAAAATGCAATCCAGCAAGTTGAAACTGACTATATCCCAGCATGGGGGGGTAGAGACTCTCATAAATCCTGAGAAATGTAACTCTAACAGAGAGAATATACCTAGCCAGAAATGATGGACATCCATGACCTATCCATGAGACTGATATCTAATGGGATGTAACTGGCTTTAACTCCATTGGGGAGAAAGACTCTAATAACTCTCAGGAATTTTGACTCTATTCAACAGAATATACTGAACTAGAAGGGACAGACACTCAGAATTTTCTATGGAATGATCTAACAAAAAAATATACACTACCTCCCTAAAAAGGGGGACAGGAAAGAGACGGGAGGAGGGAGGGGATTGAATGGGACAAATCTCATTACACTAACAGGTACAAAAAACCTATGGTAATAGAGGGGAAGAAGGGAGTAGAGGAGAAACACCTGAATCTTCTTCTCATCAGACTTGGCTTAAAGTCAACCTACACATACTCAGTTAACTTATAAAACATCTAACCTTTCAAGAAGTAAAAGGGGAAAAGGGGAGGGCGGGACAAAGAAAGGGAAGGGGAGTGGAGGAAATAAGGGGAAATAACAAAAGGAAGGGAAGGGAACAGGGAAAGGGGAAAGAAAGGGGAGGGTGTGATATAGGAGGGCAAACACTGAAGGGGGTGGTATTCAAAAACAAAATACTGGGGAATATGGATAAAAGGGGGGGGAAAGGGGAAAAATACAAAGAGAGGGAAGATAGAACAGAGGGCAATAAAGAATTAGTAATCATAACCTTGAATGTGAATGGGATGAACTCTCCCTTAAAACATAAGCAAATAGCAGAGTGGATTAAAAACCAGAATCCTACAATATGCTGCTTACAAGAAACTCATCTGAAGCAGAGAGATACATATAGAGTAAAGGTAAAAGGTTGGAGCAAAATATATTTTGCTTTAGCTGAAGTGACAAAAGCAGGGGTAGCAATCCTTATCTCAGACAAAGCAGCAGCAAAAATAGATAGCATTAAAAGAGATAAGGAAGGAAACTTTATCCGCCTAAAGGTATCATAGACAATAAATTCATTTCAAGATTGAATATATATGTACCCAGTGGGACAGAACCCAAATTCTGAGAGGAGAAGCTGAAAGAATTCCAGGAATACATAGACAGCAAAACTCTACTAGTAGGAGACCTCAACCACCCGCTATCAGATCTAGATAAATCAAATCATAAAACAAATAAGAAAGAAATTAGGGAGGTAAATAGATTGTTAGAAAAATTAGATATGGTAGACTTATGGAGGAAACTGAATGGGGATAGGAAGGAATATACCTTTTTCTCTGCAGTACATGGAACTTATACAAAAATTGACCATGTACTAGGACATAAAAACCTAATGATCAACTGAAGAAAGGCAGAAATAGTGAACACATCTTTCTCAGATCACAATGCAATAAAAGTCATATGCAATACTGGGCCAAGGAGATATAGACCCAGAGCAAATTGGAAACTGAATAACCTCATTGTAAAACATGAGTGGATCAAAAAAAAATTATAGAAAATTTAACCATTTTATCCTAGATAATGATAATAATGAAACAACATACCAAAACCTATGGGATTCATTCAAAGCAACTCTCAGGGGATATATTATAGCTCTAAACTTACATGAATAAATTGGAGAAAGAGGAAATCAATGAACTAAACATGCAACTAAAAATATTAGAGAAAAACAAATCAAAAATCCCCAATCAAATACAAAATTAGAAATTTTAAAAATTAAAGGAGAAATTAATAAAATTGAATGCAAAAAACTATTGAATTAATAAATAAAACCAAAAGTTGGTATTATGAAAAAACCAATAAAATTGATAAACCTCTGGTCAATTTGATTAAAAAAAAAGAAGAAAACCAAATTGCTAGTATTATAAATGAAAAAGGTGAACTCACCACCAATGAGGAGGAAATTAAAGTAATAATTCAAAATTATTTTGCCCAACTTTATACCAATAAATTTGATAATCTAAGTGAAATGGATGAATATTTACAAAAATATAAGTTGCCCAGGTTAAATGAAGAAGAGATTAAATACCTAAACAACCCTATCTCAGAAAAAGAAATTCAACAAGCCATTATTGAACTCCCTAAAAAAAAATCTCCAGGACCTGATGGATTCAAAAGTAGATTCTACCAAACATTTAAGGAACAATTGGTTCCAATCCTATATAAACTCTTTGGAAAAATAGGGAAAGATGGAACTCTGCCTAATTATTTCTATGAAACCAATATGGTACTGTTACTTAAACCAGGAAGAGTTAAAACAGAGAAAGAAAATTATAGACCTATTTCCCTGATGAATATAGATGCAAAAATCCTAAATAAAATCTTAGCAAAATGACTACAAGTCATCACTAGGATAATACATTATGATCAAGTAGGATTTATTCCAGGAATGCAGGGTTGGTTCAATATTAGGAAAACTGTTAGTATACTCAATTATATCAATAAAAAACCTATCAGAAACCATATGATAATATCAATAGATGCTGAAAAAGCTTTTGACAAAATACAGTATCCATTCCTATTAAAAACACTAGAGATTGGAGGAATAAATGGACTGTTCCTTAAAATAATTAGCAGTATCTATCTGAAACCATCAACCATCATTATACTCAATGGGGAGAGGCTGGAGGAATTCCCAATAAGATCAGGGGTCAAACAAGGGTGCCCGTTATCACCACTACTATTCAATATTGTATTAGAAATGTTAGCATCAGCAATTAGAGAAGAAAAAGGAATTAAAGGAATTAGAATTGGGAAGGAAGAGACAAAACTGTCACTATTCACAGATGACATGATGGTCTACCTAGAGAATCCCAAGAAATAATCTAAAAAACTACTGGAAACAATTAGCAATTTTAGCAAAGTTGCAGGTTATAAAATAAACCCTCATAAATCCTCAACTTTCCTATATATGACTAGCAAGAAACAGCAGGAAGAGCTAGAAAGAGAAATTCCATTCAAAGTAACCTCAGAGAGTGTAAAATACTTGGGAGTCTATTTGCCAAGACAGACTCATAATCTTTTTGAAAACAATTATAAAACACGTTTCACACAAATTAAATCAGATTTAAATAACTGGGCAAATATCAACTGCTCATGGATAGGTAGAGCTAATATAATAAAAATGACAATTCTATCAAAACTAAACTATCTGTTTAGTGCCCTACCAATCAAAATTCAAAAAAAATTACTTTAGTGAGCTAGAAAAAAATTGTAAGTAAATTCATATGGGGAAATAAAAAGTCAAGAATTGCCAGGAGCTTAATGAAAAAAAGAACAAGCGAAGGTGGCTTAGCACTACCTGATCTAAAATTATATTATAAAGCATCAGTCATCAAAACTGTATGGTATTGGCTAAGAAATAGAGTGGTGGACCAGTGGAATAGACTAGGTGTAAAAGCAGGAGAGGATTATAGTAATCTGCTGTTTGATAAACCCAAAGAGTCAGGCCACCAGGATAAAAACTCCCTCTTTGATAAAAACTGCTGGGATAATTGGAAGTTAGTATGGAAGAAACTTAGATTAGACCAACACCTCACACCCTTTACCAAGATAAGATCCAAATGGTTACAGTACATCGACATAAAAAACAATACTATAAGCAAATTAGAAGATCAAGGACTAGTCTAGCTGTCAGATCTATGGAAAGGGGAACAGTTTCTGACTAAGGAAGAGTTGGCGAACATCACTAAAAACCAATTAGATGATTTCGATTACATTAAAATAAAAAGGTTTTGCACAGATAAAACCAATATAACGAAGATCAAAAGAAAAGTAGTAAATTGGGAAACAATCTTTACAACTAATGATTCTGACAAAGGACTCACTTCTAAAATATACAGAGAACTGAGTCATATTTTTAAAACAAAAAAGCCATTCCCTAATTGACAAATGGTCAAAGGATATGCAAAGGCAATTTACAGATGAGGAGATCAAAGAAATCCATAGCCATATGAAAAAATGCTCTAAATCACTAATTATTAGAGAAATGCAAATTTAAGGACTCGCTGAGGTACCACCTTACACCTCTCAGATTGGCCAGTATGACCAGGAAGGATAATGATCATTGTTGGAAGGGATGTGGGAAATCTGGGACACTATTACACTGTTGGTGGAGCTGTGAACTCATCCAACCCTTCTGGAGAGCTGTTTGGAACTATGCCCAAAGGGCAACAAAAATGTGCATATCCTTTGACCCAGCAATACCACTACTGGGTCTATACCCTGAAGAGATGAGGAAAAAGGGTAAAAACATTACTTGTACAAAAATATTTATCGCAGCCCTGTTTGTAGTGGTAAAGAATTGGAAATCCAGTAAATGTCCTTCAATTGGGGAATGGTTTAGAAAACTGTGGTATATGTATGTAATGGAACACTATTGTTCTATTAGAAACCAGGAGGGATGGGATTTCAGGGAAACCTGGAGGGATTTGCATGAACTGATGCTGAGTGAGATGAGCAGAACCAGAAAAACACTGTACACCCTAACAGCAACATGGGAGTGATGTTCAACCTTGAAGGACTTGCTCATTCCATCAGCGCAACAATTGGGAACAATTTTAGGCTGTCTGCAAAGGAGAGTACCATCTGTAACCAGATAAGGAGCTGTGGAGTTTGAACAAAGTACAAGGACTATTCCCTTTAATTCGGAAAAAAAAAACCCCAGATGTCTTATGGTTTGATCTGGTTACCTCTGAGAATTCTGTTCTCTTTTGTTCTCTTTAAGGATATGATTTCTCTCTCATCACACCCAATTTGGATCGAGGTACAACATGCAAACAAAGTAAGGACTGACGGAGTGCTATCTGTGGGGTGGGGGTGGGGGAGGGAAGCAAGATTGGGGGAAGACTGTAAAACTCAAATAATATCTTCAATAAAAATTAAAAAAAAAGTCTGTGATAGGTTTTGAACTCAGGTCCTCATGACTACAGTGCCAGTGCTCTATCCACTGTACCACCTAGCAGCCCCCTTGGTGTTCATTTTTAGACCAAAATTAGCACAAGCAACAGAAAATCAAGCTATATTTTGTTTCATCTCAACTTCAGAGGCTACATTAAGTGCACATTCTTCTGCAATAAGAAGATCATGCACCAACACTACCTTGGTCTTGGCTTGTTACCTTTTCAAGTTGAAGAATTTACAATCAATGAGATAGCTGACCTTGAGGCCATGATCATCCTCAATGAAGGTGTTTGATAACATGGTTGAAAACACCACAGAAAAAACCTGGGAGCAAGGTCACAGTCTGTATCACTCCATTGGTGCCTGGGAAATCTTGAGAGCATCATTGACTATACAGAATCTGGACATGCATGCTGTCTTGAAGTTGTCATACAATGCTGATAAACTTCTCCAAGCAAACACATTTTGCCATAATTTTTGATAAATTCTCATGACTGATGGTATCAAAGGCCTTGGCTAGATTTGCATATGTTGCAAACCTCTCTTCTGTTTCTGGCATTTTTTCTGGAGTTGTCAGACAGCCAATACCATATTGACTGTTCCTCAAACCTTTCTGAAACCACACTGGCTCTCAGGGAGGTGACCATCTTCTAGGTGAAGGATCATCCTATTGAGAAGGACTTCAGCAAGAATCTTATCAACAATGCTTAAAAAAGAAATACCCCTATGATTGTCACAGAAAAATCTATTCCTTTTACCTTTATAGAGATGGACAATGGAGACATCTTTGAATTCTTGGGGGATAACCTCTTCATGCCATATATAACCTGGAAAATGTCAGGCAGTTTTTAGATGAGCAATGAACCCCACCCCCCAACCTCCTTATAGATATCATCTGGAATAGATTTGGCAATATGTATTTTTTCACTTGGAAGGA